>NC_091663.1:965625-1285833 GCF_042453785.1 Malus domestica | reverse complement strand
TTATGGCTTATATTAGTTTAACATATTTTAACAAAAGGATGCGTTAGTTTAGTGTCGGAATAGTGAAAGATGCATTTTGAGCATGAGAGTTATTATGTTTCTGTTATAAATACCTGCAAAGCTGTTTTGTTCTGTTGCATGACAACAATGAGAAAAGCAATAGTTATTTTTCCGAATTAGCAAAATATTTAACATTGTAACCAAGGTATCTTTCTTTTTCCTTTTTCTTGTTTATTTAACATTGGTACTACTCTTGGATGCTAAAGCAACATTTTTAGGGGACTGTGCATGCATCTAGAACCTATCATCTGTATTATCAGAAAATGATGGTGTGATTTACAATTTTAGTTCCTTTTTCACTAGTGTCACGATACTTTGAGGAAGGAGTGCATTCTTACGTGGTTTGTCTGGAATATAAGATCTGTTTTTCTATATACATATAGTTTGTGCATACTATATGAGGCACAGATACAAGAAACTGCCTGCTAAATATGTTGCATGCATATAACTGAAAAAGGTGGCTATCGCGGGGACAAGGCCCTTAGAAATGAAAAGGATTCCATGGTTTCCTATTGCAATGTACTTGAAAGACCTAATAGACTTGTTACTGAAGCTAGAAATAATAGTTTTGCTATGTTCTGAAACATTTGCAGGAACGGATGATGACCTTCCGCCGTCTCATCAAAATAGGTTTCAAAGAGGAGGCCGAACTTCTGGGAATGGAAGGTCAGCAGCCGTCGGTTCTGCTCCATTATCTAGGATGCATGGTGACATGGAAATCCAGATTCACCGCATTGAGCAAGAAGCATACTGTTCAGTTCTAAGGGCGTTTAGTGCTCAATCTGATGCCCTCACCTGGGTAGCTGTTTGATTAATTATTCGTAGTTTTTCTTCCGCTTTTCTTTTGGATCAAAAGTATGATTGTGTTAACTTAGGCCTGAAAGTCAGTTCTTATGTACTTTACAGGATAAGGAAACTTTAATTACGGAACTTAGAAAGGAGCTGAGAGTATCTGATGAGGAACACAGAGAACTTTTGTCCAGGGTCAATGCCGATGACATGATCCAGAGATTAAGGTCTGATTATATTATGCCATGTTGGTTTGAGCAGCAAAGACATTTGGATAGCTCTGCATTTTTTTATGAGAAATGTTTTACTATATGCTATTAGGGAATGGAGAAAAACAAGTGGGGTCCAACATGGTACACTTAATGCTGCTCAGCCTGTTCATGACCCCCTGCCTAGTCCAACTGTTTCAGCATCACGCAAGAAACAGAAAACATCACAGTCCTTATCCCTCGGTGCTGCAACTCCTGCGTTGCCTCCATCCATGCAACAATCCTCTGCAGCTTTGAGACGAGGTCCTCCTCCAGGACCTCGGAACAAGAAACCAAAATCTGTAAGTTGAAATAATCCTGGGTTAAGAAAATGGTGCAATGCTATTTATATATTCTTGGATTTGTTTTTCCCTGTTCTTTTCTAATGGAGTTTGTTGCCTGCTTTTGAAGTCCACACAGTACCCTTCTGCAAATATTCCTGGAAGGCCCCAAGCCACTAATCGAGGTCCTACCGGTGCCTTTGTGGAAAATGAGCCTGCTGAGGGAGAAACTGATGATCCGTTAGTAGGAAGAAAAGTTTGGACAAGGTGGCCTGAAGACAATCACTTCTATGAGGCTGTTATAACTAATTTCAACCGTGCTGAGGTATGCTTTTGCTGTGAATTCATCTGAACCTGAGTAAGCATTTTTTAATTTAGCAGTTTTGACCACGCAACTCCAATATAAATCTTCGTGAATTCTAACAATTCTCAAATGTTGACAGGGTCTACATGCTCTGGTTTATGATATTGGTACAGTGGATGAGACATGGGAATGGGTCAATCTAAAAGAGGTATACTGCTATTGATGTTTCTTTCGTAGGCCTTTAATCCTTTTGTTTATCAAAGATATATTCTTTATCTCATAAATAATTAAATTTGAAATCTCAAAAATCAAAGTTTTTGTTTTTTGTTTTTGCACATTATGACAAATGAGTTTGTGCGGGTTTATAGCACTTCAGGAGAATCTGAGGTACTTTGCTTTTCTGTGCTTGTTTTTGCAATTATTTAAACTTAAATCTGTACTCTATGCTAAGTTTTTCAATTCCTTAACCATTTTATTCATAATAAAGCTACGATTGCAGATTGATTTTGAGTTACCTCATTATCACCATGTAAATCTTCATATCAAAAGTTTGTGCTTTTTGATACTGAGCAGTGTTCTTATATATTTTACCATGGGTCCGTTTGATAACTATTTAGTTTTTAGTTTTCACTTTTTGTCCTTGGGATGTGGAGAAAGTAGGGATGAACATCAAATACTTGCTTAACATTGTACTGACAGTGTAATGGGTTGTGGACCTTGTGGCCCATTAGATTGTGTTTGTGATTTTCCTTGTGAGCTCATTTCCCGATTGCTTTTTGCTAATTGTTGTTGTTCCTTCTAATGATATAGATATCTCCTGAAGATATTCGGTGGGAAGCTGATGATCCTGGGATTTCTCGTAAAGGCGGTCGACCTGGACCTGGACCTGGCCGAGGGAATAAAAAGCCCACGGCACGTGGCGGTGCAGTTGCTGGTGCAGGAAGAGGTAGAGGGACTGCAAAGGGTTCCAAGAAGGATTTGCCTCCGCAACTAAATGGCATTGGCAGGAAGGCAATGAGCGACATTGAAATACTTCATACAGGCTCGTTGATTAAAGAGGTATAAGTATGACGATTTAAGTTTTTTCTTCCCCGCTTTTCCTCCAATTACCTGGTGGTAACTTGCTTTTCCCGCTTTGCTTGAAACTATAGGTGGAAAAGGTTTTCAGAGCCAGCCATCCTGACCCCATGGAGATTGAGAAAGCCAAGAAAGTTCTCAAAGTATGAATTCAAGCATCTTTTATGCTTTATCTGCGTGATGTTCTTTAATTGCCGGGATTGTAATGGTTTATATAAAACGCAGGAGCATGAACAGGCACTGGTCGATGCAATTGCAAGACTCGAAGATGCATCTGACGTTGAAAGCGGTAATAACTAATTGCATATAACCCATGTTCTATAATACATAATAAAGCTCCACTGCCTTACGTTGTATCTTTAGTCCTTATTAGTCAGATTTGGCAAGGTCATCTCGCTGCTATGTTGCGTATATATTTTTCCGAAAATTACAATGGATGTATTATCTATTATTGCAGTGAATGTATCTCTGAAGCAGCACGGCTGCGCAACGTCTTATTAACTTTTGCTGATGACCAATGTCCCATTTTTCTTCCTTGTTTGGCTTCAAAACAGATGAACATACATTCTCCCAAAGACAATCACTAGACCAAGAACGAGGATGGAGAAAACGGCAGTATGACGAAATGGCTGAAGGTCGTGGGGTTGACGGTTCAAATGGCAACAAAATGACAAGGGACGGCAGAATTGCATCCGATGATCAACGTTTTGAGAGTAGCGACATATGATATATTCCTGCTTGTAGTATTTGTGCCATATTCGGATTTGACGTCGAATCAAGTGAATGATTAGTGTAAGCGTTAGGCTTCGTTTCAGTTTTAGTTTAACCTTAATTATGTTTTCGGGGTTGTACTGGATGACACTTGACTGTAAAGATTGATTTAACGACTCTCTTTCTCTCGTATTTGTTGAGACATCAGCTTAATTTTACACCGAAAGCACATAGCAAACCAACTAAGCTCCTGCAAATTACACACGATTACAAGTTAGCATATACATACATCAGCGGCACGATGCTAACGGAGAGAATCTGATCGGTGCGGATCCGATCCGTTCTGATATAGAACAACTCCATTACACATAGTTGATTACCTACAATGATGCAATGAATTCAAGGATAAGATTCACCATCTGTGCATCATAAGCAGGGCCTTCCATTTGGAAGTGGCCTGCTCCTTCAATCAGGTGTGTTTCAACACGACCGGCTGCAGAACTTAGCTTGTTCTTTAACTGCTTCACGCTCGTGAACCCGTCCTGTGTCCCCATTACGAAAAGTTTGGGTTTTGAGGATTGTAGTACGGCTTTGTGGTGTCTCCCGAAAAGGATTGAGGCAAGCATGCCGAAAGGATACCCCAGACTAACATAGCCCACAACTTGTTCAACCTGATCTACCGCAGAGCCTGCAATCGGGGCACCTACACCAAAGCATAGGGAAATTATAAAACACATGAGGAAATTATGTTACTCCCAGCTCGAATGATCATAAATCGAACAAAACAGACGGGACTATGAATAACATCTTATATTTTTCCGACCATGTCTACAACAATTATGTGCGGTTCATACCAGAAAGATCTTAGATCATGCTTCGTAGTTTACCACAATATTATTTGCAGGAAAAAAAAAAAACCCATCTATTTCCCACTAAAACTGATTGACCTTGTGATTTTACTTGTGTCCTCATATCGATTTTCATATTGCAATTACTAGAGAGCATAAAAAAAACATCGAAAACCAAAAATTGCAATTCAGAACAAGAAGTTAAGGAGCAACAGTGAGAGGCTGTTCGAAATTACAACGATGCTAGATTTTGTCAAATCATAGCTCAAGTCCCTCACAATTACTAGAAACTTAGGCTTCTCATCATTTATCATCTTTTACAACATTTACAATCTCCAGTCGAGCTAGAGAAACCTACCATTGTTGCACATAACATTTTTCATCATACTTATTTGCCTTGAATGTGATCAAAATCCAAACTTTTGAATGATCGAAGGACAGTTCGATCAGCAACACGAAAGTCAGAAATACTCCAAACAACATTACCAAATGAAATTCCAACTTCATCACACTTATATGGGAAAACTAACATTACCAATGAAATCCTAGCCTCATATCATCAATTCTCCCTCAAATCCAAAGCCTTCTTTAATTTTTCGACGATGCTTCATAAAGTAATTAGTTGTTATCTACATAACACTCTGATCACTTCGCAAACTAATATCCAAATTACAGATCCACAAAACCATTCACCAAACCAATCAAAGAAGCAATCTTTAAACCACCACAAGCTAATACACAATCCACAGATCCAAAAAATCATCCACATAAAAACACCCCCTTTAATTTATAACCAACATGCTTAATCCAATAAAAATTGCAGAAACATATTATGAAAGAGCATAAAAATTCAAAAATATTATACCTGCAGAAGAACCCACCAACAAAATCCTGTCAGCTGATAGATTCTCAGAAACCCATTTGCACACAGCAATCACATCCTTAATTTCTGCAAACCCAGTGAGAGAGGCCCTTCCTGTTGACCTCCCAACCCCTCTCATGTCAAAGGTCAAAGCTTTATAACCTCTGTCTGCCAACCCAGCTGCTATTCCTCTCAACAGGCCTTGGCAGCCGCCGAGGACGGAGTATGGGTGCACCAGAACCACCACAGGGCTGCCCTTCTTGATCTCTTCTTCTTCTCTGGGTTTAAATAGCTTTGCGCTGAGCTTGACTCCATCGCTGGTCTCAACTGTGCAGCGCTCCACCGTACAGTTTGACATCAGGGGAAGAGGGAGAGAGAGGAAGTTGTTGGGGTAGCTGGTGAGTGTGTTCTTTGGTGGATGAGAAAGTGACAATACTGGTGGTATGGCTTTTGCCCCTACATCTGGACTTGGGATAGTTTTCTAAAACCTTGCTTTTCGGAACATAATAACCCGAGTCTCGCTGTAAAACTCATAAATTTTAAAAATCATACGTATATCAAAACTAAGGCATTTATATTAAGAAAATTTTAACGAAAAGTTTTCGGTATTGTTTATTTTAACGAAAAATCACATTTTTACAATAAAAAATCAATCATGATACTATTCACTTTACCCTTTATTGTCTTTATCGTTAAAACTCAAAGTTTTCAAACCATTTTCATTTGTTTTCCTTAATATTAAACCAGTTAATTCAAGAATATATGTAAATCGCAACTGTCTAGTGGTATTCATCTTTACTTGTAAAGTGAGAGTTCTTATGTTCGGTTATCATCAAAAACAAATTTAAAGAATTCATTTATATCACAATAAATCTCAAATATAGTGAGTACTAGAAAATAAGCTCGCGCGTTGCGGCGGGAACCACTGTTTCAAGCGTAACTGCATAAATAAGACACATTTAACCTGAATAAATTCAACACAATCATGAATGAACAGAGGGACACATGAGTGAATGAGGTCGATAACATAAGCAACTTGGCTTTTATGTACATTCAACTGAGCTAACATGTAAAGACATTGCACAATTAATAGGAAGAAGCCTAACGTTCTTGATCACAAAGACATGGTTGCCAAAAAAGTTCTGTTTCCATAAGAAACAGAAGAAACTGATGGCAAAATATGTGTCCTGCAGGGCAGACACTTATTTCAGCAATTGATAAAAACATTGAACACTACTTGTTCAAGTAGATAATTTTCCAAGCACAAATGTTCAAAGCCAAAAATATGCAGAAGCCCTGTTTCCATATGAAACAGAAGCAACATGCAGTTCACACATTTTTCCTTTGTTATATTATGTATTAAGGAGAATCAAACTGTATCCCCCAACACTAATTTTTTTGGAGTCACAATCCCCTTGCAAGGGTTGTAAAACTCAAAAGCTTATTGTCCAAAACGAAAACAATTTGTACCATTTACATGCATGTGCAACATATGCCTTACACTGGAAAAACGTCTAAAATCAAATACAAATTTGTAAATCACGTACAGATTTTGTTTTACATTTTTATAATCAAGTAGCAAGTAAAATTACAAACTTTCAGCAACCTGAGAGCATAAATTAAGATGCAGAGATATCCCGAAACATACAACATACTGTATGGAAGCTAACCATAACCGTTAAATTTATTTACAATGAAAGATGTTTTAGCTTTTTTAAAGTTGTTTTACATGAAAAGTATAAAATGGGTGAATCAGGCTCTTGGAGGTCTTTGAACCACTTTATGAGCCTAAATGGTACAATTGAAAATGAAGAGTGTAATCAAACTTCATGAGCCTAATTGAAACAAATTAAAGACCAGATTGAAAATGCATTAAAAGCTAAGAATATGCTTTATAAAGGCATTGAACTCTGCATTTACCAACACAGTTTCAAGTTGCCTAAGAAAATGCCTGGTATATTATGGCACTTGAGTAATCACCTCTGTACATCAGTGTTTGCTTGCCTAACAAAAATAAATAAATAACAGAAGTGAAATAAATTGCAAAATATTTGGAATATTGGTGTATAAAACGTAATTTTCAAATTAGATCCAAGCTAATTAAAATGCCAATCCCTTTCAAGTAAGCTTGGGAGCCACTGATATTATATTCCGTAGCCGGTCATTGATTATGCACAAAGAAATAACGCATGTCATTTAAGCCTTTGCACAAACACAGAGAAGAGGAAAAATTTGTCTTCTTTTAAAACAAATCATCTCCCTGTACAAACACACAGAGAAGAGGGTAAATTTGTCCTCTTCTAAAACAATTAGACTCCCTGAACGAACACACAGAGAAGAGGATAAATTTGCTGTCCTTCAAAACAAATTTTTCGAGGGCACAAAAAAAAATGACCTCCCTTTTCTACCGCTTTGATAAGAAAAAAAAAATCACACATTCATACACATATGAATCCAACCATGCATTTTAAACAAATGCCAAGACATAGATGACTGTAGAGGTTTTTTTGCCAGTGACCAAACCAAAACCATCGGTAAACAAACAGTGCAAGCCATGTAAACAAAGTACACAGATGCAACGACAGAGTGAGGAGAAACAAATATGGACAAAGAAAATAACTTTGTTAAAAAGAAATAAACATATAACCGCATAAACAGGCACGCTATCATATATTTTAAAACAACCAAAACTAAGTCACAAACACGCTTGATTTCCTCGTCCAGCAATCAAAATCAAACCACATCTATAAACCATGAAATACTAAATATGAATATAAAAGGTGATCGTCACCTAAAACTATATAAATTAATCGATAAGGAGCTGTAAAAGCAACCACAGACAAATGCAACCAAATAACAACGAAAGCCATTACCTTACAATATGTGCATCATACATACAGACACGCTAAGCTATCATTCATTACATTCAAAATTTTCTTTACTTTCATTTTTGTTGTATTTCTATCAATGTCTAAACCTATACTAATTCTAGATAATTTGCATATATTTTCACTGTAATTAGAATAAGTACTAATTCTTGATAATTTGTAAGTATTTCTATCGATGTGGCTTGGTGTCCCTGTTAACACAGATATAATCGGCTGATTTATTTCAGCTCTGATCTGGGAAACAATCATCACCTCCATCTTTTCTCTTCAGGAAACAAAAACCCATTTTTGATGCCTAAATCACAAATTAACACGATACCATATCAAAAGCAAAGCAAATTAAACCAAATCGCCTTTAATTTAGATCAATGTCCCAGAAAATGAAAATTAGACATCAAGAAAGCTAAACTTAAAATCCAATTTCTCACAACCCTAGCATAATTCAATAAACCAGTGAAGCATCAAACTTTAGATATCAAAGGAGGCCAAGTCTTTGTATTCAAGCTCCAGTCAAGAACCACATCAAAGGAGCCCTAGCATAGTTCCATTTATTCAAGCTTTCTGAGTATAATTTCTAACACAGGGAAGGAACAAACTAAAGTTACTAAACCCTAAGAAACTAAAGTTACTAAACCCTAAGAGAGCCACTCACATTGAACCCAACAAAATACCACAAACAGAAACTCAAATCAAATTTGTTTAAAATCCCTCCCTAAGACTCTGAACCATCACTTGGCCTACACATTTATATGGCTTTCCACTAACAAAAAGCCATGATGCAGACACCAATAACCAAAATCAAATCAATGGGAAAAAAACAAACAAAATGACATTACAATAAGAAAGAACAAAATGAAAAATTCGATCACAGTCCAAAGGGGGCAAAAAGTGTTGGAAGTTGAACCTTGCACAAATCAGTAAATCAATCTTGGAGAAGACCAGAATCACTGCTCTCGGAATTTGAATTGTTGGAAGCTGAAACTTCAGGCTTAGCATTTTCCATCTTCATCATAGTTCATGTTGTCTATAATGAGACAACAAAAGGTCATTAAATTTAAAATAAAATAAAAATAAAATAAAATAAACACTAATAAAAATCATACCATTTCAACTAAACCTATATCCCAGCCAAACACAACAAATGCACCCTAACAATATCTATAACTATAGAAATAAGGAACCAACAGATTTCACTTCAATAGCAAAAAAGAAAACTGACATTTGCGTAGCGGCAAAGAGAAAATGTACAAAACAGAACACCACCACCTATTCAAAAAAGACAAAAATAAAAAAGTAAGATCAATAGAGTGATTATAAGTAGTCTGAATAGAGTCATGGCTAGATTAATATCAGAGCATTGTGTCATTTGCAACGACATATATACTTCTTAAAGAAGATTTATTTATTCTGTAATAAGGTGAAGGGGAAGCTACTTTGAGCATATCAACTCATCCATGGCAAAGCCGCTGCATAAATGAAAGAAAAGAAGAGAAGCTTTCTATTTTTAGCTAAAATAAATTGGTATCTCAGGTTGAATAAGTCCCAAAGAATTAAATGAGAGTGAGTTTATGTGTGGAGCTAAAGCTTGGTGTATATAACCAGACCTCTCTTCCTCTCCCTTTCACTACTCATGGTGTATATTATCTGACTAATCTGTCTGTCTCCTCATAATTATCAAGAGGCAACGTGTATATAATACATCACACGTATCATCTTTTTGACAGTTTGTGTTTCAAATGAATTGAAAGGTATTGTATGAGAATATCTTGCCTAAATGAAATGAAACAAATTTCAGGGTGATGAACTATTGGTCATTGTACACCTATCTTGTAAGTTCCATAAATTTTTCATCATCACCCCTCCTCAGTACCATGGCAAGAAACTCCATAACCTGTATCCTCTTTTAGAAACACTTGGGAGGAAAGCCCTAGTGAACACTAAGAGAGTTTGGAGAAAAATTATTAATATTACTTGACAAAGTAAGAATCTTGATTCATCCATGATCCATTCGATAACTAAATTCATACAAAAAAACATAAAACCCCAGAAAAAACAATAATCTACAGATACCTAAAATGCAAGCATATAATATAACAAATGGATTTCTCAATCGAACTCATATGCTTCGGTTTTCCAAGCAGAGAACCATAAAAATAAAAGAAACCAAACCAGAAACATGAGCAGAAGAGTGGCTGCTTGCCTATGTGAGTGTTGAACATAGAAAAGGCGCTTTTGTTGAGAGAGTGATAGAGGGCCTACAAACAGTAAAATTCAACATAAAACCAAAGTCAGGAGATTTTTACAACATTGAATTGATCCTGGAGAGAGGGCTAGATAGAGAAGGAGAGGAAGAGAGGAGAGATAGATTACAATACCTTGCCTCTGCGTAACACACGGTAGGGGGTTAGGAGCGAGTGGCCAATTATTGCCTAATTTGATAGAATTTGGCCAGAACTGAGCTCGCCAACTCTCTGTAAACTCGCCGGAAAACGTAGCAGTCAGGGTTTGAACTGAAAATCACAAATTTGAGGCACATTTTCACATAAATTAACTGTAGAACATACCTGAGGTTATGACGAGTTGCTTGAGACCAACCTCGAGGTTGGCCATCACAGGAATTGTAGGAAACGTCGCCGGAACCCTGAGAAAGCTTCAGCCTGTCCACCTCTTTAAGTAGCAGGACCCAACTTCTCAGTATCTCAAGTCTTTCGGGTGCCCCGCAAGACACAACTGCTTCCTCCAATCTCTGTATACTCTTCTTCACACTCCTAAAGCTCAGAACTCCCTGTAAACAAATGCGAATGAGAAAAAAGGTGGAAAATTTGAAAGATGATGGAAATTGTGAAATTACCATTCGGTCCTAGAACTGTTTAGCGGCTTGGCCGGCAAGCTGGACGACGGAGTCGGCGTAGTTCATGGCGGTGCAGGTGACATTGTTCTTGTTGCCAACCTCCACTGCCTTGTTCACCGCCAAATCCGGCCATGACATTTTCTTTGACTTGTTAACACAATAACAGAAAAAACACACATCAACAATCCCAAATCACAAATTATGATGCAATCAAATTAATCCCTACCTAATTACTCATTTCTCATTTCCAATATCCACCCCCATATCTCAGTTTAAACCCTTAAACCATCCTTACATAATTGGTCAATCTGTTCCTAATTTCTTCCTTCATCCCACACATATGCTCTCTAAGAACGACAAACTCTCATTCCCCATAAATACAATTTCCCAACAATATACTCCCTAAGCAAATAATACTGAAAACTTAAAAATGTCGGGTTGGTACTTTGGGATGCAAGGAGTACCAGTTCTAGTATTACTATTTGAGAGAATAATGTAATTTTTCAAGGACAAATCATAGAGAAAAAAGATCGAAACAAATGGCTTACCAATTGAGTCGACTCCCTTCTGAAACAAAGGAAGCATGCGAACAGGCAACATACCTGAAAAAATCAAACGCTAATAAGAAGAAATATTGGAGAATCTAATATACACGAAATATTTAGGATTTTAAAAAATTAAGAATTAAATTATATGAATACAATTCTGAGTGTATCAATTTGAAAATTTTGAAAAGAGCATACCTGTTCTTGGTGGTTGATTGGGTCAAAAAGTACCTGATGTTGTTGAACCCTCAAGAAACCCAAGCAAAATCAAACCATTCCTACACAATTGACAAAGGGGGTTTGGAAAGGACAAAAACTATATCTAATCAAACAAACAGATGAAAGCATGGATTTTTATTGTCTTAGCCACATACCCATCTCGTCATTTGCCTGAAATCCCAATTTTCTACTAATTCACAATACAATGGCATGAATTTATACAAATTGTCAAAAACAATGAGAAAAATTACCAGAAATTTCAAATCTTTTGTGGGTTCAGAGTAATTACCAGAGAGGCGAAAGCAAAAATCAAAATTAGGCCGATTTTTTCAAAACCAGAACAGCTCCGATCTGAGAAATACAGTGCAATTTCTGAAATAAAGGAGTGAGAAAACCCTAAATCCCCAAGAACCATAATTTATAAACCGCAAACAAAAACAAAAAGGAGAGACTAATCCTCAAATATGATACCATTCCTCTTTCTCTCTCTCTCTCAACTCTTTGTTAAAACCCAATTATCTCATGGTCAAATTTTTGCTTACTTGCAAAGATGTCTTTAACTTCCTCTAATTATTCACATTATCTCATACTTACTCTCTGATATCTACTTAATCAGAAAGCTATGACAATAATACAACACACATTCTTTGGAATTTCGATATGGATATAAATGCAGACTATTTGAATTTTTCAGTTAAGCTTTTTTCTTGAGAACTCAAGACGCACAGATTCAGTCTCATCGAAACGTAATGGGGATATTAATTTGTCAGTGATGTTTCAAGTGTGATTACAAATCCCACATACAATTGTCTTCATGACAGGGGGAGAACAATTTTTTACCATGTACCTAATAAATCATGGTATTAATTTCAAAAAAGAACACATATATACCCTGCCCCATAAGGGTCAATAGGTCTCAGTTGCATATGAGGGGTGAAAGATCATATATGCATAAGGCAACTGAAACACGTTCAGTTATTATTTTTGTGATATACTGCCAATGGATTGCCACCCAACATATTTTACATATAATATTTTGATAACATCGCACGGGCATTGCCTGGAAACAGCATACATAATTCAAGGTTATATGAAAACCTATGCCATAATGAATTGAGCAGGAAAATAAGCACTTCCTCATATGAGATATTATTAAACTGGAATTATACTAATAAACCAGGAAATAGATAAGACATTATGGAGAGCAGGAAAATGAACTCACCGCCCCAACAGAAGCCTACAACACCAATTGCAGAAACACCTTTACTTCTTAAAGCTTCAATTACCAGTTTTGCATCTTCGATTTCTTTTGGCTTGTCAATATGAAAACATGAGGATTTGGAGGAAAGAAAAGTTCAACAATTAAACATTCAAATTAGGGGAAAACAATTACAATGTAAAATTAACCAAAAAACTTATAAACAAACATCAGAGAGTCAGAGCTCATTCATGTAAAAGTATTAGAGAGTCAGAGCTCAACATTTAACCCATTTTGAGTGCAGCCTTACAATTAATTTTAAGGGAATGAAATATGCTAATTCAAGTGAATAAAAAAATATAAGTTCACAAAACTTGAAATAACATAATACATAGGCGGAATACTTCGGTTTTGAGGGGCTAATTCCATTGAGCAGTGCCTTCCGTGAAACACGCAACAATCACTAATCAACAATTTAAACCCAAAACAAATCGATTATACAGAAAACCTAGATCGGCCAAGCAGCAAAAACAAATACCCAGAAACTGAAATCAAGAAAATACGAATACGAGTGAGTGAAAGTTTGGGACTATTTGGGTAAAAAAACCTGAGCTTCTTCGGCCTCCACGGGATCAATGCTTCTGCAACACAAAACTCTGAAACCAACCCGAGATGGCACCAAAACTCTGAAACCAACCCTAGGCTTAGCCGTCCCTTCCTGCCTCGCCGTGTCTCTGCGCACACCTTACTGAGAAAAAGCAAAACCAAACTTTCGGGCAGCCCTACCCCTTGCTTTGCTCATCCTACCCCTCCCTCTCTCCTCCAATTTTTCCTTCCAGGACCTTCCCTCTCGGCTCTTCTTTCACGCACGACGCCTCCTCTCTCCTCTCTCTTCTCTCTCTTCTCTCTGGCATCGCTGCAGGCTAGGCCTGCCCTCTGTCGGCGATTCATCCGAAACACCTAACCACATACAAAACTGACTTAAACTAACCCAGCCACAACCCAAAGCCGCAAAAGCCCATCTAACTAAAACTCAAAAAAAAAAAAGCCCAGCCGAAACCTTAAAACAATGGCATGTTCGTAAATAAAGTGAAATTCAGGTACAATGAACAGTAAGGAACAGTGCCAATTGCAATGCTTTCTTTAGACTAAAGTAATGATATAATATTCAAATAAGAATACAGACAAACGAGCTCATCCAAGGTTTGACAAAAAAATAAAAGAGCTCATCCAAGGGAGGACACTCTAACATGAACAAGTTGGGTGTATAAATCTACGCTCAAGTACAAATACACGTGAAGGTGGTGCAAGGCACATCCCACTTCAGTCTTGAAAGTTAAATATGAAAGTGCTTTTGAGTCATAGTCCAAAGTGGTCCTGGAAAACCTGGTATTGTTGACAATATGTTACTCCTTAGTCGTGTAGCTCATGACTGAAGAAATATGAGGTTTCAATTCCAAAATCAACGGGCAATGCGGAGAGTGCCCGACCATGAACGAACTCAGCATTACAACATGACCGACAATGAGGATGTGATGACTAGTACCACATCGGAACTAATTAGTTTTTTCACCTGCAACGGCCGGTAGGCAGATTAGCTAGGCAACGTGAATCATATACAAGTAGATAGTACAACTCATGTGCTTTATATTCTTCACATGCATGCATCTGCCAAGAAGCGTGATTCATGTTTCGATGTTGTTTCTAGCCCTTTAAGTCTAAACAAATCAGTGTGTTATGTATAACAAACTTGTGAGCAATCAAATATACAGACATGGCACTTCAAATTTCATATGGCCTCCTCTTCATATTTTTCATCTCAAGTTTCATTGCTACAGCCCCCACATGCCGAAAAATTGATCAACACTCTCTTCGGTCTTCATTTGATATTGATTCTTCTAGTTTAAACTGGTCTTCCAACGATTGTTGCCGATGGGAGGGTATCACTTGTGATATGTTTGGTAGGGTAACTCATTTGCTGTTGCCCTCCAAAGGTATCAAAGGTTGCATTTCTTGCTCTCTTGGAAACCTCACACATCTTTCGCATCTCAACCTCTCCCACAATATGCTTTCCGGTCCTCTTGAGGGTCAAATTTTTTTGTCCTTGACTCGCCTTCTGATCCTTGATTTGAGCGAAAACCATTTATCTGGAAAACTACCATCATCTCTATACAACAACAACAACAACAAAGCCTTTTCCCACTAAGTGGGGTCGGCTATATGAATCCTAGAACGCCATTGCGCTCGGTTTTGTGTCATGTCCTCCGTTAGATCCAAGTACTCTAAGTCTTTTCTTAGAGTCTCTTCCAAAGTTTTCCTAGGTCTTCCTCTACCCCTTTGGCCCTGAACCTCTGTCCCGTAGTCACATCTTCGAACCGGAGCGTCAGTCGGCCTTCTTTGCACATGTCCAAATCATCGGAGCCGATTTTCTCTCATCTTTCCTACAATTTCGGCTACTCCTACTTTACCTCGGATATCCTCATTCCCAATCTTATCATTTCTCGTGTGCCCACACATCCCACGAAGCATCCTCATCTCCGCTACACCCATTTTGTGTACGTGTTGATGCTTCACCGCCCAACATTCTGTGCCATACAACATCGCTGGCCTTATTGCCGTCCTATAAAATTTTCCCTTGAGCTTCAGTGGCCTACGACGGTCACACAACACGCCGGATGCACTCTTACACTTCATCCATCCAGCTCGTATTCTATGGTTGAGATCTCCATCTAATTCTCCGTTCTCTTGCAAGATAGATCCTAGGTAGCGAAAACGGTCGCTTTTTGTGATCTTCGCTAGATTGCTCCGGTCATTAGTGTGGATAAGTATATAAATGGATAGAGATAGGAAAGCAAACACAAGATGTACGTGGTTCACCCAGATTGGCTACGTCCACGGAATAGAAGAGTTCTCATTAATTGTGAAGGGTTTACACAAGTACATAGGTTCAAGCTCTCCTTTAGTGAGTACAAGTGAATGATTTAGTACAAATGACATTAGGAAATATTGTGGGAGAATGATCTCGTAATCACGAAACTTCTAAGTATCGGAGTGTGGTGTCGTCTTGACTTGCCTTATCTGTCTCATAGGTAGATGTGGCATCTTCTCTGGAAGTACTCTTCCTCCATCCAGGGGTGGTATCTTTAACTGGTGGAGATGCACAAGGTAATGTATCAATTTCACTTGAAGCTTACTTGTAGTCTCAGGCTTGGTCAAGCGCGATACAAACCATGTAGTAGGAGTCCCCCAAGTCGCCGAGCTAGGGGGTCTGCTGAAAGAGGTGACAGACAAGGTAAGCAATCAGAGCTCCGACTGATTGTTCACCTTCTCCCCATCTTGCAGCAGCATGAAGGATAAAGAGAAGAAAAATGAGAAGAGATGATATGAGATACTTTTGCTTTTGAAGAAGTAACTTTCCACATGCTTATTCTTGAACTGAGCTGGAGGGTTTTCTGGTTTCCTCCAGAGTATAAGGCCGACTGAAGAATTTGAGGGTCAAAACAAGTCCATCAAATCTAGAGTACGTTCCACCCTGCTGATATGGGATACTTTTGCTTTTGACAGAGTAATGGGTGTATCGGCACGTGTGCTGTTACGCTTGTCTCCACATGCTTCCTTGTATCCTTCGCACTTGCCCTATCTGTTCCTCAAGCAGATGCGGAATCTTCCCTGGAAACATAAGATGTTGAAGATGAGTACTCGAGAGCAATGCCAGGTAAGTAATCAGGTAAGGGGTTCCAGGCAGTCAGTTCCTGGCTGGAAGCTTGATCCAAGTGCTGACTGATTGCTCTCTTTCTCCTTGTCTTGCAGGTAAAAACAAGGCCAAAGGAAAAGACAGGGAAAAAGCATGATATGGGATACTCTTGCTTTTAACCCTGATGATATGAGATATTCTTGCTCTAGTATAGCTTGTTTGCAGAGGTATTATCGGGGGGAAAGAAAGCTGAATATTTCGAAAGGCTTCGTTGGGAGTGCCCTCTCAGATATGATGAAAGGTTGAGCATTTTTGCAGGTCTGCCTGTCCGTTGGGGATGGAGGTCGACATATATAGGAGTCTCCCTAACAACAAGTAGTAATGCTATTCCTTTACCCTGCTTGGTCATAGCACGGTAGTGGGAGCTGCCAGTTTCACATGTTTTAACTCTGTCAGAGCACTTTGAAAAAGTGGTCTGTGGTATCTGGCTCTCGAGATTCGGAGAACGATGCCTTTTCGATTTTTGAGAAAGCAATCATGCTGGGGGTCTGGCTCTCGAGATTCGTAGAGCAGTGTCTCTTCGATTTTTGAGGAAGTAATCATGTTGGGAGTCTGGCTCTCGAGATTCGGAGGGCGGTGCCTCTTCGATTTTGGAGCAAGCAATCCTGTTGGGAGTGTTGTCTCGAATGTGAGTAAAGGTTGGGCATGTTTGCTAGTCTACCTTGCCACGAAGCACAAAGGTTGACACACAGAGACTTTCCAATTATCCAGCAATGGTACTGTTCCTTTACCCTCTCTTCGCTTTTGAGAAAGTAGTCATGTTGGGAGTCTGGCTCTCGAGATTCGGAGGACGGTGCCTCTTCGATTTTGGAGCAAGCAATCTTGTTGGGAGTGTTTTCTCGAAAGTGAGTAAAGGTTGGGCATGTTTGCTAGTCTACCTTGCCACGAAGCACAGAGGTTGACACACAGGGACTTTCCAATTATCCAGCAGTGGTACTGTTCCTTTACCCTTGTGGGTAATAATATGGTAGCTAGACCTTCAAAATTTATGTGTCTAAACTTTGTTAGTGCTGTTTCTTTGCTATTCTTTTACCTTTCTTGGTCAGAGCGATGTAGTGGGAGCTGCAAGCTTCACGTGCTCAACTTTGGCAGAGAACTTTGGCAAAGTTATCTGTGGTACCCATGAGCTATTGTTGCGTGTGGGAAGTGGGTGATTGAACAGTAAGATTCATGTGCTTTCTACTTCACCAGAAGTCTTCGACAGAATGCCCATAATTTCTGCAAAGCTGAGTGTGCGTGTGACAGGTGCTGACAAGGCTAGAAAAGTAGGTGCCTCTTCGATTTCTGAGATCGGCCCTCGTGGTCTCTGAGCAGCCCAGCTTTTGAGAAAGCGAGCGCCTCTTCGATTGATTCGGAGAACGATGCCTCATCGATTTTTGAGAAAGCAATCATGCTGGGGGTCTGGCTCTCGAGGATTCGGGGAGCAGTGTCTCTTCGATTTTTGAGAAAGTAATCACGTTGGGAGTCTGGCTCTCGAGATTCGGAGGGCGGTGCCTCTTCGATTTTGGAGCAAGCAATCTTGTTGGAAGTGTTTTCTCGAATGTGAGTAAAGGTTGGGCATGTTTGCTAGTCTACCTTGCCACGAAGCACAGAGGTTGACACACAGGGACTTTCCAATTATCCAGCAATGGTACTGTTCCTTTACCCTCTCTTCGATTTTTAAGAAAGTAGTCATGTTGGGAGTCTGGCTCTCGAGATTCGGAGGACGGTGCCTCTTCGATTTTGGAGCAAGCAATCTTATTGGGAGTGTTTTCTCGAATGTGAGTAAAGGTTGGGCATGTTTGCTAGTCTACCTTGCCACGAAGCACAGAGGTTGACACACAGGGACTTTCCAATTATCCAGCAATAGTACTGTTCCTTTACCCTTGTGGGTAATAATATGGTAGCTAGACCTTCAAAATTTATGGGTCTAAACTTTGTTAGTGCTGTTTCTTTGCTATTCTTTTACCCTTCTTGGTCAGAGCGATGTAGTGGGAGCTGCAAGCTTCACGTGCTCAACTTTGGCAGAGAACTTTGGCAAAGTTATCTGTGGTACCCATGAGCTATTGTTGCGTGTGGGAAGTGGGTGATTGAACAGTAAGATTCATGTGTTTTCTACTTCCCCAGAAGTCTTCGACAGAATGCCCATAATTTCTGCAAAGCTGAGTGTGCGTGTGACGGGTGCTGACAAGGCTGGAAAAGTAGGTGCCTCTTCGATTTCTGAGATCGGCCCTCGTGGTCTCTGGGGAGCCCAGCTTTTGAGAAAGCGAGCGCCTCTTCGATTTCTGAGATCGGCCTTCGTGGTCTTTGAGAAGCCCAACTTTTGAGAAAGCAAACGCCTCTTCGATTTCTGAGATCAACCCTCGTGATCTCTAAGCAGCCCAGCTTTTGAGAAAGCAAACGCCTCTTCGATTTCTGAGCAGGCGCCTCTTCGATTTCCGAAGCTCCGTCGAGTGCAGATTTTTATAGAGGCTGACATTAAGTTCCAAAGCACACTTGAATCTCCACCAGTAGAAGCTTCATTCTTGCACTTCTAAGATCTTGATTTGTCCGACCTCTTCTCTCTTCAACACCTTTGAAAATGTCTGGCCCCTCCGACCGTCGTTTTGACTTGAACCTTGTTGAAGAGGCAGCCCCGCCTTCTCCAGACAACATATGGCGCCCATCCTTCGTCTCCCCTACTGGTCCTCTTACCGTTGGGGATTCCGTGATGAAGAATGATATGACCGCTGCGGTGGTGGCCAGGAACCTTCTCACTCCCAAAGATAACAGACTACTTTCCAAACGGTCTGATGAGTTAGCTGTTAAGGATTCGTTGGCTCTCAGTGTTCAGTGTGCAGGTTCTGTGTCTAATATGGCCCAACGCCTATTTGCTCGAACCCGCCAAGTTGAATCCTTGGCGGCTGAAGTGATGAGTCTCAAACAGGAGATTAGAGGGCTCAAGCATGAGAATAAACAGTTGCACCGGCTCGCACATGACTATGCTACAAACATGAAGAGGAAGCTTGACCAGATGAAGGAAACTGATGGTCAGGTTTTACTTGATCATCAGAGATTTGTGGGTTTGTTCCAAAGGCATTTATTGCCTTCGTCTTCTGGGGCTGTACCGCGTAATGAAGCTCCGAATGATCAACCTCTGATGCCTCCTCCTTCTAGGGTTCTGTCCAGTACTGAGGCTCCAAATGATCCCCCTCCGGTGCCTTCTCTTTCTGGGGCTCTACCGACTGCTGAGACTTCTCCTAAGCAACCTTTGTGAAGGCTCCGTCTTGTGTGTTTATTTTGACTCATGTATATGTACATATTTGTAGCTGATCGGGGATATCAATAAATAAGCTTTCCTTCATTTCAACGTATTGTGTTAAATACACCAAAGCCTTCTTCGCTAAGTTCTTTGAATTTTCTTTTGTTGAAGCTTGTATGTTGAAGCTTTCTGAGTGGAGCATGTAGGTTGGGGTAGTGTTCCCTTAATTTCCCGAGTGAGGAAAACTTCTCGATTGGAGACTTGGAAAATCCAAGTCACTGAGTGGGATCGGCTATATGAATCTTAGAACGCCATTGTGCTCGATCCTGTGTCATGTCCTCCGTTAGATCCAAGTACTCTAAGTCTTTTCTTAGAGTCTCTTCCAAAGTTTTCCTAGGTCTTCCTCTACCCCTTCGGCCCTGAACCTCTGTCCCATAGTCGCATCTTCTAATCGGAGCGTCAGTAGGCCTTCTTTGCACATGTCCAAACCACCGTAACCGATTTTCTCTCATCTTTCCTTCAATTTCGGCTACTCCTACTTTACCCCGGATATCCTCATTCCTAATCTTATCCTTTCTCGTGTGCCCACACATCCAACGAAGCATCCTCATCTCCGCTACACCCATTTTGTGTACGTGTTGATGTTTCACCGCCCAACATTCTGTGCCATACAGCATCGCCGGCCTTATTGCCGTCCTATAAAATTTTCCCTTGAGCTTCAATGGCATACGGCGGTCACACAACACACCGGATGCACTCTTCCACTTCATCCATCCAGCTTGTATTCTATGGTTGAGATCTCCATCTAATTCTCCGTTCTTTTGCAAGATAGATCCTAGGTAACGAAAACGGTCGCTTTTTGGTATTTCTTGATCTCCGATCCTCACCCCTAACTCGTTTTGGCCTCCATTTGCACTGAACTTGCACTCCATATATTCTGTCTTTGATCGGCTTAGGCGAAGACCTTTAGATTCCAACACTTCTCTCCAAAGGTTAAGCTTTGCATTTACCCCTTCCTGAGTTTCATCTATCAACACTATATCGTCTGCGAAAAGCATACACCAAGGAATATCATCTTGAATATGTCCTGTTAACTCATCCATTACCAACGCAAAAAGGTAAGGACTTAAGGATGAGCCTTGATGTAATCCTACAGTTATGGGGAAGCTTTCGGTTTGTCCTTCATGAGTTCTTACGGCAGTCTTTGCTCCTTCATACATATCCTTTATAGCTTGGATATATGCTACTCGTACTCCTTTCTTCTCTAAAATCCTCCAAAGAATGTCTCTTGGGACCCTATCATACGCTTTTTCCAAATCTATAAAGACCATGTGTAAATCCTTTTTCCCATCTCTATATCTTTCCATCAATCTTCGTAAGAGATAGATTGCCTCCATGGTTGAGCGCCCTGGCATGAACCCGAATTGGTTGTCCGAAACCCGTGTCTCTTGCCTCAATCTATGCTCAATGACTCTCTCCCAGAGCTTCATTGTATGACTCATTAGCTTAATACCCCTATAGTTCATGCAATTTTGTACGTCGCCCTTGTTCTTGTAGATAGGCACCAAAGTGCTCGTTCGCCACTCATTTGGCATCTTCTTCGTTTTCAAAATCCTATTGAAAAGGTCAGTGAGCCATGTTATACCTGTCTCTCCCAAAAGTTTCCACACTTCGATTGGTATATTGTCTGGGCCTATTGCTTTTTTATGCTTCATCTTCTTCAAAGCTACAACCACTTCTTCCTTCCGGATTCGACGATAAAAAGAGTAGTTTCTACACTCTTCTGAGTTACTCAACTCCCCTAAAGAATCGCTCATTTCATGTCCTTCATTGAAAAGATTATGAAAATAACCTCTCCATCTGTCTTTAACCGCGTTCTCTGTAGCAAGAACCTTTCCATCCTCATCCTTGATGCACCTCACTTGGTTTAGATCCCTTGTCTTCTTTTCCCTTGCTCTAGATAGTTTATAGATATCCAACTCTCCTTCTTTGGTATCTAGTCGTTTATACATATCGTCGTAGGCCGCTAACTTAGCTTCTCTGACAGCTTTTTTCGCCTCTTGCTTCGCTTTTCTATACTTTTCACCATTTTCATCGGTCCTCTCCTTGTATAAGGCTTTACAACATTCCTTCTTAGCCTTCACCTTTGTTTGTACCTCCTCATTCCACCACCAAGATTCCTTTTGGTGTGGGGCAAAGCCCTTGGACTCTCCTAATACCTCTTTTGCTACTTTTCGGATACAACTAGCCATGGAATCCCACATTTGGCTAGCTTCCCCCTCTCTATCCCACACACATTGGGTGATTACCTTCTCTTTGAAAATGACTTGTTTTTCTTCTTTTAGATTCCACCATCTAGTCCTTGGGCACTTCCAAGTCTTGTTCTTTTGTCTTACTCTTTTGATATGTACATCCATCACCAACAAGCGATGTTGATTAGCCACGCTCTCTCCTGGTATAACTTTGCAATCCTTACAAGTTATACGATCCCCTTTCCTCATTAGAAGAAAATCTATTTGTGTTTTTGACGACCCACTCTTGTAGGTGATCACATGTTCTTCTCTCTTCTTAAAGAAGGTGTTGGCTAAGAAGAGATCATATGCCATTGCAAAATCCAAGATAGCTTCCCCATCCTCGTTTCTCTCCCCAAAACCATGGCCACCATGAAAACCTCCATAGTTGCCTGTCTCCCTGCCCACGTGTCCATTTAAATCTCCTCCTATAAATAACTTCTCCGTCTGAGCAATTCCTTGCACCAAGTCTCCAAGATCTTCCCAAAATTTCTCCTTCGAACTCGTATCCAACCCTACTTGAGGTGCGTACGCACTAATCACATTGATAAGTTCTTGTCCTATTACAATCTTGATTGCCATGATTCTATCTCCTACCCTCTTGACATCTACAACATCTTGTACCAAGGTCTTGTCCACGATGATGCCAACACCGTTTCTCGTTCTATTTGTGCCCGAATACCAAAGTTTAAACCCTGAGTTTTCTAGATCCTTTGCCTTACTACCAACCCACTTAGTTTCTTGTAGGCACATAATATTTATCCTTCTCCTCACCATAACTTCCACTATTTCCATAGATTTTCCCGTTAAGGTTCCTATATTCCACGTTCCTAAACGCATTTTGCTCTCTTGAACTCTACCCTTCTGTCCTAGCTTCTTCACCCTCCCCCGTCTAATAGGATCAAAGTACTTCTTTTGTGTGTCCCGGGTAAAATTGATAGGAGCATATGCTCCCAAACAACTTTGAGTGGAGTCGTTCGAAAAGAAGTTTCTATGGCCCCCTTGCTCATTTAACACTGCATCCGGGTGCCGATGGAGATGCAGCGACCCTTGCTCACTTATCACTGTGCTCAGGCCACACAGCGCGCCACTTACGGGTGACGCCCTAGCTTTAGCGCGATTTTGTTCTGGATTCATTTTCATAAGGATTCGACGTGATCATGGAGTGCCGGCTGTCGACTACCTGACGCCCTCCCCCTCCTCCTTTATCCGGGCTTGGGACCGGCCATGTAAGACATAGGCGGAGTTAACTACCATCATCTCTATCATCAAGTTATATCCAGATAGTGGATTTATCCAGCAATCAGTTTAATGGAACAATTCCATCTTCATTCCTCCAGCATGCCTGGAATTTGAGCGGTTTGAATGTCAGCAATAATCATTTTACAGGCCAAATACCATCCTCTATCTGTCTTCTTTCCTCTTCGCTTAGAGTTTTGGATTGCTCCCACAATATTTTCAGTGGCTCAATTCCTCTAGGACTAGGAAACTGTTCCGAATTGGAGGTCTTTCGTGCTCGCGAGAACACTCTCTCAGGATCCCTTCCTGCTGATATCTACAACGCTCAAGCCCTTCAAGAAATTTCATTATCGACTAATAGCCTTTTTGGACCCATCAGTGAGAATGTTGGGAAGCTCTCCAAATTAAAGCTCATGCACCTTCATTACAACAATCTAGAAGGTCCTCTACCCCCATCTTTGATGAATTGCACAAACCTTGTTGAAATAAATCTGGGATTCAACCGTTTTAGTGGGAATATCTCTGCGCTCGATTTCTCTAAACTTACTCAACTTAGTAAGCTAGATTTTATAAATAATACACTCACTGGTATCTTGCCAATAAGCCTTTACTCATGCAAGTCCCTCAAAGCACTTCGACTGGCTGCAAATGATTTCGAGGGACAAATCCAACATGAGATTCTTCAATTGAAAAACTTGACCTTCCTCTCGCTTCCTCAAAACAAACTCACCAATGTCACGGGGGCAATGAAGATATTTATGCGTTTCAAAAGTCTCAGGGTGCTTCGTCTTTCAGAAAATTTTCGAGGTGAAGAAATGCCAGATGGAGATATAACTGTCGATTTCAGGTTACAAGATCTGTGTGTTTTCAGTTTACATAGTAGTTATATGACAGGTCAAATACCTGCATGGATTTCAAAGTTCAGGAAACTGGAAGTCCTAGATTTGTCTTTTAACAGACTCACTGGCACAATACCTGGTTGGTTGGGGACTCTTCCGAGTCTTTTCTTTTTGTTGTTGAATGACAACTTGATTTCGGGTGAATTTCCAAGGGAATTTTGCGGACTACAAGCGATAGTATTGCAAAAGCCTACGAATCAAACTGGCCATTGTTCTCTTGAGTTGCCTGTCTACTTCCAACGCAGTAATAATGCAACTGTGCTGTCTTCACAGTGCAAGTATGTGGCCAACATGCCAAGAGTAATCTCCCTCAGGAACAACAGTTTAAGTGGCAGCATACCCGTTGAGATTGGCCAATTGCAATATCTTCAGCAACTGGATCTAAGCATCAACAACTTCTCCGGCAACATTCCAGACCAAATATCCAACCTCACAGAGTTGGAGAGATTAGAACTCAACAACAACCGTTTGTCAGGTGAAATCCCATCATCACTATCAAGTCTCCATTTCTTGTCGACGTTTACTGTTGCATACAATTATCTTGAAGGATCAATACCGGCCGGCACTCAGCTCCAAGGCTTCAGTGCCTCTGCATTCGAAGGGAATCCAAAACTTTGCGGCACCCCACTTCCAAACCAGTGCTTGTCAAGTAATGGCAATGATGCAGATGAGAATGAGAACAACCAGGATTTGGACGACGAGGATCAAAGTCTATGGGTTGGGTTATCCGTTGAGCTTGGTTTCGTTGTAGGGTTCTTGGGATTCTGTTGCCCTGTGCTTCTCAAGAGGACGTGGAGATATGCATATTTCCAGCTCCTAGACAATGTTCAATTCAAGCTCTATCTGAAGCCGAGAAAATATAGAAGAAGGTAAGAGTGTTATACACTTTTTTAAATTTATTTATCAAGGTTTATTGATTTTCCTTGTTTTGCTGATGCAAGTCGTGTGAGATTCTGACTTGTAATTGGGAATTTATTTTTGCTTTGTGCGTCACCATTCATGTGATGAGTGAGAGAAAGATCAGAATATTTCCTGATTACTTCCAAATTTTTCTTGATTTGGTGATATAAATCTATCAAGATTCTTTTACGTAACTAGGGATATATTCATGTCTCTGTGTGCAACTACTTAACTTATATAAATATCATGAGTGAGATAGATACTGAATATATCTCTAGTCACACTAAATTTTCCTTGGCAAGATTTTGACATGTAATTGGATATATATTCTCGTCTTTGTATTTCATTTATCAGGTGATGACTGATAAAAAGAGAGAAAATATCCCCAGCTACGCCTAAATTTATCTATCTTCATTTTTATTATGCTTAATTACTTTTGTCACCTTTGTTCCACTTGATTAATTAAACATAGGATGAAGATTAACAAGCAACCCCAAGACCAAGTCCAAGTCTCAAACCAAAGGGAAGAAGTTGAAAGCAGCAGCCATTAGCACACTGTGAGTGACAGTAAAAATTGCACAGAACATGCAAGCCTCCGTAACTCTTTCATGGTCCCTCACAAACAGGGCTGCTCTACCTCCGTCTTCGGTGATCCAATCGGAGAAGAAATACAAAGTATCAGTTGAGCAGCTCTTTTATTTTATCTTTGAGGGACGTCCTTCTTTTGATACGAGTGAAATTAGAGCGAGAAAATCGAACACAGGATTTCACTTGTACACTATTAGACCAAAAATAAAGTTGTAGAACAGAATTCTTAAAATCTTAGTAATGTAACTTTTTTTTTTTTTTTTTTTTTGCCAAACTATCAACCATCATCTAAAAACATGTTTGACTATTTCTCATTTGAAAGTTTGATAATATAATTTGTCAGACAAATTTATACTAAACTAAAAGTAGTACAAGTCACACGTTTAACCCGAAAAAAAAGTCCCATAACTTACCAAACTATCAAGAAAGAAAATTGTTAATATTATATGATTTGACTAATCTCCTTAGTTTTCATAGGAGTAATCATTTCCGCTTGGCCCTTAGGGTAACGTTTTCTCTCGCCTTGGCGAGCAGAGAAGCATTCACGCCCAACTAGATCCACGAATAATTGTGCATTCACGGTTGGGCCACCCATTACATTTTCTCTTTCCAATACTATTTATTTAGGTAAATTACACTTTCATACCTCAGGTTTGAGATCTATTTCAATTCTTTATAACATCTTCAAAACACTTCACTTTCATACCTTAAGTACTATTTTATTTCAACATAATACCTTTGTTACATTTTTCATCCATTAATCCGTTAAATGCTGACGTGACTGTCAAATGTCTGTCACGTGGCAAAAAAAATAATTTTTTAATTTCTTTTTAAAAAACCTGAATTTTCTCAAAAAAAAAAAAAAAAAAAACAACAACAACAACATTGAAACCAGTGACCCTAACCCAGCAAGAAGAAGAGGGAGGAAAAAAAAAATTGAAACTCACTATCCCCCCCCCAAAACAAAAAATCCCCCATCACCCACCCCAAAAACACAGCCCCAGTTTCAATGTTTTTTTTTTTTCCTCCCTCTTCTTCTTCTTCTTCTTCTTGTTGCTTAGGTTCGCTTGGGGTCCCCCAAGGGGGGGGAGGGATAATGGGTTTCATTTTTTTTTTCCTCCCTCTTCTTCTTCTTCTTCTTCTTCTTGTTGCTGGGTTAGGGTTGCTAGTTTCAATGGTGTTGTTTTTTTTTTTTTTTTTTGAGAAAATTCAGGTTTTTTAAAAAGAAATTAAATTTTTTTTTTTTTGCAACGTGACAGATATTTGGCAATCACGTGGCATATATGTGACAGCCACGTCAGCATTTAACGAATCAATGGATAAAAAATGTAACGGAGATATTATTTTGAAATAAAATAGTACTTAAGGTATGAAAGATAAATGTTTTGAAGATGTTGTAAGGAATTGAAATAGATCCCAAACTTAAGATACGAAAATGTAATTTACCCTATTCATTTTGTATTATCTTTATCTACAGCTAAACTTTCTGTAATTTTTAACATCAAGGTCATCTCGCTACCGTGTTACGTATATATTTTTCCAAAAATTACAATGGATGTATTATCTATTATTGCAGTGAATGTATCTCTGAAGCAGCACGGCTGCGCAACGTCTTATTAACTTTTGCTGATGACCAATGTCCCATTTTTCTTCCTTCTTTGGCTTCAAAACAGATGAACATACATTCTCCCAAAGACAATCACTAGACCAAGAACGAGGATGGAGAAAACGGCAGTATGACGAAATGGCTGAGGGTCGGGCAGTCGACGGTTCAAATGGCAATAAAATGACCAGAGCCGGCAGAATTGCATCCGATGATCAACTTTTTGAGAGCGACGACATATGATATATTCCTGCTTGTAGTATTTGTGCCATATTCGGATTTGATGTCGAATCAAGTGAATGATTAATGTAAGCATTAGGCTTCGTTTCAGTTTTAGTCCTTAAAATTATGTTTTCGGGGTTGTACCGGATGACACTAGACTGTAAAGATTGCTTTAACGACTCTCTTTCCCTCGTGTTTGCTGAGACAGCGGCTTAATTTTACACCGAAAGCACATAGCAAACCAACTAAGCTCCTGCAAATTACACACGATTACAAGTTAGCATATACATACAACTGCAGCACATTGCGAACGGACAGAATCTGATCGCTGCGGAAAGCTCCGATCAGTTCTGAAATAGAACAACTCCATTACACATGGCTGATTATCTACAATGATGCAATGAATTCAAGGATAAGATTCACCATCTGTGCATCATAAGCAGGGCCTTCCATTTGGAAGTGGCTTGCTCCTTCAATCAGGTGTGTTTCAACACGACCGGCTGCAGAACTTAGCTTGTTCTTTAACTGCTTCACGCTCGTGAACCCATCCTGTGTCCCCATTACGAAAAGTTTGGGTTTTGAGGATTGTAGTACGGCTTTGTGGTGTCTCCCGAAAAGGATTGAGGCAAGCATGCCGAAAGGATACCCCAGACTAACATAGCCCACAACTTGTTCAACCTGATCTACTGCAGAGCCTGCAATCGGGGCACCTACACCATAACATAGGGAAATTATAGAACATATGAGGAAATTATGTTACCCCCGGCTCGAATGATCATAAAACGAACAAAACAGACGGGACTATGAATAACATCTTATATTTTTCCGACCATGTCTACAACAATTATGTGCGGTTCATACCAGAAAGATCCTAGATCATGCTTCATAATTTACCACAAGATTATTTGCAGAAAAAATAAACCATCTATTTCTCACTAAAACTGATTTACCTTGTGATTTTACTTAAGTCCTCGTATAAACAACACATCAATAACCAAAAATCGCAATTCAGAACAAGAAGTTAAGGAGCTGCAGTGAAAGGCTGTTCGAAATTACAACCATGCTAGATTTTATCAAATCATAGCTCAAGTCCTTCACAATTACTAGAAACTTAGGCTTCTCATCATTTATCATCTTTTACAACATTTACAATCTCCAGTCGAGCTAGAGAAACCTATCATAGTTGCAAATAACATTTTTCATCATACTTAATATTCACTTTGAATGTGATCAAAATCCAAACTTTTGAATGATCGAAGGACAGTTCGATCAGTAACACGAAAGTCAAAAATACTCCAAACAACATTACCAAATGAAATCCCAACTTCATCACACTTATATGGAATAACTAACATTACCAATTAAATCCTAGCCTCATATCATCACTTCTCCCTCAAATCCAAAGCCTTCTTTAATTTTTCGACGACGCTTCAGAAAGTAACTAGTTGTTATCTACATAACACTCAGATCACTTCGCAAACTAATATCCAAATTACAGATCCACAAAACCATTCACCATACGAATCAAAGAAGCAATCTTTAAACCACCACAAGCTAATACACAATCCACAGATCCAAAAAATCATCCACATAAAAACACCCCCTTTAATTTATAACCAACATGCTTAATCCAATAAAATTTGCAGAAACATATTCTAAAAGAGCATAAAAATTCAAAAATATTATACCTGCAGAAGAACCCACCAACAAAATCCTGTCAGCTGATTGATTCTCAGAAACCCATTTGCACACACAGCAATCACATCCTTAATTTCTGCAAACCCAGTGAGAGAGGCCCTTCCTGTTGACCTCCCAACCCCTCTCATGTCAAAGGTCAAAGCTTTATAGCCTCTGTCTGCCAACCCAGCTGCTATTCCTCTCAACAGGCCTTGGCAGCCGCCGAGGACGGAGTATGGGTGCACCAGAACCACCGTAGGGCTGCCCTTCTTGATCTCTTCTTCTTCTCTGGGTTTGAAGAGCTTTGCGCTGAGCTTGACTCCATCGCTGGTCTCAACTGTGCAGCGCTCCACCGTACAGTTTGACATCAGGGGAAGAGGGAGAGAGAGGAAGTTGTTGGGGTAGCTGGTGAGTGTTCTTTGGTGGATGAGAAAGTGACAATACTGGTATGGCTTTTGCCCCTACATCTGGACTTGGGATAGTTTTCTAAAACCTTGCTTTTCGGAACATAATAACCCGGGTCTCGCTGTAAAACTCATAAATTTTTAAAATCATACGTATATTGTTCCAAAAAAAGAATCAAACGTATAATTATCAAAACTAAGGCATTTATATTAAGAGAATTTTAACGAAAAGTTTCCGGTACTGTTTATTTTAACGAAAAATCACATTTTTACAATAAAAAGTTAATCATGATACTATTTACTTTACCCTTTATTGTTTTTATCGTTAAAACTCAAAGTTTTTAAGTTATTTTCATTAGTTTTCCTTAATATTAAACCAGTTAATTCAAGAATATATGTAAATCGCCACTGTCTAGTAGTATTCATCTTTACTTGTAAAGTGAGAGTTCTTAGGTTCGATTATCGTCAAAAACGAATTTAAAGAATTCATTTATATCACAATAAATCTCAAATATAGTAAGTATGATATAATATTCAAATAAGAAATACAGACAAACGAGCTTATCCAAGGTTTGACAAAAAAATAAAAGAGCTCATCCATGGGAAGACACTCTAACATGAACAAGTTGGGTGTATAAATCTACGCTCAAGTACAAATACACGTGAAGGTGGTGCAAGGCACATCCCACTTCAGTCTTGAAAGCTAAATGCAACTAGTAAAGGCGGGAACTACATAAATCCAAAGTGAGCATAATGTGCAATGTGAACATATATGTGAAGTTGGTCATGATCCCAGATAGTACTATAGACACTGGTTTAACATATATGATGAGCTAATAAAAGATGTATGATCATGCCATAATAATGTTCACAAAACACATAAATCATAACGTCTTCAATATATAAAATATTTGCATTCGTTGAGTAAAACATTGTCATGATAACATGATATTTCATAAAAACCCTTTTGAAAATCATATATCTCATGTTTAGGTTGAACCTAAAAGCCCATTCACTGATACTATCTTGTCGTGTCTAGCCTCAGAAATAAGTCTCTCCTATATGAAATCACTATATTAATCATTATTTATACAAATGATTAATATAAATAATCCACCATCAATTTTTTGAAATCCAACGGTCACAAAACTCTCAACATGCTCACAAAGAAGTTCGGGAACTTGTCCTGAATAAGGCCCACCACAATTATTTCTTCTTTTCTATTTTCTTGTTCGAGGGCTTAATTTCTTAATTGACAAGCTAAAGAGGACTTAAATTTTAGGCAAATGGACAAAGCAATAATTTAATTCAATTAATTAATTTGCTTCATTTAAAATTGTAAAAATCAGTGCAGAACACGTTTTGTTCCAAGTGTGAATTATGAAAGTGCTTTTGAGTCATAGTCCAAAGTGGCTGTGGAAAACCTGGTATTGTTGACAATTCTGAAGCCCAACCAACATGATGTTACTCCTTAGTCGTGTAGCTCCTCATGACTGAAGAAATATGAGGTTCCAATTCCAAAATCAACGGGCAATGCGGAGAGTGACCGACCATGAAAGAACTCAGCATTACAACACGACCGGTAGTGAGGATGTGATGACTAGTACCACATTGGAACTAATTAGTTTTAGCGTGGGAACTTAAAGGCTAAAATCGTTTTTCACTAGCAACGGCCGGTAGGCAGATAAGCTAGGCAACATGAAGAGTGGTGTTATACCCACCCCTCAACTCTCTTTTCACACCCACTTTTTAATAATAAATTTAATAGAAAACTTCATTTTAATCCTTGGCAAATATGATTTTTTGATTAAAACCATGAGTAAGATCAAAATCTAATTTTAGTCCCTTGATACATTAATAACCTCATTTATTAATTATATTTTGATTTTTTAATTATTTATCTTTTTCTTTCTATTTTTTAATGTATTAATTTTATTTCATTATAATTTTTAATTTCATTTCATTCATCGTAATATATTTTGTTGTGAACATTTAGATAAACTAATTTTTGTTATACAATATATTTTGATGTACTTTATCTTCTTTATTTAGGTATATTAAATTCATTATAATACATTTTGGTGCATACATTTAGGTACACACATTTCGGTACATACATTTCGATACAAACATTTAGGTACATTAATTCAATATAATACATTTTCGGTACTAACATTTCAGTGCATACATTTCGGTACATACATTTAGGTATATTAATTTAATATTAATACATTTCGGTGCATATATTTAAGTACATACATTTCGGTACTAACATTTAAATATATTAGTTCAATATAATATATTTCGGTACTAACATTTAGGTACATTAATTGAGTCTTTCAAGTTTGAAGAATGTTAAATAAAATTAATAAATTAAAAAACTCTTTTTTGGTCAAAAAATAAATTAAAATTTGTGTATTAATAGATTTAAATATTTAATGGGAGACATTAAATAAAATGCACATTAATTATTTTGAATTAAGGGCACATTAGGGACTAAAATCAATATTTAATCTCACCAAGTTTTTTTTTTAATTTTAATCTTCTTGAGGGATTAAAGTTCAAAAACCCCAAAATTTAATGTCATATTTGACCATTTGTGAAATGACTTTTAAAACCCTAATAAAAATGAACCCTAATCTGTTTTCTTTGCTAAAAAACATAAAAATAAAAGTGAAAGAACAATGTTTTATTTCTGAAGAAGAATATGAGAAGCCATGAACAATCCTATCGGAGAAGAATATGAGAAGCCATGAACAATCCCATCCGAGAAGAATATTACAAGCTCGAGCCATGCATCCAATCAATGTTAAAATTGGAAGCAAACAAAACTGAAAATTAGATGAAAAGGGAATATCCCACCAACCCCTTCCCCCCACCCCCAAAACCACAAGCCAGAGCCACTCCCAAACCAAATTGACTTCTTACTGCAGCCATCCTCTTTTTTCTGCAACCCTAATCATTTTTCTTTCTCCATCTCAATCAAACTCAATTCAACTGAAATCGTCATTGTCGGTCTGTGAACAATTACAATTCCATCGAGGATGTTGTTGCTAGTTAATGTTTTCTCCTCCAAATTTCCATAGAGAGAAAAGGTCGGCTGGCAGTGAAAGAGGTTGTCGTCGAGTTGGGTTTGGTGGTGTCAGGCTCGGGTGGGAGGGTGGCTTTCTTATTCTCAGTTTTTATTTATTTTATTTTTTAGTAAAAAGTTAAATTAATGCAAGGACATTTTAGGAATATTAATGGGTGAGAAAATAGTGTGTTTATTTTTTAATTTCTTTATACGGGATGAAAATATAAGGTGAGTGAAGAAATAGAATTATGGGGTGGGTCTATCAGCTCTCAACATGAATCATATACAATAATACAAGTACATAGTACAACTCATGTGCTTAATATTCTTCACATGCATGCATCTGCCAAAAAGCGTGATTCATGTTTCGATGTTGTTTCTAGCCCTTTAATTCTAAACAAATCAGTGTGTTATATATAACAAACTTGTGAGCAATCAAATATATAGACATGGCACTTCAAATTTCGTATGGCCTCCTCTTCATATTTTTCATCTCAAGTTTCTTTGCTACAACCCCCGCATGCCAAAAAATTGATCAACACTCTCTTCGTTCTTCATTTGATATTGGTACTTCTAGTTTAAACTGGTCTTCCAACGATTGTTGCCGATGGGAGGGCATCACTTGCGATATGTTTGGTAGGGTAACTCATTTGTTGTTGCCCTCCAAAGGTATCAAAGGTTGCATGTCTCGTTTTCTTGGAAACCTCACACATCTTTCGCATCTCAACCTCTCCCACAATATGCTTTCCGCTCCTCTTGAGGCTCAATTTTTTTTGTCCTTGACTCGCCTTCAGATCCTTGATTTGAGCAAAAACCATTTATCCGGAAAACTACCATCATCTCTATCATCAAGTAATATCCAGATGGTGGATTTATCCAGCAATCAGTTTAACGGAACAATTCCATCTTCATTCCTCCAGCATGCCTGGAATTTGAGCAGTTTTAATGTCAGCAATAATCATTTTACAGGCCAAATACCATCCTCTATCTGTCTTCTTTCCTTTTCGCTTAGAGTCTTGGATTTCTCCCACAATAATTTCAGTGGCTCAATTCCTCTAGGACTAGGAAACTGTTCCGAATTGGAGGTCTTTCGTGCTCGCGACAACACTCTCTCAGGGTCCCTTCCTGCTGATATCTACAATGCTCAGGCCCTTCAAGAAATTTCATTATCTACTAATAGCCTTTTCGGACCCATCGGTGAGAATGTTGGGAAGCTCTCCAAATTAAAGCTCATGCACCTTCATTACAACAATCTAGAAGGTCCTCTGCCCCCATCTTTGATGAATTGCACAAACCTTGTTGAAATAAATCTGGGATTCAACCGTTTTAGTGGGAATATCTCTGGGCTCGATTTCTCTAAACTTACTCATCTTAGTAAGCTAGATTTTATAAATAATGCACTCACTGGTGTCTTGCCAATAAGCATTTACTCATGCAAGTCCCTCAAAGCACTTCGACTGGGTGCAAATGATTTCGAGGGACCGATCCAACCTGAGATTCTTCAATTGAAAAACTTGACCTTCCTCTCGCTTTTTCGTAACAGACTCGCCAATGTCACGGGGGCAATGAAGATATTTATGCGTTTCAAAAGTCTCAGGGTGCTCGTTCTTGCAGAAAATTTTCGAGGTGAAGAAATGCCAGATGGAGATATAACTGTCGATTTCAGGTTACAAAATCTGTGTGTTTTCAGTTTATATAGCTGCCATATGACAGGTCAAATACCTGCATGGATTTCAAAGTTCAGGAAACTGAAAGTCCTAGATTTGTCTTTTAACAGACTCACTGGCACAATACCTGGTTGGTTGGGGACTCTTCCGAGTCTTTTCTTTTTGTTGTTGAATGACAACTTGATTTCGGGTGAATTTCCAAGGGAGCTTTGCGGACTACAAGCGTTAGTATTGCAAAAGCTTGCGAATCAAACATGCCATTGTTCTCTTGAGTTGCCTATCTACTTCCCACACAGTAAAAATGCATCTACGCTGTCTTCACAGAGCAAGTATGTGGCCAACATGCCAAGAGTAATCTCCCTCAGGAACAACAATTTAAGTGGCAGCATACCCTTTGAGATTGGCCAATTGCAATATCTTCAACGACTGGATCTAAGCATCAACAACTTCTCCGGGAACATTCCAGACCAAATATCCAACCTCACAGAGTTTGAGAGATTAGAACTGAACAGCAACCGTCTGTCAGGTGAAATCCCATCATCACTATCAAGTCTCCATTTCCTGTCTACGTTTACCGTTGCATACAATAATCTTGAAGGATCAATACCAGCCGGCACTCAGCTCCAAGGCTTCAGTGCCTCTGCATTCGAAGGGAATCCAAAACTTTGTGGCACCCCACTTCCAAACCAGTGCTTGTCAAGTAATGGCAATGATGCAGATGAGAATGAGAACAACCAGGATTTGGACGACGATGAGGATCAAAGTCTATATGTTGGGTTACCCGTTGCGCTTGGTTTCGTTGTAGGGTTCTTGGGATTCTGTTGCCCTTTGCTTCTCAAGAGGACGTGGAGACATGTATATTTCCAATTCCTGGACAATGTTCAATTCAAGCTTTATCTGATGTGGAGAAGGCTTAAAAGAAGGTATGACTCTTTTTGCGTTTTCTTTTTCGATTTGGTTTGTGATGTTTAATTTTTGTCCTTATTCTAAACAGGAAATGGTGAATCTTTCATGGTCCCTGACAACTTCCAAACCACCTCTCTCTTTAGTGTTCCAGTTAAAGCTCCCTGCCCAGAAGACGAATAAATATTTTTGTGTACGAATTGAACCAGAAATTCTCTGGTGCAAAATAACTATTAAAGAGTAAGTTATAAATCACATGTTTAACCATAAAAATATTTACTTTTCTTCTAATTACCACCTCAATCAGCGCTCTCTCTCTCTCTCTCTCTCTTTAAGAAAGAAAGCAAAGCAAAACCATCCGCACATCGCACCCTTCTTCCTACCTCTCCCTTGCTACCCCTCATTTTTTCCAACCCATAATCATCAATTAGATCTCGGAATATTGGACTCTATCTTGACACAAGACCCAACGCTCACAGCCCATTGCTGAACCAACTTACCATAAAAGTTGGGCGAAGTGTGGAACGATTCATGTTGGAACAAGGCTGTTTTACACATCCCTTTTGCCCTCCCCTTCTCCTGTATGTTTTTTGACCTTAATTTCAGATGTGGTTATGGATGTTGTTGGTCTTGATGAATTGATTGTGCGCAACACTCTCAAATCTAGTTTTGGTTCGGGTGCTCTTTTCAGTTTGGGGCAATCTCTTCCTTTCCGGATGATGCTGCGGAGGTGGAGGCTTGCTTTTCAGTTTGGTTCTCTCTTCTTCTAGTTTGCATGGGCTGAAAGCCGGAAGTTGTTGAACGAATCCCAACAAGAGCAGAAGCCGAAAACTGTAGAGCTTCAACTTTCGCAAGAAAAGGCGTTTCAGGAAATGGGTGGCAGTGGCACCTTAATCCTGCAAATTGGCCACTGTTGGAAATATGAAAACAATCTGGATATCTGGAGAAACGCAAAAGAAAACGGTTCACGATTTTTATTTTTTTCATCAAACAGTAAAGTTTAAATTGCAATTATCTTGTTAAGCATGGCACATTCTGGAAGAAACATGTTGCTGAACCAACGTAACAGTTTCTTCTATTAAATTTTTTGGCAAACAAATGTCTTGATTTACAATTTGATGATGTCTCGAGATACTGAAGAAGTTGAGGTTAAACCATGTCTCTCTTTCTATCAATGTGGAACTTATTCTCACGCGCCCCTCATGAGTGATGAATTTTCAAGCTTAACACGTGGACAACATAATAGAGTGATGTGGAGTGCATGTGACCGTTTGACTTCACAGTTAGGACAATCGGGTCTGATACCACGAAGAAGTTGAGGTCCCTCCATAAAACCAATTGGCAATATGGAGAGTAGTCCAACTTACTTATAAGCTCATGCAAAGTCCCCCTCCCATCAATGTAAGACAATTTTCAACACGTACTGCCGTTTTTCCTATTCTGCATTAGTGTAACTGTAACATATTACAAAGCAGCTTACCCAGCTAAAAAGATAAACAAATGCTCCATTAATTTACCTTGATCATGACTTAAGTAAACCTTTGACTCCAATCTGACAAGAGAAGAAAAATCGCAATTCAGAACAAGAAGTTAAGGAGCAGCAGTGAGAGGCTGTTCGAAATTACAACGATGCTAGATTTTATCAAATCATAGCTCAAGTCCTTCACAATTACTAGAAACTTAGGCTTCTCATCATTTATCATCTTTTACAACATTTACAATCTCCGGTCGAGCTAGAGAAACCTATCATAGTTCAACTTAACATTTTTCTTCATACTTATATTCACTTTGAATGTGATCTGTTGATGCACAAAATCAGCGAAGACTTTGGTACAACAGAAAGTGTCAGGTTTCGTGACCTTCGCTTGGTTGCTTCGGTCACTAGTGAGGATAAGTACGTAAATGAATAGAGACAGAGAAGCAAACACAGGATGTACGTGGTTCACCCAGATTGGCTACGTCCACGGAGTAGAGGAGTTCTTATTAGTAGTGAAGGGCTTACACAAGTACAAGGGATCAAGCTCTCAATTTAGTGAGTTCTTGTGAATGATTTAACACAAATGGCATTAGCCAATATTGTGGGGGAATGACCCCTATTTATAGAAAAACTTGTAGCTTTGTCACATTGACATGTGTCATGTTATGATTGGTTCTTGATGTCGACACGTGCTGCGCTCTGATTGGCCTCTAATCTTGACACGTGTCGAGTAGTGATTGGCCTCCTGGTCGGAGGGGAACTCTTCTGGGTCCTTGACAGTATAGCGTTGGCCGGTGCTCGGTAGTTTCGGGATTGGTCAAGTATGGTACAAACAGTGCTCCCCTAAGTTCCCGAGTGAGGGAAACTCCTCGGTTGGGGACTTGCAAGATCCAATCCCTTGAGTAATCACGAAACTTCTAAGTACCGAAGTGTGGTCTGATCTTCATCTGCCCTTCTCTGGAAGTACCTTTCCTCCATCCGGGAATGGTGTATTTAGCTGATGTTGACGCACAAGGTAATGTATCAATTTCACTTGAAGCTTAGTTGTAGTTTCGGGCTTAGTCAAGTGTGATACAAACCCTATAGTAGGAGTCCCCCAAGTCGCCGAGCTAAGAGATCTGCCGAAAGAGGTGACAGACAAGGTAAGCAGTCAAACTTCCAAGTAAGCAACCCAGGATCAGAGGTTTGACTTCGGCTTCCGGTTGATTGTTCTCCTTCTCCTTGTCTCTCATTCAACTGCCAGGATAAGGAGAAGCAAATGGATAAGAGATGATATGAGATACTTTTGCTTTTGAAGAAGTAACTTTCCACAGGCTTATTCTTGAACTGTGCTGGAGGGTTTTCTGGTGCCCTTCAGAGTATAAGGCCGACTCAAAAATTTGAGGGTCAAAACAAGTCCATCAAATCTAGAGTACGTTCGACCTTGATGATATGGGATACTTTTGCTGTTGACGGAATAATGAATGTGGTATGGAAAGGTGTCGTGCTGTAGTGATCTGTTTCAGCTCACCGTTGAACCTTCTGCTTCAATCTTTTGCATGGCAGAAGTGGTGTGCAACCTTTGCATTTAAATGGTCCTTCAGAACATTCCTTCATAGTGACTCATCCACGCTTGGCAGCTTCAGTGTAAAGAGCCAATATCTGATCAACTGTCATGAGGTATTTGCCGGTGGAATTCGTGACCTTGACAGCAGTTGAGGATGAGTACTCGAGAGCAATGCTAAGTAAGCAACCAGGCAAAGGCTCCAGGCAGTCAGTTCCAAATTGGAGGTTTGATTTCAGGTTCCGACTGACTGCTCTCTTTCTCCTTGTCCTGCAGGTGTGGACAAGGACAAAGACAAAGATAGGGAGAAAGCATGATATGGGATACTCTTGCTTTCGACCCTGATAATATGATATACTCTTGTTCTTGGTGTGGCTTATTTGCTGAGGTATTATCGGGGGGAAATAAAGCTGAGTATTTCGAGAGGTTATGTTGAGGGTGCCTTTTCGAATGCGAGAAAGGGTTGAGCATTTTTGCAGGTTTGCCTGTCCGTTGAGGAGGGAGGTCAATGTATATAGGGATTTCCCAATAACAAGTAGTAATGCTATTCCTTTACCCTTCTTGCCAGCTTCACGTGTTTTAATTTTGTCAGAGCACTTTGAAAAAGTGGTATGTGGTATCTGGAAAGCTGATATTACGTGTGAAGATTACAGACAAGCTTTATCTAAGGAAATCTGGCTCTCGAAGTTCTGAGAGTTGTGCCTCTTCGGTTTTCGAACAAGCAATCCCGTCGAGGATCTGACTCTCGAGATTCGGAAAGCGGTGCTACTCCGGTTTTTGAGAAAGTAATTATGTTGGGAGTCTTTTCTCGAATGTGAGTAAAGGTTGGACGTTCTTGCCAACCTGTCTTGCCGCAAAACACGGAGGTCGACACACATAGGGACTTTCCAGTTGTCAAGCAGTGGTGCTGTTCCTTTACCCTTATGGGTAATAGTAGGGTAGCTGGAACTTCGAAATTCTCGTGCCTAAACTTTGTCAGAGATCTTTGACAAAGTTATATGTGGTACCCGAGGAGTTGATGGTGCATATGGAGAGCGGTGATTGAACAGTAAGATTCACGTGCTTTTTACTTCACCAGAAATCTTCGACAGATTGCCCGTAATTTTCGCAAAGCTGATTGTGCATGTGACAGGTGCTGACGAGGCTGAAAAAGCAGGTGCTTCTTCGATTTCTGAGATCGGCCCTCGTGGTCTCTGAGCAGCCCAGCTTTTGAGAAAGCAAACGCCTCTTCGATTTCTGAGATCGGCCCTCGTGGTCTCTGAGCAGCCCAGCTTTTGAGAAAGCAAATGCCTCTTCGATTTCTGAAGCTCCGTCGAGTGCAGATTTTTATAGAGGCTGGCATTAAGTTCCACAGCACACCTGAATCTCTACCAGTAGAAGCTCATTTCTTGCACTTCTAAGATCTTGATTTGTCTGACCTCTTCCTTCTTCAACACATTTGAAAATGTCTGGACCCTCCGACCGTCGTTTTGACCTGAACCTTGGAGAAGAGACAACCACGCCTTCTCCAGACAACATATGGCGCCCATCCTTCATATCCCCTACTGGTCCTCTTACCGTTGGGGATTCTGTGATGAAGAATGATATGATCGCTGCAGTGGTGGCCAGGAACCTTCTCACTCCCAAAGATAACAGACTACTTTCCAAACGGTCTGATGAGTTGGCTGTTAAGGACTCTCTGGCTCTTAGTGTTCAGTGTGCAGGTTCTGTGTCTAATATGGCCCAACGCCTATTTGCTAGAACCCGCCAAGTTGAATCATTGGCTGCTGAAGTGATGAGTCTCAAACAGGAGATTAGAGGGCTCAAGCATGAGAATAAGCAGTTGCACCGGCTCGCCCATGACTATGCTACAAACATGAAGAGGAAGCTTGACCAGATGAAGGAATCTGATGGTAAGGTTTTACTTGATCATCAGCGGTTTGTGGGTTTGTTCCAAAGGCATTTATTGCCTTCGTCCTCTAGGGCTGTACCTGGTAATGAAGCTTCAAATGATGAACCTCCAATGCCTCCTCCTTCTGGGGTTTTGTCAAGTACTGAGGCTCCGGATAACCACCCTCCGGTGCTTTCTCTTTCTGGGGCTCTACCGACTGCTGAGACTTCCCCTAAGCAACCTTTGTGAAGGCTCCCTTTTGTTTGTTTATTTTGACTCATGTATATGTACATATTTGTGGCTTATCGAAAATATTAATAAATAAGCTTTGCTTCATTTCAATATATTGTGTTAAATACACCAAAGCCTTCTTCATAAAGTTCTTTGAATTTTTGCTTTTGTTGAAACCTGTATTGTTGAAGCTTTGTGAGTGAAGCATGTAGTTTGAGGTAGTGTTCCCTTAATTTCCCGAGTGAGGAAAACTTCTCGGTTGGAGACTTGAAAAATCCAAGTCACTGAGTGGTTGTGAGACTGCCGAGTATTAAGGTGCAGTAGCATATGGTGGGAGTCCCCCAAGTCTTCAGGCGAAGAGAGTTGCCGAATGAGGTGTCTCGCTTGTTACTAATTTGTCAAAGTAACGAATCCTTGTTTCGATGTCACACATTCGCATATGCCTTGTCTAAAAATATTTCCAACTTTTGTGTGTTTGATGCTGCATGCTATTGACTAGACAAGATCAAGTGCAATTAGTAGCTTTTCTCTCTTTTTCATCTTTTTCTTTGGTGGAATTGCTTTTCGTTTCCACTAATCAGCCTGAGTGGATGCAAGATAACACCATTCTCTATAGCTCAGATCGCAAAGTCGTCTTCATGAAAGTTGTTCCTTATCTTGTGAACTACAACATCTCCAAATTTGAGATCCATCGGAGTAGTACAACTCCAGAAATTCAGGTATGATGAGTAACTGTTCATCAATTTTCTGTTAACCCGTCAGACTTGTTGTGAGCTTCTAAACTCCATTTTTTCTTGTTCATCTCAACATACTTTCTTCATCGAAGTTGTTCCTTAACTTGTGAACTACAACATATCCAAATTTGAGGTCCCTCGGAGCAGTATAACTCCAGAAATCCAGGTATGATGAGTGACTGTTTATCATTTGTCTGTCAACCCGTCAGATTTGTTGTGAGCTTTGAAACTCTATTTTCTCTTGCTCAGATCAGCATGCTTTCTTCATTGAAGTTGTTCCTCAGCTTGTGAACTACAACATATCCAAATTTGAGATCCCTCGGAGCTGTATAACTCAAGAAATTTAGGTATGATGAATGACTGGTTATTATTTTTCTGTCAACCCGTCAGATTTGTTGTGAGCTTCGAAACTCCATTTTCTATTGTTCAGATCAGCATGCTTTCTTCATTGAAGTTGTGCCTCATCGTCTCTTTCATAACATATCAAAAATTCAGAATGAACTAATGGTTAAATATTTCCAGATCTTCGAAACATCATAGCAGCTTCGAAATCTGCAAGAATCCGACTGTCATGTTTGGAGCTTCAACACTTTAATTTCCGTCGCTCAAACAGAAATGGTTCCTTCTTGAAAGTTGTTCATATGCTCAAAAACTATAGGGTGTCCAAAATTCAGCTCCATTGGAGAAGAGCAGAGGTTGCAGAAATTTGATAGATGAAAGGAGGCGGAAGAGGGAGAGAAAGAAAAAGTCTCTTGGGTTGGATTTCTATTTTGGGGCAGATTCCAAGTTTTGTAGCACCTTCATTATTGATGAATTGCTTGTACTTTTGTCCATTATGAAACTTGGGACTTTGGCTTGTTGTTGGATCTATTATAATATGTTTGGGAACATATATAAGTGAATAAATAAGAAGGAAAATTTTGGGCCCTTGTGGGTGTAAAACAAAAAATGTTTATGTTTACCCAAGTGTTTTTGTACAAGTTCAAGGGCATCTTGGGTTTTGTGAACAAAATTTGTTTATTTGGAGCAAGGTTTTGTGTTGAAGCTTTGTAGGTGAAGCTTTGGAGGTGAAGCTTTGATGGTGAAGCTTTGTAGATGAAGCTTTCTGGGTGAAGCTATGTAGGTGAAGCTTTCTAGGTGAAGCTTTTTTAGGTGAAGCTTTGTAGGTGAAGCTTTTTTAAGTGAAGCTTTTCGGGTGAAGTTTTTTGGGTGAAGCTTTGTGGGTGAAGCTTTTTAGGTGAAGCTTTGTGGGTGAAGCTTTTTTAGGTGAAGCTGTTTGGGTGAAGCTTTTTGGAGGTGAAGTTTTTTTTGGGTGAAGCTTTTTTAGGTGAAGCTTTTTGGGTGAAGCTTTGATGGTGAAGCTTTGTAGATGAAGCTTTCGAGGTGAAGCTTTGATGGTGAAGCTTTGTAGGTGAAAGTATGTAGAGGGAGCTTTCTAGGTGAAGCTTTTTTAGGTGAAGCTGTGTAGGTGAAGCTTTTTTAAGTGAAGCTTTTCGGGTGAAGTTTTTTGGGTGAAGCTTTGTGGGTGAAGCTTTTTTAGGTGAAGCTGTTTGGGTGAAGCTTTTTAGGTGAAGCTTTGTGGGTGAAGCTTTTTTAGGTGAAGCTGTTTGGGTGAAGCTTTTTGGAGGTGAAGTTTTTTTTTTTTTTTTTTGGGTGAAGCTTTTTTAGGTGAAGCTTTTTGGGTGAAACTTTTTGGATGAAGCTTTTTGGGTGAAGTTTTGGAGGTGAAGCTTTTTGGGTGAAGCTTTGTGGGTGAAGCTTTTTAGGTGAAGCTTTGTGGGTGAAGCTTTTTTAGGTGAAGCTGTTTGGGTGAAGCTTTTTGGAGGTGAAGTTTTTTTTTTTTTTGGGTGAAGCTTTTTTAGGTGAAGCTTTTTGGGTGAAACTTTTTGGATGAAGCTTTTTGGGTGAAGTTTTGGAGGTGAAGCTTTTCGGGTGAAGCTGTTTTTTTTTTTTTTGGCGCTTGACACGGTTTTGATCATGCATGTAGTGATAGAATTTGTTTCTTCTTATTGTAGATGTCAGAGCCTGGAAGTTCTAGTGATGAGGGCTCTTCTAGCTTTAGCTCTAAGTCTGAGTCTGCAATGTCGGAGTCTTCAGGGTCTCTGTTAGAGTCCTGTACTAGAGAAACATTGGATGATCTTCCCAACCGTCAAACTTTAGCTATTGCTAGTTCTTCCTCCATGGCGTTGGGTGAGGGGGTTTCTCCTGATATGTCTTTGCCTCGGCGGAGGCATGGTTATAAGCCTGCGCCATCACCTCAGAGTAAGTCTTCCAAGTATTGGCATTGATCATGTATTTAAAGAAACAATCACGTAGGCCTGCCGTGAAGGCTTTGAGGGCAGTCTTGTCGTCTGCCTCGGCACACCTGGAGTATTCATGGCTGAAGCAGCCAGCATACATACGTAATGACTCGTCTGGCCTCTGGCGGATAGTGTACAGGTCATCTGCAGAGTGCAAGCGATCGGTTTGGAAAATGTGTTGGGAAACAAATAGTTTCCTCAATTCCTCAAATGAGTCTACCGTTTCAGGTGTAAGACGACAATACCAATTTAGAGCTCCGTCAGAGAGGGTGGAGGGGAAGAGAAGACATCGCTCTTCGTCGGTGTGCATCCGGTATGCCATGGTGGACTCAAAGAGGTTAAGGTGCTCAATCGGGTCCTCTTTTCCAGTATAAAGTTGCAAGCCAAGCTTCTGCTTTGTCTTTGCTTGAAGGGGGGTGTTGAGGATCCTCCTTGTAAGAGGGCCAGGCCTGGGTTGGTTCCAGTCAGGTATTTCAGCCTGACGTTCAGCCTTCAACTTGTTTACTTCCTCAAGAAGTTGTAGGACAAGGGGGTCCTGAGCGGAGTTATGTGCCACTGGAGCTTTCTTTCGTAAATCTCCATCTCCTCTTGGAATTAGGAAGGTTTGATCAAGGGCATGTGATTTTTCCCTGGACTCGCTGTACTGGCTTCCAGGGTATGTCTGTCGGAACACCTCTGAGTCCCCTGTACCCTCATGTCTCTCTAGGACTTGTTGCACCTTCCCCAAGTTGGTGGCCGGCTCGTGCCGTGGCAGGGGACCGAGTCTCTCAGACATCCTTGGGTCATTGATCTTTGAGCTTATATGGATGGAATTCTCTCGACGTTGCTTCAGGAAATCCCGACAATCGCGAAAGACGGCTTTCGATCCTTCTGCCCCTTCAGCAAAGAGGTGTCTCCCTCCGCTTCTCATGGTTCGGGTCGAAGCAACTGGGTTAAGAGAAGCCTCATGTTGATTATCAAATCGAGGGGTAATTTGTTCCCTATCAGGGATATCTATGTCGAATGCATGTGACCCTCCATGTTGGAGGGCACCCAGTTGATGGTTGACTTCCACGGGGGCAACAAGCTCGCGTGTCTGAGCTTGCCTAGCTTCGTGAAGTGTCTCGAAGAGCTTCTCATATTGCTCCTGGAGGACCTCATTCCTCATTGCTATCTTGTTGTTCTGAGCTTCCAACTCATCGACTTTAGCTTGAAGAAGAACTCGTTTTCCTTCCTTCTTTCGTTGTTTCGCACTATGTGCAAGGGGGGTGTCATTCTGTGTGCTGTGGCTTCCTTTGCTTCCCATGCTGGAGAGGGATGCCTGATCAAAAGAAAGTGTACGAATGATAGAAACCAGCTTGACACAGCTGAAGAGAGTAGGAATAAGTGTCGTTTCCCACAGACGGCGCCAAATGTTGATGCACAAAATCAGCGAAGACTTTGGTACAACAGAAAGTGTCAGGTTTCGTGACCTTCGCTTGGTTGCTTCGGTCACTAGTGAGGATAAGTACGTAAATGAATAGAGACAGAGAAGCAAACACAGGATGTACGTGGTTCACCCAGATTGGCTACGTCCACGGAGTAGAGGAGTTCTTATTAGTAGTGAAGGGCTTACACAAGTACAAGGGATCAAGCTCTCAATTTAGTGAGTTCTTGTGAATGATTTAACACAAATGGCATTAGCCAATATTGTGGGGGAATGACCCCTATTTATAGAAAAACTTGTAGCTTTGTCACATTGACATGTGTCATGTTATGATTGGTTCTTGATGTCGACACGTGCTGCGCTCTGATTGGCCTCTAATCTTGACACGTGTCGAGTAGTGATTGGCCTCCTGGTCGGAGGGGAACTCTTCTGGGTCCTTGACAGTATAGCGTTGGCCGGTGCTCGGTAGTTTCGGGATTGGTCAAGTATGGTACAAACATGATCAAAATCCAAACTTTTGAATGATCGAAGGACAGTTCGATCAGCAACACAAAATTCAGAAATACTCCAAATAACATTACCAAATGAAATCCCAACTTCATCACACTTATATGAGATAATTAACATTACCAATGAGATCCTAGCCTCATATCATCAATTCTCCCTCAAATCCAAAGCCTTCTTTAATTTTTCGACGACGCTTCAGAAAGTAATTAGTTGTTATCTACATAACACTCAGATAACTTCGCAAACTAATATCCAAATTACACATCAACAAAACCATTCACCAAACCAATCAAAGAAGCAATCTTTAAACCACCACAAGCTAATACACAATCCACAGATCCAAAAAATCATCCACTTAAACGGATTAAACAAGAAATCGATCAACTACCAACATAAAAACACCCCCTTTAATTTATAACCAACATGCTTAATCCAATAAAAATTGCAGAAACATATTCTAAAAGAGCATAAAAATTCAAAAATACTATACCTGCAGAAGAACCCACCAACAAAATCCTGTCAGCTGATTGATTCTCAGAAACCCATTTGCACACAGTAATCACATCCTTAATCTCTGCAAACCCACTGAGAGAGGCCCTTTCTGTTGACCTCCCAACCCCTCTCATGTCAAAGGTCAAAGCTTTATAGCCTCTGTCTGCCAACCCAGCTGCTATTCCTCTCAACAGGCCTTGGCAGCCGCCGAGGACGGAGTATCACCAGAACCACCACAGGGCTGCCCTTCTTGATCTCTTCTTCTTCTCTGGGTTTGAAGAGCTTTGCGCTGAGCTTGACTCCATCGCTAGTCTTAACTGTGCAGCGGTCCACCGTACAGTTTGACATCAGGGGAAGAGACAGAGAGGAAGCTGTTGGGGTAGCCGGTGAGTGTTTTATGGTGGATGAGAAAGTGACAAAACTGGTATGGCTTTTGCCCCTACACCTAGGGCTGGAAAACAATACCAAAATTTCCCGAAACCGAACCGAAAATTTCCCGAAACCGAACCGAAAAAATTCCAAACCGAAAATTCTGAAAATTTCGGTACCCAATACCGAACGGATCCAGAAATTTCGGTACGGGAATTGGTATCAAGTTTTCAGGATTTTGGTAATCCCAAACCGAATCGAAAAAGAAAAATTATTTAATTTTTAAATATATATTTAGAATTTTAATAGCCGTCGGATTCGGTGAGATTTAATCTCAATCGTTGAATCTTATCAAATCCATTGAAGAACAGAAACTAACCACTTACTCTGTCACTTTGTCACTCAGCGTTTACAAAGGGAAGGTTGTCCTCGTTGTCAATGTTGCTTCCAAATGGTTCTTCTTCTTCTTCCCTTTTTCCTTTTCTTTTTCTTTTGTTTTTATTTTCTGGTTTAATTTCAATTGATTAATTCTTGTATTTTTGTTCTTCTGTGGGTTTACTGATACGAATTATACCCAATAGACTGAGCTTTACAGCAAATACAAGGAGAAAGGTTAATTTTTTTCCCTCTTTAATTACTTTTTTCACTGTTGCAACTCTATATGTATGAACTTGTTATTTACTAAATGTTATGATTCCATTGCTAATTTCCAACTTTGGTGCGAAATTTGTATATCGAAATTGTTGGGATAATCATTTTAGAATTGAGTTTTGGGATGAAGCTTTAATCTTGAATGAGGTTCTGGGAAATATTTCTGTTTTGTAAACCAAATCCAAATGTTATATTTTGTTTGTGTTTCTAGTTTCAAGTCCTTGTAGAAATCTTTGCATTGAAATTGTTCGTGTGAATAGATATAAAAGGTTGAATTTTAGCCCAATAGCATATATGTCAAATTTTAGTTCAAAAGCCTAAAACCATTTCGGGATTCCCGATTTGTCCCGAAATCCCAAAACTATTTCGGGATTCTCGAAAATTTGGTTTGGGATTGGTATGGAAATTGGGATTCCTGAAAATTTCAGCTTGGGAATCGGGACAAGAGTTTCGATATGAGATCCCATACCGAACCACCCTTACCTACACCTGGACTTGGGATAGTTTACTAAAACCTTGCTTTTTCGGAACATAATAACTCGTCTCGCTGTAAAACTCATAAATTTTAAAAATCAAACGTAAAAGTATGAAAACTAAGGCATTAATATTAAACCAGTTAATTCAAGAAGGCTTTTTAGCCAAAATGATCCCTGCGATTTGCATAACTCCTCACTTTAGTCTCTGAGATTTCAAATCAATAGAAGTGGTCTCTGAGATTATCCATCATCCATCATTTTAGTCATTCTGCTAACTTGAGACCAAGATAGCCACTTTTGAGCCATTTTTCGGCCAAACCACGACGAGTTAGCTATTGAAAAATGTATCATTCTCTTCATCTCGTTGAGAAGTATGGTTTTCATCTTTGAATCACTTGATTTCGTTGAGTATTGAAGAATTTATGAAAGTTTAAAGTTTACCCAGTTTCTGGCGAGTTTTCTAGTTTTCACTCGGACCAGTCAACTTTGAGGCTATTTTCCGACCATCTCCGGCAACCATTGGGCTTCCAAATAGGTATAATCTTATTCTACACTTTTCTATCTTCATTTTGATATATTATGGATCGAATTTGATTAAGAAACGATTGAGTTACGAAGCTTTGAAAATTGCCCAAACTTCCGACCAAGAGCTCCGGGACACTTAACAAAGTTTTTAACAGAATGACCAAAATGATTGATGATGGACAATCTCATGGACCACTTCTATTGATTTGAAATCTTAGGGACTAAAGTGAGGAGTTATGCAAATCTCAGGGACCATTTTGGTTAAAAAGTCATTCAAGAATACATATATATCGTTACCGTAGTTGTATTCATCTTTACTTGTAAGTGAAAGTGCTTAAGAAGGGTATAGTCAAACTATGATTTAGAAGTATTTTTAAAAGTGATGGATTTGATAGGATTTAGGAAGATTTAAGACTCCTACAAAATTCATATGAATTTTAAAGAATTTGAATGAATTTGGCTTGTAGATTTTGATGAATTTTGGTGGATTTTCATATAATTTTTATTAAAAAAAAGGAAAATATTTTCCCTTGGCCTACTGTATTTGACAGCCACTTTATCCGCTCACTATTTCGTGTCCCCTTTCACACCATCACAACTTCATCTCTCTCTCAATTGAGCACTGCTACGCCACCAACAACCCTCATCAACAACTAGCCTTTTGTTCATTCGATTTTTTATTTAGCATATGTTCTAGTTCGCTGGCAATTGCAGCAACCTTCGAAAAATCATCCTCATCAGCCTCGTTGTCAAAATCTGTTTCATCAGCAATTCCGACAACATTTGGAGGAACACCAAACCCATGATATTATTATTATTAGACATTTCACACTACAATTAGTTCATATAATAGTAAAGCTATATATATACCGTCTTTCAATCCTCAGAGAATTCTGTAGCCCTCCATAGGTCTAATTACTACTTTTGGGTCAACACGGGCTTGTATCTCATGGCTTTCCACGAACTCGGCTTCTGGGAATTTAGCGAGGTCATATTCAGATTCAGTATCGATGAAGGCTGCAATAGCCAATACATCAAGAGATGGGGGTTCTGCGGACATAGACATCTTGAAGAAGAAAGTAAGAGAGAATGAGAGAGCAGAAGAGCGAGAGTTTTAAAGAGACTAAAAGACAGAGAGAGATAGGAGGCGCAAAGCAGAAGGGATGGGATGTGGAAGAGAAAGTGTTACAGTTTTATAGGGCTGAGAGAAGTTTTATAGGGCTGAGAGAAGGTCGACCTTCATGTACCTTCAGCAAACAGTGCCTGCAAAAAGGTTAGGTGAGCGCTTTCAGTTTGTTACCAATTACGAAAGGTGGTATTGGCAAATGGAGGGAAAGTGCTTGATAAAATCTGAGCCAGATTCTCTCGTCACACATTTAGGTGTTCGTCGGTTTGTCATTGTGTGTGTGGCTGGGGTTAATAGACATTTAAGAATTGCCCAGATGGAATACGATTTGAAATCTTAAGGGGTAATGTTGGATTCTTTTTTGTCTTGATTATATATACTTCTTGCTCTCAAATCTCACAAAATCCATCACGTATTGAAATCCTATAAAATCTTAATTTTATTAATACACTTAGATTTGAATGGACTTTAAAATCTCTAATAAAATCTCAATGGACCAAACTTAGATTTGCATGGATTCTAAAATCCTTTAAATTTTTTTAGTTGACTACACTAATATTTAATGTCTTTTAAAATCTTCTCAAATCCGAGTTTGACTACACCCCTAAGTTTGATTATCATAAAAAACGAATTTAAAGAATACATTTATATCACAATAACTCTCAATATAGTAAGTATGATATAATATTCTCATAAGAAATGCAGACAAACGAGCTCATTCAAGGGAGGACACTCTAACATGAACGAGTTGGGTCTACGCTCAAGTACAAATACACGTGAAGGTGGTGCAAGGCACATCCCACTTCAATCTTGAAAGCTAAATGCAACTAGTAAAGGCTGGAACTACATAAATCCAAAGTGAGCATAACGTGGAGTGTGAACATACACGTGAAGTTGGTCATGATCCCAAACAGTACTATAGACACAGGTTTAACATACATGATGAGCTAATAAAAGATGTATGATCATGCCATAATAATGTTCACAAAACACATAAATCATAATGTCTTCAATATATAAAATAGTGTAAATTGCAAAAAATACCTTAATTATGAATCGAACCATAATCTCATACCGCATATTTTGAAAATTACAATGTTATACCTCATCGTACAAATTTGTTACAATGTCAGACTCCGTTAGTTTTTCTGTGAATTTCTCTATTAAATGCTGACGTGGTTTCATGTCGAACCCATCCTGTAACCCTACTTGATTAAAAAAAATTAAAAACAAAGTCTTTTAAATATTTTTATAAAAAGATGTGAGACCCACTCCCACAAACTCATCACCCTCACTCTTCTTCCCCGGTCCACCGACGACACCGACATCGCCCATCTCCGGGCACCCAATCTTTGAGCAAATTAAATAGAATTTTGAGAGTTCAAAGAAAAAAGGTGAGTTGCGAAAATCTGAGCTCATGGGTCCAATTCAAGACCTTCTCAACGTTGAATCAAGCAAGCAGATCTAGATCCTCCCAACCCTTCAACCTCCTCCACCCGCTCAAAACCACCATATCCATTTCCCCTCCACCGCCCCACACCGTCGTCGACCCGCCTCCTCTTTCGCCATCTCCGCAGTCCTCACCAAGCAAGAAACGTTCACAGAGGATTTCGAAGAAGAGTCCCCGACACTCACCTTCAATTTCAAATCCTACATGCTCTAGAAGGTCGAGGCTATTAACAAGGCTTGGACGCTGCCATCTGTATCCCTTCGTGATCCGATTACGATCCACGAGCGATGCGGTATTCCCTTCTCGCCGGCGGCAACGGGTCCAACCCTTCCCTTCTTGGAGCCGTGCTTATTCCTGAAGAGAAAAGACTTGGGTGGAGGTAGAAGGGGAGGAGAGCAATGGAGAGAGGGGGAATTCGAATGAGTGGCGGAGGAAGTTAAGGTGGAGGGAGCGGCAGGTGGTGAGGTTGGGGAAGAAGAGTGAAGGCGTGGGTCTGTAGGGTGGGTCCCACTTTTTTATATAAGAATAAAATTTAATAGTTAATTAATTTTTTAATCCAGTTGGACTAGAGAGTACGTCTGAAATCACGTCAACAATTAACAGAAAAACTAAAAAGATCTAACATTGCAACAAATTTGTAAGATGATGTATGATATTATTGTTAGCATACAGACTATGATCTTGTATGTAAGCTTCTTTCAATCAACAAGCTATGAATCCTGGAGATTCAGAGTTTTAAGAGAGAGGAAGTGAGAATTTTAGAGAGAGAGAGAGATCAAGCTTAAATAAGAAACAAAACTGAGATTGATGATATTTCATTTCCCACACACTCTTGGCACATGTAGCAAATTAGGAATAAAGAATATTCTTAAATTACATCTCTTAAATCTAGCCATTCATTCATTTACTCTATAAGTTAATGACACATGACATAAACCATCACTTAATCTAAGATTACATCTTAGTTGCACACTTGGACTATGATCCAAAGGCTGACATTTAAAGCTCAACTCTTATTACATTTTAGCATATACACTTATAAACTAACAATTATAATTTTTAAAACATGAGGTACGAGATTGTGGTTCGATCTATAGTTGAAATAATTTTTTGTAATTTACCTTATAAAATATTTGCATTCGTTGAGTAAAACATTGTTATGATATTTCATAAAAGCCCTTTCGAAAATCATATATCTCGTGTGTAGGTTGAACCTAAAAGGCCACCCACTGATACGTTCTTGGATCGTGACTGTCTTGCCATGCCTAACCTCGGAATAAGTCTCTTTTATATAAAAGAGTAAATTGTAGCAATGGTCCCTTAACTTTAATCAAATTGGAGCAATGGTCCCTCAACTAAAAATCCATTACCATTGGTCCCTCATCTTATCAAAATGTGTAGCTATAGTCATTTTCATAAATTTCTTCAAAATTTTGTCAAAATATGTTATGTTGGAATAACCATATATATAATTAGGGTCCCTTAACTCATCAAAGTGTGTAATTATGGTCTTTTTCGTCAACTACGTAAAATTTTTTGTTAAAACGAGTTATGTTGGAAGGACCATTGCTACAATTGGGTTAAAGTTAAGAGACCATTTCTCCAGTTGAATTAAAGTTGAGGGACCAAAGGTAATGAATTTTTAGTTGAGGGATCATAGCTGCACGTTTTGATGAGTTGAAGGACCAATGGTAATTGATTTTTAGTTGAAGGACCATTGCTCCAATTGAGTTAAAGTTAAGGGACCATAACTACAATTTACTCTATATAAAATCACTATATTAATCATTATTATAAATAATCCACCATCAATTTTTTGAAATCCAATGGTCACAAAACTCTCAACATGTTCACAAAGAAGTTCGGGAACTTGCCCTGAATGTGGCCCACCACAATTATTTCTTCTTTTGTATTTTCTTGTTCGAGGGCTTAATTTCTTGTTTAATTGACAAGCTAAAGAGGGCTTAAATATTAGGCAAATGGACAAAGCAATAATTTAATTCAATTAAGGAAAATTTGATTTGAACCCATGTTATGTATTTCTACACCCAATTAATAATTCTTTCCTAATAAACTACCAAATGTGCCCTTAGGTGAATGGAAAAAAAAAACAAAAATATTAGAACACAAAACCCATCAACCATCAATCATCAACACACTTGATCTTTACACCCAATCCCTCATTTTTGTCGGTGAACCCAAACCCAAACGCAGTTAACCACCGTTGTTTCATCTCTCTCTCTGTCTTTCTTGTTAGGTTAACTTTTTCCGGTGCCTATTAATTTGATAAACTAATATATATGGAACATTATTATTAAGTCAATTCGGTCAATGTGAATTAGTATTTTGGTTTTGTTATCAACCGAGTGGGATTTAAATGTCAACAGCTTGGGAAATAAACAACGACTAATGAAAGGAAGCTACAAGTGTTGTGCGGAAGCGGCATCCAACTGTAAGTGAAAAAGTAAAACAGAACAGAATAAAACCAACACCAACAAGAACACCAAGATTTATACTGGTTCGGCAATGCCTACATCCAGTTTGGAGACGACGGAGTATTCCACTATAATCAATGAGAACATACAATAGTGTTTATCACTCAATTTCCCAAAGACCCGAATAACCCAAGCTCTTACACTTACAATAGGAAGAGAAAACAAAAAAATACAAAGCAAGACAATTTGAGAAAACTCTTCTCTATCCCGAATGACTTCTTGCTATTTTTCTTTCTTCCTTGTTGTTTTTGAGTTGTGCCTACACCTCCTTTTATAGGCCAAACAAAGTGGCTTCTCAAAGACATCAATGGCCAAAGGCCTACCATCAAGTCAAAAGAGTTAGGCACAATTGCATGTATTTTTTGTTTCCCACATGTAGCATGCCAACCAACAATTTTGACCACAAAAGTAGCCGAAATCAATTGTTGGTTTTAGACTACTTTGTTTGAGCCAATAATCAACAATCTCCACCTTGGCTCAAACCCTCTAAGTAGAACTCCTAATAGTCGTCTCCCACTCTCCCATAAGGCAATCAACAAATTTTACAAATGCCAATCAAGTCTAAGCAGTGCTTAAACTTGAGCAACAAAACTGGCTTTGTTAACATATTCGCAGGATTGTCAGCGGTCCCAATCTTTTGAAGAAGAATATCTCCCTCGTCAATAATCTGACGAACAAAATGGAACCTCACGTCAATGTGTTTCGTACGTGCATGATGAACTTGATTCTTTGCTAAATGAATAGCACTCTGACTGTCGCAACGAACATTCACATGGTCTTGTTGAACCCCTAAGTCATCAAGCAACCCTTGAAGCCAGATGGCTTCCTTTATAGCTTCTGTTACAGCCATGTATTCTGCCTTAGTAGTCGACAAAGCAACTCTAGATTTCAGAATCGACCTCTAACTTACTAGACCTCCAGCAATAGTGAATACAAAACCAGTAGTGGACCTACGCTTGTCCAAATCACCTGCGTAATCAGAATCCACATATCCAACAACACATTGACCAGTAACTTTATCCTGCTGGATCAATAAACCAACATCCACAGTACCCAGAATATACCGTAGAATCCATTTCACAGCTTGCCAATGCCCTTTTCCTGGATTATGCATATATCTACTGCCAATGCCCTTCCTAACAACCTTAAAACCTTCTGGTTGAGACATATAAATCTCTTCCTCCAAATCACCATGTAAGAACGCAGTCTTGACATCAAGTTGGGCCAACTCAAGGTCAAACTGCACAACCAAAGCCAACAAAATACGAATAGAAGAATGTTTTACTACAGGAGAAAATACCTCATTGTAGTCAATGCCTTCCTTCTGAGCGTAGCCTTTAGCTACCAATCTGGCTTTGAATCTTACATTGTCTTTTCCCAAAGATTCCATCTTTTTTGGCATACACCCATTTACAACCAATCGCTTTCTTCCCCTTTGGTAACTGAACCAGATTCCAAGTCTCATTTTTATGAAGAGATTTCATCTCCTCATCCATAGATTTCTTCCACAACTCGCGGTCTGAACTCATGACAGCTTCTTTGTAGGCGGATGGAATATCATCTTCAATAACAGGAAGTGCATATGCCACAATATCAGTAAATCGAGCAGGCTTTCGAATTTCCCTTCTCGATCTTCTGGTTGCAATATAGTCTTGTTGCTGTGGAGGCTTTTGGGTAAGTGCTTCCTCTTCATCATCCTCGTCCTCATCATCAGAATTAACTGTAGGACTAGTGGTTGTAACATCAGACCTTACTGGAACAACTGGAGTCTTCAGTAACTCCACCTGCTTTGAGCTACTCATGGTCTCGGTCGCTTTAGTTTCACCTTCATGCTTGTTCTGATTAACCATAGCAGCCTCATCAAAAGTCACATCTCTGCTTACAACAAATTTCTTCTCATTTGGACACCAGAGTCAGTATCCATTCACACCAGTGCTAAAGCCCATAAATAGAGCTTTATTTGCTCTTGGATCCAACTTGCTTTCTCTGACATAATAGTAAGCAGAACAACCAAATATGTGTAAAAACTTGTAATCAGTACAAGGTTTACCAGATCATACCTCCATGGGCGTTTTGCCATCGTTCGCAGCGGCTGGCAATCGATTAATGAGATGGCTTGCATAAGTAATTGCCTCAGCCCAAAATGCCTTGCCTAAACCAGCATTAGACAACATACACCGGACTTTCTCAAGCAAAGTACGGTTCATGCGCTCCGTCACTCCATTCTGTTGCGGTGTCTCCTTAACCGTGAAGTGTCTCACAATACCCTCATCTTGACAAACTCTCAAGAAAAAATCAGACTTATATTCACCCCCATTGTCTGATCTGAGAGTCTTGATCTTTCGACTGCTTTGTGTTTCAATCATCTTTTTCCACTTCAGGAATATCTTCAAGACTTCATCTTTACGCTTCATGGTGTACACCCATATTCTTCTAGAGAAGTCATCAACAAAGGAGACAAAATAATGGCTACCTCCCCAAGATGCATTCTTGGAAGGTCCCCAAACATCAGTGTGAACATAATCAAGAATGCCTTAAGTGTGGTGAATAGCAGTGCCAAATTTTACTCTAGTTTGCTTACCCAACACACAATGCTCACAGAATTCCAATTTGCATGCCTTTGCACATTTCAATAAGCCTTGCTTCACTAATCCTTGCAACGCTTTTTCACCAGCATGCCCATGACGCATATGCCATAACCTCGTGGTGTCTGTGCTATCTGCGTCAGCAGCTTCGGTGATAGCTGCTCCACCAATAACTGTATTCCCCTGCAAGAAATACAAGTTATTTCGTCGTGTACCTTTCATCACCACCAGTGCCCCGTACACAGCTTTAAGAACTCCACCCTCCATGGTGATCTTGAAACCCTTGGATTCCAATGCACCCAGTGAGATGAGATTTTTCTTCATATCCGGTACATACCGAACATCACTTAATTCTCTGACTGTTCCATCATGCATCTTCAAACAGATTTTGCCTATCCCTTGTGTTTTGCAGGCATTATTATTACCCATCAAAACAACTCCACCATCCAGCTCCTCGAGATTAGAAAACCATTCCCGAATGGGACACATATGATAGGTGTAACCTGAATCCAAAATCCACTCATTTGAGTGACCATCAGCATATGAACTAGCCAAAGCAAACTCGAAATCATCATCTCCAGATTTTGCAATATTTGCTTCAGAACCCGCTTTCTCCTTCTCTTTGTTCTTCAATTTGGGGTAGTCTTTCTTCCAATGACCCTTTTGGCGACAAAAAGCACATTCATCTTTAGCAGGAAACTTCCCTCGTGACTTTGAACGAGATTTTCCCCGCTTCCCAGATTTTCTTTCCTCTGTTCGACCCCTTGCAACAAATGCCTCGGTTTGTGAATTGTGAGTCTTCAGTTCCTTCTTACGACACTCATGATTCACCAATGCCGCAGACACCTCATCAAGTTTCACCTTAGATTTTCTATACAACAGAGTAGTTGTCAAATGATCATAATCATCAGGCAATGAATTTAACAAACATAGTGCCTTGTCCTCGTCAGGAATTTTCACATCAAGGTTTGCTAAATCAGCAAGTATTTTATTATAATCATTGAGGTGTTCGTGTATAGAGATACCTGGACGATACTGAAATCGGAAGAGTCGCTTCTTCAAGAAGAGACGATTTTCTACGCTCTTGGTCATATACTTCTCTTCCAATTTCGTCCATAACTCCTTAGCAGAAGTTTCCTTCATATACTGGTATTTCAACTCCTTATCAAGGAACGATCGAATAGCAGCACAAGCATGAAGATTAATTCGCATCCACTGCTTATCATCAATATCTTCTGGTTTATCTTCCAGAACCATATCCAACTCTTGTTGATACAACACATCCATAACTTCACATTGCCACATACCAAAATTATTAGAGCCATTGAATTTATCAACCTCTAACCTTGTAGTAGTAGATGGATGTCTATTGGATGTAGACGAAGACGATGCTGACCCCCTATTTACATATTCATCTTTATCTCCAGCCATCCACTCGGCACTATTCACAAATACGACACTGTTCACAGGCACAATACTGTTCATAGACACTGTAGCAGTTCACTGTTCACGGAACTGTAGCGCCAACACTATTCACTGAACTGGGCTCTGGTACCACTTGTTGTGCGGAAGCAGCATCCAACTGTAAGTGAAAAAGTAAAACAGAACAGAATAAAACCAACACCAACAATAACACCAAGATTTATACTGGTTCGGCAATGCCTACATCCAGTTTGGAGACGACGGAGTATTCCACTATAATCAATGAGAACATACAATAGTGTTTATCACTCAATTTCCCAAAGACCCGAATAACCCAAGCTCTCACACTTACAATAGGAAGAGAAAACAAAAAAAAATACAAAGCAAGACAATTTGAGAAAACTCTTCTCTATGCCGAATGGCTTCTTGCTATTTTTCTTTCTTCCTTGTTGTTTTTGAGTTATGCCTACACCTCCTTTTATAGGCCAAACAAAGTGGCTTCTCAATGACATCAATGGCCAAAGGCCTACCATCAAGTCAAAAGAGTTAGGCACAATTGCATGTATTTTTTGTTTCCCACATGTAGCATGCCAACCAACAATTTTGACCACAAAAGTAGCCGAAATCAATTGTTAGTTTTAGACTACTTTGTTTGAGCCAATAATCAACAACAGGTTCCAACCGACGGGCTGACGGAGAAAGAGAGAGAGTCCGTAAGGAAGGGAGTTGGCGCAGTAACATACATCGAAGTCATTGTCGACAACAAAGCCTGTGGAGCATTGCAATTCCATTCGGTTTAAGAGGAAAGAGAAAAGAGGGAGTGGAAATAAAAATAAAAAGTGGAGGAGGATAGTGGCCGTCGGTGACATCGAGGAGAAGTGGTTTGGTTCACCGGAAAAAAATGGGGGAGTGGGTGTAAAGTTAAACAAAGTGTGTCGACGGTCTATGGGTTTTGAGTTCTAATAATTTTTTTTCTTTTCATTTTCATTCATCGAAGGGCAAATTTGGTAGTTTGTTGAAAAAACTTATTAGTTGGGTGTAGAGATACATAAATTGGGTTCAATTAAAATTTCTCTTCAATTAATAAATTTGCTTCATTTAAATTGCAGAACACGTTTTGTTCCAAGTGTGAATTATGAAAGTGCTTTTGAGTCATAGTCCAAAGTGGCTGTGGAAAACCTGGTATTGTTGACAATTCTGAAGCCAACCAACATGATGTTACTCCTTAGTTGTGTACTGTTGACAATTCTGAAGCCCAACCAACATGATGTTACTCCTTAGTCGTTACTGTTGAAAATTCTGAAGCCCAACCAATATGATGTTACTCCTTAGTCGTGTAGCTACTCATGACTGAAGAAATATGAGGTTCCAATTGCAAAATCAACTGGCAATGAGGAGAGTGACTGACCATGAATGAACTCAGCATTACAACACGACCGACAATGAGGGTATGATGACTTGTACCACATCGGAAAGTTGAGGAATATTCTTTTATGGGCTTAGTAGGAGTTACAGCTAGTCCGTCAGATCTAATTAGTTTTAGCGTGGAACTTAAAAGACTAAAATCGTTTTTCACCTGCAACGGCCGGTAGGCAGATTAGTTAGGCAACATGAATCATATACAAGTACGTAGTACAACTCATGTGCTTTATATTCTTCACATGCATGCATCTGCCAAGAAGCATGATTCATGTTTCGATGTTGTTTCTAGCCCCTTAAGTCTAAACAAATCGGTGTGTTATATATTGTTGAAAACTGAAATCAAAAGGAACGAAGTTACCCGAAAAATGTAGAAGCCTTGAGTGGTGAATGATTCTTGGAATGAGTCGCGGACTAAGTCTCTTTCTTTAAAACGTTTCACGGCTCTGCCCAAAGTGTGCAAGCAGTTCACAAATATCACGTCGTCCCCATGATAAAACAGTCTAGAATCTTATTCCTCTGTCTTCCTTGCATAATGAAAGAACCTACGAACTCACACCTTTTCTAAATGTTGCTTTTGGAACTCAATTTAAAAATATATATATAAGCTGTATTTTTTTTCTCGCTTAGCCTTTTATATCGTACGCATAACTTGTATCTATATTTATGTATGTTGATGTGTGTGTGTGTATATATATATTATAATAAAAAATACGTTGCGATTGCAATCTGTAGGGAATCAAAGCAATTGAAATCCAAACCGCAAGGAATCAGGGCAATTGAAATCAAAACGGATAAAAACCACAGCGGGACAAAACGTAAGTCAATTCAAATTGAAAAAGAAAACAAATCGATTTGATTGCATGTTTCAAATTTAGGGGAGATAACTCCTTAAGCCAAAATTAATTGACTTTTAATATTGGTAATAAAATAAAACATAAATATATTTGAGTGATGATATTCCCACCCCGGTGTCTTATTTCCCCACCCACCATTTAATGAAAATGTTAATAACATATTTATCCTTTTAAAAGAAGACTCTTAAACCCCTATTTAATTCAATACTAAAATAATAAATAAATAATGGTGGGTGGGGTGTGATATCTTTGGTGGAAAGAGGTTGGGAAAGATTTGGGTTAGAATCGACGGAAAGGTTGGAGGAAGGAATGGGCGTGTGCTGGATGAAGGCAAGAAACTTCAATAGAGAAAAAAGAGAATTGGGTGTGAGATCTGCGGTTTTGACAAAAAAAAAGGAGGAAGAAGAGTGGTTTGGGGATCCGGGGTTTTTGCGGCATTAGGTGTGAAGGAGATGATGAATGTCTACGTCTTAGGTCTTAGGTCTTAGGTCTTGCATTTTCTTTCATTTTTTATATTTTTATTTATTTATTTATAATATTATTTAAAGATATATCAGAGTTATTTAAAAAAATATATATTATGGTTATTTTGGGAATAATGGTGGGTGGGGAAATAACATTTTACTTTTTTAATTTTCTATGGTGGGTGGGATTATCATGTGGGTGGGAAAATAGGACACTGGGGTGGGTCTAGTAGCACTCATATATTTAAATATTTAAATAAAAACATAACTGCTCTAACATATATAACAAACTTGTGAGCAATCAAATATAGAGACATGGCACTTCAAATTTCATATGGCCTCTCAAATTTCATATGGCCTCCTCTTCATATTTTTCATCTCAAGTTTCATTGCTACAACCCCCGCATGCTGAAAAATTGATCAACACTCTCTTCGGCGTTCATTTGATATTGATTCTTCTAGTTTAAACTGGTCTTCCAACGATTGTTGCCGATGGGAGGGAAACACTTGTGATATGTTTGGTAGGGTAACTCATTTGTTGTTGCCCTCCAGATGTACCAAGGGTTGCATTTCTCGCTCTCTTGCAAACCTCACACATCTTTTGCATCTCAATCTCTCCCACAACATGCTTTCCGGTCATCTTGAGGCTCAAATTTTTTTGTCCTTGACTCGCCTTCAGATCCTTGTTTTGAGCGAAAACCATTGATCTGGAAAACTACCATCATCTCTATCATCAAGTTATATCCAGATGGTGGATTTATCCAGCAATCAGTTTAATGGAACAATTCCATCTTCATTCCTCCAGCATGCCTGGAATTTGAGCAGTTTGAATGTCAGCAATAGTCATTTTACAGGCCAAATACCATCCTCTATATGTCTTCTTTCCTCTTTGCTTAGAGTCTTGGATTTCTCCCACAATATTTTCAATGGCTGAATTCCTCTAGGACTAGGAAACTGTTCCGAATTGGAGGTCTTTCGTGCTCGCGACAACACTCTCTCAGAGTCCTTTCCTGCTGATATCTACGATGCTCAGGCCCTTCAAGAAATTTCATTATCTCCTAATAGCCTTTTCGGACCCATCGGTGAGAATGTTGGAAAGCTTTCCAAATTAAAGCTCATGCACCTTCATTACAACAATCTAGAAGGTCCTCTTGAAACACCCCAACCCATTTTTATTTAAAATTGGTTTAGTCCTTAATTGGTGAGCCTGTGGGGTCCACCTAGTTTTATTTTTATGTTTTCCGGTCTCCCCTCTCTCAACTCTCTTTTCTCCCTCAACCTCTTCCGCAACTCTCTCTCCCGTGTCTCTCTTTCGGACCTCATCTCTCTCCCTTACTGCAACTCCTTTTCCCCGACCAACACGCAGCCACTCCATCTGCTGAGGACATCACCATCAAAACCTCTGTAGTTTTCTCTCTCCCGTTGTAGAAAAGACGACGAAATCCCAGGAGCCTCCGGCGAGAACCGCTCCTTTTGAGGCCATTTCCGGCCAAACCACGACGATTTATCAGGCGTGCAAGGTATCAATCTCTTCGTCTCGTCGAGTACTACAACTTTCCTTTTTGTTTCACTCGATTTCGTTGAGTATTGAATAAGTTATACTCATTTTAATCTTACCCAGTTTTCGGCGACCTCCGAGGCTTTCGAGGCATTTTCCGGCCAAACCACGACGAGTTAGACATCGTGTGAGGTACCATTCTCTTCGTCTCTTCAAGGGCTAAAACTTTCATTTTTGTCTCGCTTGATTTCATTAAGTAGTGACAAAGTTATGGCCATTTAAGGTTGGGTGGTTCTCCGACCGAATTTCCGGCCTTCTCCTTCGACAAACCCAGGCCATCCGGCATTTCCCTTCCCCTTGGGCCTTAAGCCCGTTAGACCCCAGCCCATTTCTATTTATTTTAGTTATTTATTTTAAAGACCCCATAAGGCCTCGGGCCTCATATATATTGGCCTTGGGCCGGTTCCTTTTAAAGGGCTTAAAGCCCTTTTTTATAGTAAGGCCATAGGGCCTGTGTGTATGTGTGTATGGGCTGTGTGTAGCCCGTGCATGTGTGTGTGTGTTAGTGGTGTATGTGTGTGTTTGGGCTTAAGCCCAAACCACCATTTTTCATCCTAACCCTTTTTAACCAAAAACCTTAGAACACCTAAAACCCAATATATCCTAATTCTATTTAACCTAAACCTAAACCCTAATCCGGATTCAAGCCTAAAACCCGTTAGACCTAATTTGACCGTTGACTTTAGGGTTGACTTTACGGGTTTTCGTCTGAGACCCTCCTTAGGGTAATTCGACGTTCTGAACCCATTTCCAATGTCCATTTTCCCAAATTCAATCGTTTAAGTAGAGTTTGACTAAATGTGCTATTTATGTGCTTAGGGGCAATTATCGTGACGTTTCCGTCTTCGTTAGTGGCGCAGCTTTTGGCAACTAAGTACTGTGAGTGGACCCCTTCTAAAATTACATGATTTGATAATTTAATTGCATAAATGATTAGCATGCCTACGGATTTATAATTTGATTTATGTGAAGCCTGTTGATTAAATATATTGATTATCGTCTCGTGTTTTGGTGAGGAATTAATTGTTGGCCTATATTGAGCTATATTTTAATATATTGTATTTTTTTATAAAAACCATGAACTGGTAGACTATCTAATAGATGACGATAGGATGCTAGAACATGTTTTTCAACCCCTTTTTATAGTATAAACGATGATCGGTATTTATACTATGAAGTGGTTATTTATTAGAGGCGTAACTATTTGTGTGTACCTAGTACACACTATGCCGCCTAGGGCGAGGATCTGGTGTTGGCATTTAGGCCGGGAGAAATAATCCCTAGCGAAAGGCTGAGGGACACGGTGACAGGCATTGAGCCGGGAGAGAGTTATCTCTGGCTACGGGCACAGAGACTTAGGTGCAGGCATTGGGCCGGGAGTTATATTTATTCGATGATCTTTCTAGCAGCACACTGCGCTTACGAGATGATTTATGAGACGTTTGACATTTCGATTTCCGCAATGCTTTTCCGCGATATATGGCTTTTGAGATATTTTTTGGCATGCTAGGATTTTTATTAAATCCATCATTTATTATGCTAGTAGTTTTCATTATATAATGGTGGGGGTTAGTATCTTGATAACTGTTTTATTATTATTATATATATGAACTTGGTCCACGCACCTTTGTTTTGCGCCCCCATTCAGGACTTAGAATCAAGGCACCTAATCCCGGCATGAAGGCACTTCCGCAGCAGTATCTTCGGATCCTTTCGATGTAGGACCCACTCTTTTATTCTTTCAATTTTATCTAAATTATTTTTAGTGATTAGGTTTATTTGTATGCTCTGAGCACGTTCCTAAAATTTTTAACTCTTAGTATTTTAAATTTCTAACCCTTATTTATTTTTTATTCTTAGCTTTTGTATCAATTAATGGCTTTCGTCACCCTTGGATGTCGGCCAACACGTGTCTATCCTGGTATTCGGGGAATATCAAGGTCGGGGCGTGTCACCTCTGCCCCCATCTTTGATGAATTGCACAAACCTTGTTGAAATAAATATGGGATTCAACCGTTTTAGTGGGAATATCTCTGCGCTCGATTTCTCTAAACTTACTCAACTTAGTAAGCTAGACTTTCTAAATAATGCACTCACTGGTATCTTGCCAATAAGCCTTTACTCATGCAAGTCCCTCAAAGCACTTCGACTGGCTACAAATGATTTCAAGGGACAAATCCAATCTGAGATTCTTCAATTGAAAAACTTGACCTTCCTCTCGTTTTCTCATAACAGACTCACCAATGTCATGGGGGTAATGAAGATATTTATGCATTTCAAAAGTCTCAGGGTGCTCATTCTTTCATAAAATTTTCAAGGTGAAGAAATGCCAGATGGAGATATAACTGTAGATTTCAGGTTACAAAATTTGTGTGTTTTCAGTTTATATAGCAGTTACATGACAGGTCAAATACCTGCATGGATTTCAAAGTTCAGGAAATTGGAAGTCCTGGAATTGTCTTTTAACAGACTCACTGGCACAATACCTGGTTGGTTGGGGACTCTTCCGAGTCTTTTCTTTTTGTTGTTGAATTACAACTTGATTTCGGGTGAATTTCCAAGGGAGCTTTGCGAACTTAGCGTTAGTATTGCAAAAGCCTGCGAATCAAATGGGCCATTGTTCTATTGAGTTGCCTGTCTACTTCAAACGCGCTAATAATGCAATTGTGCTGTCTTCACATAGCAAGTACGTGGCCAACATGCCAGGACTAATCTCCCTCAGGAACAACAGTTTAAGTGGCAGCATACCCTTAGAGATTGGCCAATTGCTATATCTTCAACAACTGGATCTAAGCATCAACAACTTCTCTGGCAACATTCCAGAACAAATATCCATCCTTACAAAGTTGGAGAGATTAGAGCTCAATAGTAACTGTCTGTTAGGTGAAATCCCATCATCACTATCAAGTCTCCATTTCTTGTCTACGTTTACTGTTGCATACAATAATCTTGGAGGATTATAACAACCGACACTCAGCTCCAAGGCTTCAATGACTCTTTATTCAAAGGGAATCCAAAACTTTACGGCACCCCACTTCCAAACTAGTGCTTGTCAAGTAATGGCAATGATGCAGATGAGAATGAGAACAACCAGGATTTGGACAACGATGAGGATCAAGGTCTATGGGTTGGGTTATTCGTTGGGCTTGGTTCTGTTGTAGGGTTCTTGGGATTCTGTTGCCCTTTGCTTCTCAAGAGGACGTGGAGACATGTATATTTCCAATTCCTGGACAATGTTCAATTCAAGCTCTATCTGATGTGGAGAAGGCTTGGAAGAAGGTATGACCATTTTTGCGTTTTCTTTTTCGATTTGGTTTGTGATGTATAATTCTTGTCCTTGTTCTTAATAGGAAACTGGATAGTGGAGCTGAGAGTACAAATTGTTTGGAATATGCAAGCAAAGGTGAATCTTTCATGGTCCTTGACAACTTCTAAACCACCTCTCTTTTAGTGTTCCTATTAAAGCTCCTTGCCCAGAAGACGAATAAATATTTTTGTGTACGAATTGAGCTAGAAATTCTTTGGTGCATGATGCGAAAATTATCTTAACACACAAATTTAACCCTCTTTTGACAATTGTAGTACAAGTATAAGTAGGGATCGTTCTGGACCGGGGATTAGGAGGACTTGCTAATAACCTCTAAACTGACTCAAAAACATAAAACTAAACTTAAAAATACTTAACAAGACTCACAATACTTAAAGCAAACTTAAAATACTCAAAACAACTTAAAACAACTAAATAAACTTAAACTAGATACTAGGAATGACTTTGGACGAAAATTAACTTTTACTTGAATCAAAACATTTAAAAACACGAATTAAAACAGATTATAAATAATTAGACACACTAAGGTAAAGGGGGGATTGAGTTTTGGATGAAGTTGAAACAAACAAACAAGTATGAAAAACTAGACAGATTGTAAAACAAATTTGAGAAATAAGATGATGGATGGGGTAGCTAGAGGATTTTTCTCCACACATGACATGTATGCAAATAACTCGATTTCCAGTTACTACTTCATTGAATTATGAATGACAATGCTCCAAATTAATCGTGACATCACTAATTAACTCTCAGATTTTCCTTGTTTTATTGGATTGGATGACATCATTCGACAACCCAAAACATTCTTCTAAAGTTCCCTACATGACATCATAATAGAGATACAATCAAAGATCATTACGTTTAATGAAAATCATAAGCATTAACAAAGCACTTGCAACTATGGCATCATGTCACTCATGCTAGGAATTGAACTTAACGCGATCGTTTATAAGCGACCTTCACTACATGTGAATATAAGTTTGTAACGATTACGTGAAACTTCCTTCTATTCTAGAAACGGATTTATGCATGCCAATTAAGTGTCAACCCTTAATTAACAAATACAAATAAGTTATCAATCAAATAGTTAAGCCAACTGCATTTACGATTCAAGAGTTCATAACTGGAATTTATCAAATCATATTACACACATAATCATGGCTTTGAAATCACCCCTAGCCAAGAGGGGTTTAGCCATTCATATTCACAACAAAACAAAAGAAAATGAATTTAAACATTGGAAACAAAAGAAAGAAAACACCTAAACGCTCCAACGATCAAAGTTGGACAGCAAGCACGTCCAAGCACTTTCCTTCCCTTCCTTTTCTACGGCACAAGGTGTTGGTAAGTGTTTGAAGGTTTGTTTGTATGGAGGAATGGATGTGAAGATGAATGGATGTGTTTGGATTCATATCTCCCCTTTGATGAAGGGTGGATGAATGTATTTATAGGCTAGGAAGAGGATGTAGTGGGTGGTGGTAATGAGTGGATGTAGTGGTAGGTGAATGTGTTGGGTGGTTGAAATGAGTGGATGTGTTGGGTGAAATGAGTGGATGTAGTGGTAGATAAATGTGTTGGGTGGTTGTAATGAGTGGATGTATTAGGTGAAATGAGTGTATGTAGTGGTATGTGAATGTGTTGGGTGAAATGAGTGGATGTAGTGGTAGATAAATGTGTTGGGTAGTTGTAATGAGTGGATGTATTAGGTGAAATGAGTGTATGTAGTGGTAGGTGAATGTGTTGGGTGAAATGAGTGTGCTAAAATGGTTATTTATAGGGAGAGGATGATGCACAACCTTCAAATTTCGTCCATTCCTTTTGCTCCAAGCATAAGCTATCCATTCCATGCCCAAAAATGCTTTAAAATGCTCCAAAATGCACTTCTTTGCCACATTAACCCTTTGGACCTACAAACACACGAAAATAGCTTAAAATACATAATTAACTAAGAAATAACAACATAAATGCATGAGAACAAGCTAACTCAGTCGCATAAATATGCTCCTATCAGTGCAAAATAACTATTAAAGAGTAAGTTATAAATAACATGTTTAACCATAAAAATATTTACTTTTCTTCTAATTACTACCTCAATCAGCACTCTCCCTCTCTCTTTAAGAAAGAAAGCAAAGCAAAACCATCCACACATCGCACCCTTCTTTCCTACCTCTCCCTTGCTACCCCTCATTTTTTCCAAACCATAATCGTGAATTAGATCTCGGAATATTGGACTCTATCTTGACACAAGACCTAACGCTCACAGCCCATTGCTGAACCAGCTTGCCAGAAAAATTGGGCGAAGTGTGAAATGATTCATGTTGGAACAAGGGTGGTTTACACATCCCGTTTGCCCTCCCCCTCCTCTTGTATGTTTTTTGACCTTCTTTTCAGGTGTGGTTGTGGATGTTGTTGTTCTTGATAAATTGATTGTACGCAACACTCTCAAATCTAGTTTTGGTTCGGGTGGTCTTTTCAGTTTGGGGCAATCTCATCCATCGCAGATGATGCGGCGGGCGGTGGAGGCTTGCTTTTTGTTGCTTGAGATTAAGGTTTTTTCCTGTTGTTTTTTATTGTTGCACATGCCCTGAGTATGTGTGAGCCTCCCTTTATGTCTTGGGGTGTTGTTCTCATTTTGCTTAAGTCTGTTTATTCTATTATGTCTTACTCTGTTTATGTAAGGTTTTGTGTTTGTTTGGACTTAGACCCATCTATCAAAAATTGTAATATTCCCTTTCATTAATAAAGTTTTGTTTTTGACCAAAAAAAAAACCACAAAAATGTTTAGGTTAGATAACATATCAAACTATTCGGCAAAATCTCCTTGATTTTCATAAGTTGTGCAATCATGTTGGTTAACTCCGCCTGTGTAAGTTTATCTAACATTGCCGATCCCAAGCCCGGATAAAAGAGGAGGGGGAAGGCGTCAGGTAGTCGACAGCTGGTACTCATAGGTTACGTAGAATCCTTATGAAAATGAATCTAGAACAAATTCGCGCTAAAGCTAGGACGTCACCAGTAAGTGGCGAGCTGTGTGGCCCGAGCACAGTGATAAGTGAGCAAGGGTCGCTGTATCTCCATCGGCACCAGGATGCAATGTTAAATGAGCAAGGGGGTCATAGAAACTTCTTTTTGAACGACTCTACTCAAAGTTGTTTGAGAGCATATGCTCCTATCAACTTTACACAGGACACACAAAAGAAATACTTTGATCCTATTAGACGGGGAGGGTGAAGAAGCTAGGACAGAAGGTTAGAGTTCAAGAGAGTAGAATGCGTTTAGGAACATGGAATATAGGAACCTTAACGGGAAAATCTATGGAAGTAGTGGAAGTTATGGTGAGGAGAAGGATAAATATTATGTGCCTACAAGAAACTAAATGGGTTGGTCTTAAGGCAAAGGATCTAGAAAACTCAGGTTTTAAACTTTGGTATTCGGGCACAAATAGAACGAGAAACGATGTTGGCATCATCGTGGACAAGACCTTGACACAAGATGTTGTAGATGTCAAGAGGGTAGGAGATAGAATCATGGCAATCAAGATTGTAATAGGACAAGAACTCATCAATGTGATTAGTGCGTACGCACCTCAAGTAGGGTTGGATACGAGTTTGAAGGAGAAATTTTGGGAAGACCTTGGAGACTTGGTGCAAGGAATTGCTTAGACATAGAATGTATTTATAGGAGGAGATTTAAATGGACACGTGGGCAAAGAGGCAGGGAACTATGGAGGTTTTCATGGTGGCCATGGTTTTGGGGAGAGAAACGAGGATGGGGAAGCTATCTTGGATTTTGCAATGGCATATGATCTCTTCTTAGCCAACACCTTCTTTAAGAAGAGAGAAGAACATGTGATTACCTACAAGAGTGGGTCGTAAAAAACACAAATAGATTTTCTTTTAATGAGCGTATAACTTGTAAGGATTGCAAAGTTATACCGGGAGAGAGCTTGGCTAATTAACATCGCTTGTTGGTGATGGATGTACATATCAAAAGAGAGAGGAAAAAAAGAACAAGACTTGGAAGTGCCCAAAGACTAGATGGTGGAATCTAAAAGGAGAAAAAACAACCCATTTTCAAAGAGAAAGTAATCACCCAATGCGTGTGGGATAGAGAGGGGAAAGCTAGCCAAATGTGTGATTCCATAGCTAGTTGTATCAGAAAAGTAGCAAAAGAGGTATTAGGAGAGTCCAAGGGCTTTGCTCCACACCAAAAGGAATCTTGGTGGTGGAATGAGGAGGTACAAACAAAGGTGAAGGCTAAGAAGGAATGTTGTAAAGCCTTATACAAGGATATGACCGATGAAAATGGTGAAAGGTATAGAAGAGCGAAGCAAGAGGTGAAGAAAGTTGTGAAAGAAGCTAAACTAGCGGCTTGTGACGATATGTATGAGCGACTAGATACCAAAGAAGGAGAGTTGGATATCTATAAACTAGCTAAAGTAAGGGAAAAGAAGACAAGAGACCTAAACCAAGTGAGGTGCATCAAGGATGAGGATGGAAAGGTTCTTGCTACAGAGAATGCGGTCAAAGACAGATGGAGAAGTTATTTTCATAATCCTTTCAATGAAGAACATGAAAGGAGTACTTTTTTGGAGGAGTTAAGTAACTTAGAAGAGTGTAGAAACTCATTTTATCGCCGAATCAGGAAGGACGAAGTGGTTGTAGCTTTGAAAAAGATGAAGCACAGAAAAACAGTGGGCCCAGATGATATACCGATTGAAGTGTGGAAGGTCTTAGGAGAGACGGGTATAGCATGGCTCACTGACATTTTCAATAGGATTTTGAAAACGAAGAAGATGCCAAATGAGTGGAGAAAGAGCACTTTGGTGCCTATCTACAAGAATAAGGGCGGCGTACAAAATTGCATAAACTATAGGGGTATTAAGCTAATGAGTCATACAATGAAGCTCTGGGAAAGAGTCATTGAGCATAGATTGAGGCAAGAAACACGGGATTCAGACAACCAATTCGTGTTCATGCTAGGGCGCTCAACCATGGAGGCAATCTATCTCTTACGAAGATTGATGAAAAGATATAAAGATGGGGAAAAACGTATGATAGGGTCCCAAGAGACATTCTTTGGAGGATTTTAGAGAAGAAAGTAGTACGAGTAGCATATATTCAAGCTATAAAGGATATATATGATGGAGCAAAGACTGTCGTAAGAACTCATGAAAGACAAACCGAAAGCTTCCCCATAACTATAGGGTTACATCAAGATTCATTCTTAAGTTCTTACCTTTTTGCATTGGTAATGAATGAGTTAACAGGACATATTCAAGATGATATTCCTTGGTGTATGCTTTTCACATACGATATAGTGTTGATAGATGAAACTCAGGGAGGGGTAAATGCGAAGCTTAACCTTTGAAGAAAAGTGTTGGAATCTAAAGGTCTTCGCCTAAGCCGATCAAAGACAGAATATATGGAGTGCAAGTTCAGTGCAAATGGAGTCCAAAATGAGTTAAGGGTGAGGATCGGAGATCATGAAATACCAAAAGCGACCGCTTTCGCTACCTAAGATCTATCTTGCAAAAGAACGGAGAATTAGATGGAGACCTCAACCATAAAATACAAGCTGGATGGATGAAGTGGAAGAGTGCATCCGGTGTGTTTTGTGACCGCCGTATGCCACTTAAGCTCAAGGGAAAATTTTATAGGAAGTAAATTTCAGGGACGAAATTTTTATAAGGGGGGTAGATTGTTACACCCACCCCCATTTATAAAAATATAATTATGTAATTATCCCCAAAATGTTATTAAATTTATCAATTTAGTCCTAATTTTCTTACCCAATCCAGATCTTAAGTGGGATTTTCTTCACCCTCAAGCTGCCAGGTGTCAGCCTCCCAACACCCCTCACGTTCCTCTCTCTCTCTCCCCTACCCGTGACCCCTTTCCTCTTTTCTTCTTTCAGCTATCTTTCTCTGCACTCTCTTTCTTTTTCTCTCTCTCTTGCACTGTGAGCGCACACACACACCCAGCTGCATCACCTGCGAGGAAGACACCACCATCATCATCAGCCTTGTCTTTCTCTCTTTCTCTCCCGTAGCTGCGATGAGCAGTGGAACCCAGGAACTCTCCGACGAGATTCCTTCATTTTTCTGGTAAGGTAAGTTTGGATTTGTCTTCCTTTTCGTTCCAGTGTGAAGCTTGGAAGGGATTTAATGAGTTTTATCTCGTTTTTATCAAGGTTTTAGAACGAGATCGACTCGGGTGAAGGCACACCCATCTTCGGTGAACCCGTGTGAGTCGAGGGATTTTTCGGTCACCTCCGACCGTTAAGGAAGGTATAAAATTGTTCTTCTCATCTTGTGCTTCATTTTGGTACCTAGATCGGGGTCTAGGATGTCCATATATGGTTGGTCGGAGCTGTAGAAGCTCCGGCGTTCTTCCCCGGTGCACCCAAGGCCTTTCAGGCGGTTTCTCAACCCACGAGCCTTAAGCCCGTTTTGGTTTCCGCCCAGTAGCCTAACCCGTTTCCTTTTTATTTTAGTTTGTTTTTGTTTTATTTCCTTAAAACCCAAAAAGGTCTTCGGGCCGTTTCCTTTAGGGCCCTTGGCCCGTTAACTAAACCCTAAACCCTTTGTAATGAGGCCCTCGGGCTATGTAGGTCTGGGCCTGAGCCCAGAGAACTCCTAACCCATTTCCCCTATAACCCAGCCTACCTATTAACCCTAAACTCAAAACCCATCATCCTAAACTTATTCCCTTAAACCCTTTAGACCCAAAACCTTTAGGGCCCAATCGGCTCAACCTAAATCCAAGCCTAGTTTGACCATTGACCTAGTTGATCGTTAACTCGATCAACAGTCAACGTTGACTTTGACCGGTCAACGATCAATGTTGACTTTTAGAGTTGACTTTTCGGGATTTCGTCCGAGACCTCTCCTAGGCTAATTTTGACGTCATGGACCTGTTTTTAAGTCCGTTTTTCCAAATTCAATTGTTTGAATAGAGCTTAACTAAAGGTACCCTTTATGTGAATAGGTGAAATTATTAGCGGTGATTTTGTTATTCCTTTTTGGTACAACTTTGCACCATCGGTGTACGGTGAGTGGACCCCTGTAGAAATGCATACATGAAAAACATGATTTAATGATTATGTTTTATGAAATGTTTTGTGAGATAACATGCTTAGTGAGGCTAGTTTGAATTATTACTATTTTTCCTATAACCCGTGTTCTGATAGAATATCTGATGAATGACGATATGATATTTAAAACATGTTTCGAACACCTTTTTATAGTATAGATGATGGATGACTTTATACTATGAAGTTGCTTTTCAAAATATATATGTTCAATGGTTTTGTACTTGCCTAGTGGTACTTTCCACTACGGGACGTATGGATAGATTCCGGTCCGTCCCGGGCGACAGTTTGGTGTTGGCATAGGGCATGTAGCGTGTTTCCTCTGGCTATTTAGCACAGGGACGAGGAGCCGGCATGAGGCCTGAAGTGTATTTTCCTCTAACTATTTGCTCAAAGACAGGGAGTCGGCATGGGGCCTGGGGGTTATCGGACAATTCACTAGTGTTTATTATATATACAAGTTATGATTTAAGACACTGCACAACATGTTAGGTTTTGGAAAAACCTATGTTTATTATTATATATGTGTTTTCATAAAATCTGGGGGTTAGTATGTTAATAACTGTTTTATTATATATATCAAATTGGTCCACTCCTGTTTGTTTTGTGCCCCCTTCAGGACCTAGAACAAGGATTATGACATGAGCTACGAGGCATTTCCCTACCAGTGATTTAGTGTTATATCTTCTCTGCTTCGACACCTATTGTAATATAACACTTCTCTATCTTAAATTCTGCTTGTAATCTGTATTAGATGTATGCTCTGAACTTACGTGTATGACCATAATTTTATTAATTAGCAGTTGAACTTTATTTTGGTGTTATTAGTCCCTATTGCCTGTTTTAGTATATTTCTCAGCTTCTGCTTAAATCAAATGGCTTTCGTCACCCTTCGGGTATCGGCCAGCACGTGACCATCCCGATGTCCCGAGGACATCAAGATCGGGGCGTGTCACATGTGATCGTTTGATTTCACATGTGGGACAACTTACTCAGATACCATGAAGAAGTTGAGGTTTTACCATAAAACCAATTGGCAATATAAATAGTAACCCAATTTACTTATAAGCCCATGCAAGATCTATCATTTCATCAACGTGAGACTTACTCTCAACAGGTACTATTGTTTTTCCTACTCTGCGTGAATGTTCTGTAACATATTATAAAGCATCTTACCCAAAAAAAAAGATAAACAAAATGCTCCATTAATTTACCTTGATCATGACTTAAGTAAACCATTGAGTCCAATTTGATAAGAGAAGAAAAATCAACTTAGGTAAGTGGCATGGGAGTGCAAGTTCAAAGCATTTTCCATATCAATTATTATAGATTTGCAATTTAACAGTTTCTCCTGTTAAATTTTTTGGCAAACAAATGTTTTGGTTTACAATTTGATGATGTCTCGAGGTACTAAAGAAGTTGAGGTTACACCACGCAAGGTTCCTCCTCCTATTAATGTGGAACTTATTCTCAACACGTCCCCCATAAGAGACGAATTTTTAAGCCGAACACGTGGACAACATAACGGGATGACGTGGAGCGTGTGTGACCGTTTGATTTCACACGTGGGACAACTTACTCTAATACCATGAAGAAGTTGAAGTTCCACCATATATAAAACCAATTGGCAATATGAAGAGTAACCCAATTTACTTATAAACCCAAGCAAAGTCCATCATTTCATCAACGTGAGGCTTACTCTAAACATGTACTGTCGTTTTTCCTACCCTGCGTGAGTGTTCTGTAACATATTATAAAGCATCTTACCCAGCAAAAAAGATAAACAAAATGCTCCATTAATTTACCTTGATCATGACTTAAGTAAACCATTGAGTCTAATCTGATAAGAGAAGAAAAATCAACTTAGGTAAGTGGCATGTGAGTGCAAGTTCAAAGCATTCTCCATATCTTTTATATTCTATTAAGAGAAGAGCCATTGTCAACTTTTTTTCCTCATTTTTTCAAATTTCCCCTTACTTTTGAATACACAATATTGACATGAGGAGGGTAAAATAGTAATTTTGTATCTTTTGACAAAATGACAATCATATCCCTATTTTTTTTATTTTACCCTCACTTTTGATACACAATATTTAAATTAGAAAGACAAAAAACAGTAATTATGTAATATTAAGATAAAATATGCACTTATTAAGAGAAATTGTCACACCATTATTTTTTCATACTCTTTTTAAAATTTTAAAAACTATTCACACTCCTTAATAAAAAAACAAAAAATAAAATGAAATTGTTCACACACACAGAGTGTGTGCTCATCGGCTAGTCAATTATTATAGATTTGCAATTTAACAGTTTCTTCTGTTAAATTTTTTGGCAAACAAATGTCTTGGTTTAGAATTTGATGATGTCTCGAGGTACTGAAGAAGTTGAGGTTACACCATGCAAGGTTCATCCTCCTATTAATATGAGACTTATTCTCAACACGTCTTCCACGTGTGACGAATTTTTAAACCTAACACGTGGACAACCTAACGGGATGACCTGGAGTGCGTGTCATCACTTACTCTCAACAGATACTGCCGTTTTTCCTACTTTGCGTGAGTGTTCTGTAACATATATAAAGCATCTTACCCAGCAAAAAAGATAAACAAATAAACAAAATGCTCCATTAATTTACCTTGATCGTAACTTAAAGTAAACCAATAATTAGACCCTCTATTACGTTGCTGCCAACCCATGATTAGACCCTCCATTGTTTAGTGACGTCCCATTTCACTCAAAGTGTCTATAAAGCAAAGACTGAGAAATTCAAACACTGCGCACAAGAATTCAAACCATTTCCTAATTACCTTCTTCCCCTTGTTAATTTCCACCTCCTTTGGTTCAAACAAATGAGTGTATATATACACCCGAAACGACGTGAGCAATATAACCCCGGTACAGCCATAGCGAAAAACGCCATGCCGGAACCTAGTCATATAATGCCTTGTGGAGTCCTCTTCCTGTTTTTTGTGTTCTCTACTTTCATTTCTACAAACGATGCTTGCAACAAGGCAGATCACAACTCTCTTTTGTCATCTTTCAATATGTCTTCTTCTCATTTAAATTGGTCTTCCAGTGATTGTTGTCACTGGGAAGGCATCGCTTGTGATGCCAATGGTAGGGTAACACATGTTTTGTTGCCCTCTAAACGGCTCCAAGGAGGCATTTCTTGCTCTCTTGGAAACCTCACACATCTTTCGCACCTCAATCTCTCCCACAATCTGCTTTCCGGTCCTTTTGAAGCTGGACTACTGTTGTCCTTGAGTCGCCTTGAAATCCTTGATTTGAGCTATAACCTTCTCTCCGGAGAAGTCCCATTGTTTCTATCATCTAGTTACATTCAAATAGTGGATTTGTCGAACAATCAATTCAATGGAACAATTCCATCTTCATTCCTCCAGCATGCCTGGAGTTTGAGCAGCTTGAATGTCAGTAAAAATCATTTTACTGGCAAATTACCTTCCTCTATTTGTCTTCGTTCCTCTTCGGTCAGAGTCTTGGATTTCTCCCACAACGATTTCAATGGCTCAATTCCTCTCGGACTAGGAAACTGTTTGAAATTGGAAATCTTTCGTGCGGGCTTTAATACTCTCTCTGGGACTCTTCCTAGTGATCTCTTCAAAGCTCAAGCGCTTCACGAAATTTCGTTACCTTCCAATCAGCTTTTCGGTCACATTAGTGACAACATTGTCAATCTCACCAGCCTCACAATCCTAGAGATTTACTTCAATCATTTGAGTGGCGCACTTCCTCTCCATATCGAGAAGCTCTCCAAATTAAAACTCATGCTCCTTCATTTCAACAATCTTGAAGGTCCGCTGCCCCCATCTTTGATGAATTGCACAAACCTTATCGAACTCAATCTTGGATTCAACCATTTGGATGGAAATATCTCGGAGCTGAATGTTTCGAAACTTGATCAACTTATCAAGCTTGATCTCGGGAGTTATTACTTCTCCGGTGTCATGCCAAAAAGCCTTTACTCATGCAAGTTTCTGAAAGCAGTTCGCCTGAGCGGTAATAATCTAGAGGGACAGATACAGCCTGAGATTGTTTCGTTGAAATACCTATCCTTCCTCTCGCTTGGTAGCAACAGACTTACCAATGTCACCGGCGCTCTGCATATATTGATGTGTTTCGAAAGTCTCAGGGTGGTCATGCTTCCACATAATTGTATAGGTGAAGAACTGCCGGATGGTGATGCTATGATTGGTTCTGGGTTTCAAAATCTCCGCCTTTTTGGCATATCGAACTGCCAACTTAAAGGTCATATTCCGGTGTGGATGTCAAAGCTCAAGAAACTCGAAGCCCTTGATTTGTCTACCAACAGACTCACAGGCTCAATACCTCGTTGGTTGGGAAGTCTTCCCAGTCTTTTCTTCATAAGCTTGAACAACAACTCGCTTTCGGGGGGACTTCCAAAGGAGCTTTTCTCACTACAAGCTCTTGTATCCGAGAAGCCTGCCACTCAAACAGATAGTGGTGATGTCGAACTACCTATCTACACGCAGCGAACGAATGCATCTATCACAAATCTGCAGTACAACTATGTGTCCAACTTGCCGCGAGCAATTTACATCCGGAATAACAGTCTAAGTGGCAATATTCCCATTGAGATAGGCCGGTTGCAAAACCTTCACGAGCTGGATCTCAGCGTCAACAACATCGTTGGCAGCATTCCGGACCAGGTATCTAACCTCACAAACTTGGAGAGATTAGACCTCTCAAGAAACCATCTGTCAAGCGGAATCCCAGCTTCACTATCAAGTCTTCATTTCTTGGGTTCACTCAGTGTTGCATACAATAACCTCCAAGGACAAGTACCGTTAGGCACTCAGATCCAAGGCTTCAATGCCACTGCCTTTGAGGGCAACCCGGGACTTTGCGGTTTCCCGCTTCCAAACAAATGCCAGCAGAACACAAGTGATAATGCAACTAAGAACATGGAAGATGTGCATGGCAATGGGAATGATATTCCATGGTTTTATATTTCAGTTGCTCTTGGTTTCATTGTAGGATTTTGGGGAGTTTGTGGCTCTTTGGCTTTGATCACGTCATGGCGATATGCGTATTTCCAGTTCCTCTCCGATGTTAAAGATCGCTTCATATGTTGATCAAGTGTAATTTTTTTGTGAGAAATAAAGGACTTATTAACCACATTGCTGCTGCATACAAACAATCTAACAACTGAGTAAAAAAGAAAGGGAATTAACGTTGTAGGGTTAAATATGCATCGAACTTTCCTAACTAAATTCCTACGCAAAAGTATTCGAATTTCGTCAGGACAGAATACTGAAATAGTTAATCGGAAATTCACTTGCAGGCTGCCATTTAATTTGTCAAGAATTTCAGCATTCTTGTTGATCAAGTTTTCCGTAATCTACCCTATAATTATTTATAATTTCTCCGTTGAATAAATTGTTGCCTTTTCTTACAAACATTAATAAGAAATTTGGATTAAAAAGAAAACGAAAGAGCATACATAAAAAGTTAAATTCGCAATAGAAATCATTTTCAAACACTTTGAAAAATAGCCAGATGCTGAAAGTGATATCTGAAGTTGCTACTTGATATACAAGTAGTTGACCATTTTATATTAGTCGTAGGGCACTTTACTTGCGCTTGCACAAAAACTTCGAGTCTCACTCTCCTCCTTTCTTAAGACAAAAACGGAAAAAATTAAACTGACTTGAAATTCATTTCCCCTTACCTTTATGTAGCGTCAAAGAAAGTCATTTTTTTTTCTCTTTCCGTATTTAAAAAAAAATCTAATCTCACAAAAAACTTATAACTGAAGTGATTAAGAATATTTGTCATTACACTCAAAATCCTAAGTTTGAGTCTCCTTCTATTGCTCTCATCCAAAAAGGCAAAAAAAAATTGTAATCTAAATGCATTTGGGCACTTGAAAAGTCATTGTTAGAAGGCAAACCAACCCATTTTACAAAGAAAATTTAATCAAAATTCAAAATATTTCATGGCCCGTAATTTTGAAGTCTTTTGTTTGTTGTTTACTAATAAAGTCAAATCAAATCAAACAAAACCAATTAAAACCTCTTCAAATCCATAGACTTTAACACATAAAGAATCTTTACGCGACCTAGAAGATATTGGGAAGTTGCAGACAAAACCATAATATTATATAATTTTGGTCCATAGAAAAGCTTGCAAGTTGCAATTTAACAATGTTCATATGTAGCTGTCATGACTTCCAGAAGATGTCTATACTGCACAAAATGGTGCACATTTGACCTATATGTATACGTGTATATGCGTATTATATGTAAACAAACCTGTGAGAATCTTAATCTAAGATGGATGATTCAATCTCTCATGGCTTCCTCTTCATCCTCTTATTCAATTCCATTATATTTATGAATGATGCTTGCGATCCAAGCGAACGCAAAGCTCTCACGACCTTCTCTCACTCTCTGTCTTCTTCTCCATTGAACTGGACTACTACTTCAGCTGATTGTTGCCAGTGGGAAGGCATCACTTGTGATCAGGACCTTCACATCACGCGATTGCAGTTACCATTCAAAGGCCTCAATGGGGGTATTATTTCTCCCTCATCACTTGGAAATCTCACCCATCTCACACACCTCAATCTCTCCCACAACTCACTTTATGGTTCACTCGAAGCCAGATTCTTCTTGTCCTTGAATCGCCTTGAGATCCTCGACTTGAGCTACAACCGTCTTTCCGGAGAACTCTCACTTTCTCAGCTTCCAAGTAATGTAGAGATTGTTGATTTGTCCAGAAATCACTTCCATGGAGAAATTCCATCCTTATTCTTCGGACGTGCTCCAAATTTGACTAGTTTCAACGTCACGGACAACAGCTTCTCGGGGTCTATCCCGTCCTCTATTTGTCTTCATTTATCTCCCTCGATTAGACTATTCGATTTCTCCCACAATGAATTCAGTGGCAATATTTCTCACGGACTAGGTGCGTGTTCCAAACTACAGGTGTTTCGTGCTGGTTACAACAACCTTTCGGGACTTCTTCCGGATGACATCTACAATGCTACCACACTTCAAGAAATTGCGTTGCCTCGCAATTCACTACACGGTGCCATAAGCCAAAGAATTGTCAACCTCACCAACCTTGCATTCCTTGACCTCCAGTCCAACGGATTGAGCGGTTTTCTCCCTGTAAACATTGGTAAGCTGTCCAAATTACAACACATGTTCCTTCAATTTAACAATCTAAACGGCTCTCTGCCCCCATCTTTGATGAACTGCACAAACCTTATCAAACTGAATCTCGGAATCAACCTTTTTGAAGGAAACATCTCCACCTTGAATTTCTCCAATCTTACTAGACTAACGATACTTGATCTTGGCCATAACAACTTCACCGGTTTCTTGCCAACAAGTCTTTACTCATGCAAGTCCCTGAAAGCAATTCGAGTGAGCAAAAACAATCTAGAGGGACATATACAACCCGAGATTCTTTCACTGGAATCCTTGTCCTTCCTCTCCCTCAGCTACAGCCGATTGACAAACATCACGGGGGCAATGAAGATACTAATGCGCTGCAAAAGTCTCAAGGTACTCATCCTTTCGACAACTTTTTATGGAGAGAAAATTCCAAGTGATGAAGCAATGGCTAATTTCGGCGGGTTCCAAAATCTTCAAATGCTAGATTTGAGTAACTGTCAGCTGAATGGCGAAATACCTCAATGGTTATCGAAGCTCAAGAAGCTAGGGGTCTTGATTCTGAGTTTTAACAGAATCACTGGGTCGATTCCTAGTTGGTTGGGAGCTCTTCCAAGGCTCTTTGTTTTAGCATTGGGTGCCAATCGAATTTCGGGTGAATTTCCAAAGGAACTCTGTACACTTCCCATGTTGTCATCCGAAGAAACTTCTCCTCAAGCAAACGATGATGTTCTCGAATTGCCTATCTATACCTCGACCAACACAACATTTCTGCAGTACAAGTTGTCTTACTTTCCTTGCGTGATTGACGTGAAGAACAACAGCATTAGTGGGAGAATTCCCATTGAGATAGGCCAGCTGCACCTCCTACAAAAGCTGGATCTTAACATGAACAACTTTTTGGGCGAAATCCCAGAGCAAATATCCAACCTCAAGAACTTGGAGGAATTAGACCTTTCCGTGAACCATTTTTCCGGAAAAATCCCATTGTCATTGGCAAGCCTTAGTTTCTTGAAATCTTTCAATGTCTCGTACAATAGTCTTGAAGGATCAATACCGACCGGCACACAGCTTCAAAGCTTCAACGCCTCTGCATTCGAAGGGAACCCAAAACTTTGCGGCCCCCCACTTCCTAATGAGTGCTTGTCAAGTAATGGGAATGATGGAGAGAATAAGAACAGCCAGGATTTGGACGACGACGAGGATCAAAGTCTATGGATTGGGTTATCCGTTGTGCTCGGTTTCGTTGTAGGGTTCTTGGGATTCTGCTGCCCGTTGCTTCTCAAGAGGACATGGAGATACGCATATTTCCAGCTCCTAGACAATGTTCAATTCAAGCTCTATCTGATGCAGAGAAAATTTAGAAGAAGGTAAGAGTGTTATACACTTTTTTTTTTTTAAATTTATTTATCAAGTTTTATTCATTTTCCTTGTTTTGCTGATGTAAGTCATGTGAGATTTTGAAATGTAATCGGGAATTTATTTTCGCATTGTGCGTCACCATTCATTTGATGAGCGAGACAAAGACCGAAATATTCCTTGATTACTTCCAAATTTTTCTTGATTTGGTGATGTAGAACTATCGAGATTCTTATATGTAACTAGGGATATATTCACATCTATGTGTGCAACTTCTTGACTCATAAATATCATGAGTGAGATAGATACTGAATATATCTCTAGTCACACCCAAATTTTCCTTGACAAGATTTTGACATGTAACTATTCTCGTCTTTGTATCTCATTAATCATGTATGACTAATAAAAAAACGGAAAATATCCCCAGTTATGCCTAATTTTTTTCTCAATCTATGTTCTTTTTTATGATGCTTAATTACTTTTTTCACCCTTGTTCCACTCGATTAATTAAACATAGGATGAAGATTAACAAGCAACCCCAAGACCAAGTCCAAGTCTCAAACCAAAGGGGAGAAGTTGAAAGCAGCAGTCATTGGCACACTGAGAGTGACAGGAAAAATTGCACAGAAGATGGAAGCCTCAGTAACTCTTTCATGGTCGATCACAAACAGGACTGCTCTACCTCCGTCTTCAGTGATCCAATCAAAGAAGAAATACATAGTATCAGCTGAGCAGCTCTTTTATTTTATCTTTTATTTCCGGTTAGAGATGTCGTTCTTTTGATACGACCGGAGTTATCGAACACAGAATTTCAGATGTACACTATTAGACCAAAAATAAAGTTGTAGAACAGAATTTTTAAAATCTTTTTAATGTAACAAATTTTTTTTTTTTTTTTTTTTGCCAAACTATCAATCATCATCTCAAAACATATTGGAATAATTCTCATTTGAAAGTTTGACAACGATAATATGTCAGACGAATGTACACTAAATTAAATGTAGTATAAGTCACACGTTTAACCCAAAAAAAAAGAGTCCATAACTTATCAGACCATCGAGCAAGGAAATTGTTAATATTATATGATTTGTGTTGTGCTAAGATAGCACCAAACCTTATGGAACCAACTCTTGATAACCCACAGAAAATATATCAAATGAAATGCAAGAACAAAATATTAAAGAACACCAAGATTTTAACGAGGTTCCTCAACAGTCAGTGTAACTGGAGTACGTCCTCGGAGCAGTAAGAGCTCACCCAATAATCCACTATCATCCAAATGGGAGTTTACAAAGTGTTGGCAATCTCACAACCCAAATAACTCAATACACCCAATAGCTCTCACACACCACATAAACAAATAAAGAAAGAAATATAATGAATAATTTCTTCTCTATACATATAGCTCAAAGCTATTACAACAACAACTACTTTGGTGAATGATTACTAACCAAATGAAGCAGCAGCTTCTTTTTTCTGTTTGGGCTCTCTGCAACTCTCCTTCTCTCGGCAGCTCACTCTTCTCTCTTCTGCTCTCTGTTTTCTTCTCTTAACCACACAAGCAGCAATTGCTGCTAAATAAATCCTTCAAGTCACCCTGTGACTTCTCACATGGCCAAAGAAAAAATAATTCTCAAACATCATCATTTGTCATCATCACAAAGTAAGAAACAACATCATGATGTCTTCCTTTTTTTTTCTTTTTATTTGTTTAATACAAAAGGTGATGACCACTTGACCAAAATTCAACAATTTGACTAATCTCCTTAGTTTTCATACGAGTAATAATTTTTGTCTGGCCCCTTAGGGTAACGTTTTCTCTTGCCTTGTCGAGCAGAAAAGCGTCCACTTCCGACTAGATCCATGAACAACAAAACAAGACCAGAAATTAACCCAAACCACCGCACAAAAAATAATTTACAGCTTACAACAATGGCCACATTCTGACATTCACCTCCTTGTACGCTTTCTCGGCCTCCCTGCACTCCCCACCTGATCCGCCTCCCCGTTGTCTCTCCCTCTCTTCCTGCTCCCCGCCCCAGCCGCTGAAGTTTCCGGTAACTTCGGTGGCCTCCCAACCCCTCTTCTTCCCCTCCCAATGCTCTCCTGACTCCTTCCCTCCCTCCTCCGCTTTCCGTTGAACTCCGCATCACCCTCTCCTTCCTCTCACCCTCCCGCCTCCTCCTACCCCTCATCGGCTTCTTCATCTTCTCGTCCTCGCTCTCCTCGCTATCATCCTCGGTACCTTCCGAATTCTCCTTCTTCACTTCGAGGTCTGCTTCATTCGCTTAAAGAACCTTGCCGCGCCTTTCTTCTTCCTCCCGTTTTCTTTCTTCTCCTTCCCCACTTTCAACGCGTCTAAACCGTCATGTGAACTGAGTTCATTGACACCATACTCATGCGGCTTCGTCGGCTTTGCTACATTCCTGCCCCTCGTGCTCGTGCCTCTCCGCCCGCCTCTTTCTTGCGTCCTCCGTTTCCTAATCCCCTTGTCCTCAACCTTCACAAATGCAGCACCATCCGCCTTCTTCACATTCGCCGCCTTCGCTTTCTCTTCGATCTTATCTCCCTTCCGATTCTTCGCACCGCCTTCGGATAGTGCATTGACAGAACCAAGTTTTCCACACACAACAATGGAAGACTTGGTGGGTTTCTCAGAGCCATGGGGCTCGATCTTTGGCGCTTTCGTTTCGATCTTGGGCACGTTCGATTTTTCGGTTTGGGTTTACAACAACGATTAGCAACTAAAATTGGTCCACAAATTAATTAAAAAAAAAAGGAAAATGAAGTGAAAATCCGTACACTAATAGCAAATATATACATGACGGTTCCATAAATTTTATCTTGGGTAGGCAACATGAAAAACTTGCCAACATATTTTGTAGAACATATATCCTTAAAAATTAGAACATACTACTATACTTGATAATCTTCTCAATTTCCTACCTAAAATGTCGAGTTAGATCATAAAATTTCAGGATAGGATAACCGTGAAAATACTATTACTGTGGAAGAGATGACATAAGGAAACAACAGCGGGGCAAGGGAGCAAGACGTCGTCGTTTAGTCTTAGGGTGTTAAAAAAAAAGTCCATTCTCCTTCCTCCCGTAGCTTCTGCTTTGCCTCAAGCAGCTTTCTAGTCATTCTTTCTGGATGGGCAAACTGAGCTCCGGTCAAGGGGTTTTCCGGCGTCTGATGGCCACAAAAGATGTTAACAGAGTGATAGCATAACTGACAGAGTGAGTGAGTGAGTTTTGGGTTTGCTGAAGATTGAAACGATGTGGAGGAATTTGGTGGTGAAATTGATCTGGATGAGCAGATAGGGATTTGGGTTTGGAAGCATCTGGAGAAATCTGACGGCGAAATTTCTTGTCTTGATGGTGTGAACATTTAGATGAGCTTTGTTTTTGTTTCGTTTCGAATTGGAGTAAAAAGCAAGCGGTGCAGACTGCAGAGGAAGGAAGCGGTGGAGGAGAGAAATCTCGCTAGCACACCACGTGTGCAACAGGGCTTTTCGTCTTTTTACTGTAGCAGCATGAAAAATAGGAAGGAAAGGAGCAATTGCTTAGGAACAGTGTTTTTTCCATTGCGATTTAGTATATATAATTGCAATTGAATTTTTAGTTGAGAGAATGAATTGAGGGACCAATGACAATGGATTCTTAGTTGAGAGACTATTGCTCCAATTAAGTTCAAATTATGTAAGATCCCACATTGCCTAGGACAGTGATCCTTATATGTATATTCTCATCCCTACCTAGCACGATATCTTTTGGGAGCTCACTAGCTTCGGGTTCCATTGGAACTCCGAAGTTAAGCGAAAAGGAGACCAGAGCACTCCTAGGATGGGTGACCCACTGAGAAGTTGCTCGTGAGTTTCAAAAAACAAACTCGTAAGGGCGTAGTCGGGGCCCAAAACGGACAATATTGCGTTACGGTGATGGAGCGGGCCCGGGATGTGATGGATTAGTATTAGAGCCTAATCCTGACAGTGGTGTGCTGACAAGACGTTGAGCCCCTAAGGGGATGGATTGTAATATCTCACATCGTCCAGATGAATGATCCTTATATGTATATTCTCATCCCTACTTAGTATGAGGCTTTTTGGGAGAGAGCACTCCCATGATGGGTGACCCACTGAGAAGTTCTCGTGTGAGTTTCCAAAAACAAAACCGTGAGGGCATAATCGGAGCCCAGAATGGACAATATCGTGTTACGGTGGTGGAGCGGATCCGAGATGTTGTAGATCCCGGGCCATGATGTGACAAATTAGAGGACCATAATTACAATTTACTCTTTTCCGCATTTTGCTGGAGACAATCACTAGACCACGAACCAGGATGGAGAAAACGGCACTATGACGAAATGGCTGAAGGTCGGGCAGTTGATGGTTCAAATGGCAACAAAATGACCAGAGACGGCTGATTTGCTTCCGAAGATCAACGTTTTGAGAGCGACGAACATATGATACTTGAGACTTGGAATATCCAGTTATATTCCTGCTTCTTGTATTTGTGCCATATTCGGATTTGACGTCGAATCAAGTGAACGATTGGTGTAAGCGTTAGGCTTCGTTTCGGTTTTAGTTTAACCTCAAAATTATGTTTTCGGGGTTGTACCGGATGACACTTGACCGTAAAGATTGATCTAACGACTCTCTTTCTCTCGTATTTGTTGAGACAGCAGCTTAATTTGACACCGAAAGCACATAGTAAACCAACCAAGCTCCTGCAAATTACACACGATTACAAGTTAGCATATACATACAACTGCAGCACATTGCGAACGGAGAGAATCTGACCGGTGCGGAAAGCTCCGATCCGTTCTGATATAGAACAACTCCATTACACATGGTTGATTATCTACAGTGATGCAATGAATTCAAGGATAAGATTCACCATCTGTGCATCATAAGCAGGGCCTTCCATTTGAAAGTGGCTTGCTCCATCAATCAGGTGCGTTTCAACAGACCGGCTGCAGAGCTTTAGCTTGTTCTTTAACTGCTTCACGCTCGTGAACCCATCCTGTGTCCCCATTACGAAAAGTTTGGGTTTTGAGGATTGTAGTACGGCTTTGTGGTGTCTCCCGAAAAGGATTGAGGCAAGCATGCCGAAAGGATACCCTAGACTAACATGGCCCACAACTTGTTCAATCTGATCTACCGCAGAGCCTGCAATCGGGGCACCTACACCATAACATAGGAAAATTATAAACATATGAGGAAATAAAACTAACAAAACAGACGGGACTACGAATAACGTCTTACATTTTACCGACCATGCCTGCAACAATGCTATGCGGTTCATACCAGAAAGATCCTAGATCATGCTTCCTAGTTGACCACAAGATTATTTGCAGTAAAACCATCTATTTCTCACTAACACTGATTGACCTTGTAATTTTACTTATGTCCTCGCGTCGATGTTCATATTGCAATTACTGGAGAGCATAAACAAGACATCAACAACCAAAAATTGCAGTTCAGAACAAGATAAGGAGCAGCAGTGAGAGGCTGTTCGAAACTATAACGTTACTAGATTTTATCAAATCACAGCTCACGTCCTTCACAATTACTAGAAACTTAGGCTTCTCATCATTTATCGTTTTGTACAAAACTAACAATCTCCGGTCAAGCTTGAGAAACCGATCATAGTTGCACATAACATTTTTCATTGCACAAAACATTTTTCATCACACTTATATTCGCTTTGAAGGTGATCGAAATCCCAACTTTTGAATGATCGAAGGATAGTTCGATCGGCAACACAAAAGTCATAAATACTCCAAACAACATAACCAAATGAAATCCTAGCCTCGTATAATCAATTATCCCTCAAATCCAAAGCCTTCTTTAATTTTTCGACGACGCTTCAGAAAGTAATTAGTTGTTATCTACATAACACTCAGATCACTTCTGAAAACTAATATCCAAATTACAGATCAACAAAACCATTCACCAAACCAATCAAATAAGCAATCTTTTAACCACCACAAACTAATACACAATCCACAGATCCAAAAAATCATCCACTTAACAGATTAAACAATAAATCGATCAACTACCCACATAAAAATACCCCCTCTAATTTATAACCAACATGCCTAATCCAATAAAAATTGCAGAAATATATTCTAAAAGAGCATAAAAATTCAAAAATATTATACCTGCAGAAGAACCCACCAACAAAATCATGTCAGCTGATAGATTCTCAGAAACCCATTTGCACACAGCAATCACATCCTTAATTTCTGCAAACCCAGTGAGAGAGGCCCTCCCTGTTGACCTCCCAACCCCTCTCATGTCAAAGGTCAAAGCTTTGTAGCCTCTGTCTGCCAACCCAGCTGCTATTCCTCTCAACAGGCCTTGGCAGCCGCCAAGGAAGGAGTATGGGTGCACCAGAACCACCACAGGGCTGCCCTTCTTGATCTCTTCTTCTCTGGGTTTGAAAGCTTTGCGCTGAGCTTAACTCCATCGCTGGTCTCAACTGTGCAGCGCTCCACCGTACAGTTTGACATCAGGGGAAGAGAGAGAGAGGAAGTTGTTGGGGTAGCTGGTGAGTGTTTTTGGGTGGATGAGAAAGTGACAAAACTGGTATGGCTTTTGCCCCTACACTTGGACTAGGGATAGTTTTCTAAAACCTTGTTTTTAATGTTAGGAAGATTAAATTTTTAAATTAAATAATGTGTTATCAACAGAAATAAACACGTTTATCAATGTTTAAGTAGTAAATTCAATCATCAACTTACATGTCATTTAGTTTACACAATTTTGTCTATAAATTTAAACTCCCTAACATTACCCATAATTTATTGCTGTAAAACTCATAAATTTTTGGACCATACGTATAAGTATGAAAACTAAGCCATTAATATTAAACCAGTTAATTCAAGAATACATGTATATCGCTACTACAATCTAGTAGTATTCTTCTTTACTTGTACTTGAGATGTCTTAATTTAGATTATTTCCAAAGATAAATTTAAACCACTATTACTAATACATTATGAACATACACGTGAAGTTGGTCGTGATCTACTAAAGACACCGGTTTAAACATACATGATGAGCTAATAAATGATGTATGACCATGCCATAATAATGTTCACAAAACACTTAAATCATAACATCTTCAATATATAAAATAACACGATATTTCACAAAAACCCTTTCGAAAATCATGTATCTCATGTATAAGTTGAACCTAAAAACCCCCTCACTAATAAGTTTTCAAGTCGTAACCGTATTGCTTTGTCTAATCTCGGAATAAGTTGCATCTATATGTAACCACTATACTAATCATTAATAATAAAAATAATCCCACCATCAATTTTTTCAATTCCGACAGTCACAAAACTCTCAACATGCTCACCACCAAGTTTGGGGACTTGTCCTGATATGGTGCGTTGAACCCATCTCACGAATGTAACCCACCACCCCAGAATTATTTCTTCGTTTCTATTTTCTCGTTCGAGGGCATTTTTTGTTCTTTTAATTTCTTGCTAAATTGACAAGCTAAAGAGGACATAAATTTTAGGCAAATGGACAAACCAATAATTTAATCAATTAATTAATTTGTTTCATTTAAAATTGTAAACATCAGTGCAGAACACGTTTTGTTCTAAGTACAGACTATGAAAGTGCTTTTGAGTCAGAGTCCAAAGTTCTTGTGGAAAACCTTGTATTGGTGACAAGTCTGAAGCCCAACCAACATGATGTTAGTCCTTAGTCGTGTAGCTCCTCATGACTGAAAGAAATATGAGGTTCCAATTACAAAATCAAACTGGCAATGCGGGGAGTGACGACCATGATCGAACTTTGCATTACAACAGGACCAACAATGAGGATGTGATGACTTGTACCACATCGGAAAGTTAAGGAATATTCTTTTATGGGCTTAGTAGGAGCCAGAGCTAGTTTGCCCGATCCAATTAGTTTTAGCATGGAACCTAAAGGCTAAAATCGTTGTTCACCTGAAACAGGAATCATATATAAAAGTACTCAGTAAAACTCGTGTGCTTTATATTCTTCACATGCATACATCAGCCAAGAAGCATGATTCATGTTTCGATATTGTTTCTAGCCCTTTTAGTCTAAACAAAACAATGCAGTGTGTTACATATAACAAATTTGTGAGCAATCAAATATACAGACATGGCACTTCCAATTTCTTATGGCCTCCTCTTCATATTTTTCATCTCAAGTTGCATTGCTACAACCCCTGCATGCCGAAAAATTGATCAACACTCTCTTCGGTCTTCATTTGATATTGATTCTTCTAGTTTAAACTAGTCTTCCAACGATTGTTGCCGACGGGAGGGCATCACTTGTGATATGTTTGGTAGGGTAACTCATTTGTTGTTGCCCTCCAAATGAATCAAGGGATGCATTTCTTGCTCTCTTGGAAACCTCACACATCTTTCGCATCTCAACCTCTCCCACAATATGCCCTCCGGTCCTCTTGAGGCTGGAATTTTTTTGTCCTTGATTCGCCTTCACATCCTTGATTTGAGCGAAAACCATGAATTTCGAAAACTACCATTACCTCTATCAACAAGTTATATCCGGATGGTGGATTTGTCCAGCAATCAGTTTAATGTAACAATTCCATCTTCATTCCTCCAGCATGCCTGGAATTTGAGCAGTTTGAATGTCAGCAATAATCATTTTACTGGCCAAATACCATCCTCTATTTGTTTTCTTTCCTGTTCGCTTTGAGTCTTGGATTTCTCCTGCAATATTTTCAGTGGTTCAATTCCTCTAGGACTAGGAAAACTGTTCCAAATTGGAGGACTTTCATGCTCGCAACAACACTCTCTCAGGATTCCTTCCTGCTGATATCTACAATGCTCAGTCCCTTCAAGAAATTTCATTATCTACTAATAGCCTTTTCGGACCCATCGGTGGAAGCTCTCCAAATTAAAGCTCATGCACCTTCATTACAACAATCTAGAAGGCCTCTGCCCCCATCTTTGACGAATTGCACAAACCTTGTTGAAATAAACCTGGGATTCAACCATTTTAGTGGGAATATCACTGCACTCGATTTCTCTAAACTTACTCAACCTAGTAAACTAGATTTTATAAATAATGCACTCACTGGTATCTTGCCAATAAACCTTTACTCATGCAAGTCCCTCAAAGCACTTCGACTGGCTACAAATGATTTTGAGGGACAAATCCAATCTGAGATTCTTCAATTGAAAAACTTGACCTTCCCCTCGCTTGTTTGTAACAGACTCACCAATGTCACGGGGGCAATGAAGATATTTACAGGTTTCAAAAGTCTTAGGGTGCTCATTCTTTCAGAAAATTTTCAAGGTGAAGAAATTCCAGATGGGGATATAACTGTTGATTTCAGGTTACACAATCTGTGTTTTCAATTTATATAGCTGTCATATGACAGGTCAAATACCTCCATGGATTTTAAAGTTCAGGAAACTGGAAGTCCTGGATTTGTCTTTTAACAGACTCACTACTGGCACAATAACTGGTTGGCTGGGGACTCTTCCGAGTCTTTTCTTTTTGTTGTTGAGTGACAACTTGATTTCGGGTGAATTTCCAAGGGAGCCTTGCAGACTACAAGCGTTAGTATCACAAAAGGCTGCGAATCAAACAGGACATTGTTCACTTGAGTTGCCCATCCACTTCAAACGCGGTAATAATGCAACTATGCTGTCTTCACAGTGCAAGTATGTGGCCAACATGCCAAGAGTAACCTCCCTCGGGAACAAGAATTTAAGTGGCAGCATACCCTTTGAGATTGGCCAATTGCAATTTCTTCAACAACTGGATCTCAGCATCAACAACTTCTCCGACAACATTCCAGACCAAATATCCAACCTCACAGAGTTGGAGAGATTAGAACTCAACAGTAACCGTCTGTTAGGTGAAATCCCATCATCACTATCAAGTCTCCATTTCTTGTCTACGTTTATTGTTGCATACAATAATCTTGAGGGATCAATACCAGCCGACACTCAGCTCCAAGGCTTCAATGCCTCTGCATTCGAAGGGAATCCAAAACTTTGTGGCACCCCACTTCCAAATCAGTACTTGTCAAATAATGGCAATGATGCAGATCAGAATGAGAACAACCAGGATTTGGACGATGATAAGGATCAAATTCTATGGGTTGGGTTATCCTTTGCGCTTGGTTTTGTTGTAGGGTTCTTGGGATTCTGTTGCCCTTTGCTTCTCAAGAGGACGTGGAGAAATGTATATTTCCAATTCCTGGACAATGTTCAATTCAAGCTCTATCTGATGTGGAGAAGGCTTGGAAGAAGGTATGACTCTTTTTGCGTGTTCTTTTTCGATTTGGTTTGTGATGTTTAATTCTTGTCCTTGTTCTTAACAGGAAACTGGATAGTGGAGCTGAGAGTACAAATTGTTCAGAATATGCAAGCAAAGGTGAATCTTTCATGATCCCTGACAACTTCCAAACCACCTCTCTCTTTAGTGTTCCAGTTAAAGCTCCCTGCCCAGAAGACGAATAAATATTTTTGTGTACGAATTGAGCCAGAAATTCTCTGGTGCAAAATAACTATTAAAGATAAGTTATAAATCACATGTTTAACCATAAAAATATTTACTTTTCTGCTAATTATTACCTCAATCAGCGCTCTCTCCCTCTCTCTCTCTCTCTCTCTCTTGTAAGAAGTGAGTGTCAAGGAGAATGAGTTCTTGTTCTCGAAAAACTGATAGCTCAGTGTATGTGTTATCATGTTGAGGAAATTCCTATCCTACTTGGTTAAGATTAAGAGTCCTAATGCAATTATATTCACGTAACCCTATCAAGACTTGACAAGAGTTCAAAACTTACTAGGACTATATCGAAACCCTAATCTGTTTGGAATATCCGGGGTATCAGTTAATAGGCATGATATCAAGGGAGTACGGATATATATAGGGAGGTCCCTGCACTCACAGCGCCGTTGTTGGAGAACAATTTAGAAACATAAATAACAGAAATACAGAACTTGAAATATTTATACTTTATTACTCAAAAATACTTGCAATACAGAATGATACACAACGACTACAGAAAATTAATTATGAAAATATCAAAAGTACTAACTTGATTACAGAAGGTAGAGGCTAGCGTAAAAGCTATGTCCTTCGAACAGTAATTCCGTCCCACTATTGTGTTTGTGGTTCTACAACGTCTGCTCGACCAGGATACAACTACCTAATCCTACAACCCGCACTGGATTATATAATTCTAGCGAATTGCTTTGTGTGTTTACTCTCTCTGGAAAGATTGTACGGAAGAAAGGAAGAAGAAAAGATGATTGATGATGAACTGAGGACTCCAGTTATATAGGCTCTTTCATACCTCTTCAAATACCTTTTGGATGTATCTGAAGCTTTACAACTCTTTACAAAGGTTGTATCTTTAATCAAAACGTTTTTAATTAATTTAATTAAAAACTTAATTCGAAATTAAAACTAATTGATCAGATTAATTTTAATTCTTGATTAATTAATATTATGGTATAATCATCAAGCCCAATCCACAGAAATGGTGGCCCAAGCCTCAATTCCCATTCCAAGTGGTCCAACACATAACTAATATTGTAGAAGACAAAAAGTATATAAAGGTACTTTGGAATCTTGTTTTCACCAATGTGGGACAAGAGTCTCAAAACTTCCAACAATACCCCACATTTTGAGACGACTATTTAGTCCTAGAGAAACTAAGATACGAGAGTAAACAATAGATGTGACATACATCAGGAAATTTCAATGACAATAATCATAAAGAAATTTCACAACATTATATATGAGATTCATATAAACAACTAGAGATAAAGTTAGAAAAACTGACAAACTTGGAGATTGAGGCTTGCATAAATGCAATGTCCTAAAGATAGAATTTCGCCCCTACTCTTGTGCTTGTAGTTCAATAGGCGTCCATCTCCCAGGATTCAACAATCTATAATCCGAAGTCAAAGCACTTCAATCTTCGGACTCTGGCGAACTTTATATATTCCGTACTCTCAAGATACGACTCGGAATTTGACTAAGAATGAGAGAAATAAAGTGGGGAAACCCTATTTCTCAAGAGTAAAAATTAACTCTAATTTCTCTATCTTTAATACCAATGGTTTCATGGTTTATATAGAATCTAATTTCCACTTATTAAAGAGATGTAACTTTTCATCCAAAAGTATACATCACTTATCAAGGGAATACACCTAAACAACATAACCTTTCTAAGAAATTGGTTAACACTATTTTTCATTCAATTATTAAAATTATATATTACAATATTTCATATTATAATATATAATTTCCAACAGCCGTCCCTTTTGAGCGAACCCTATTCTAGCTGGATTATTGGCTGCAGAGTGTAGAAGACCTTTATGTTCTTCATTGCAGCAATGTCGAGCTCTTCTTCTTCAGGTAAGTCTATCATGTTTACGTATGCATGTCATTGTATGTATGTGATTCTATGCATGCAGTGTTTTAAACGTCCAACATCTCTCTCTCTCTCTCTCTCTCTCTCTCTCTCTAAGAAAGCAAAGCAAAGCAAAACCATCCACACATCGCACCCTTCTTTCCTACCTCTCCCTTGCTACCCCTCATTTTTTCCAACCCATAATCATGAATTAGATCTCGGAATACTGGACCCTATCTCTCACAGCCCTTTGCTGAACTAACTTGCCAAAAAAATGGGACTAAGTGTGGAACGATTCATGTTGGAACACGGGTGTTTTACACATCCCCTCTGCCCTCCCCCTCCTCCTCTATGCTTTTTGAATTCCTTTCAGGTGTGGTTGTGGATGTTGTTGTTTCTTGATGAATTGATTGTGCGCAACACTCTCAAATCTAGTTTTGGTTCTGATGCTCTTTTCAGTTTGGGGCAATCTCTACCTTCGCGGATGATGTGGGCTGCGGTGGAGGCTTGCTTTTTGCTGCGTGAGATTAAAGTTTTTTCCTGTTGTTTTTTATTGTTGCCGACATGCCTAAGGATGTGTAGGCCTCCATTTATGTCTTGGGGTGTAGTTCTCATTTTGCTTTAAGTCTATCTACTCTATTGAATTTGAGACTACTCATCAAAATTCAAAATCTGTGTATATACAGAATCATTGAGAAGGGTTTATATTATTTTTCTAAAAGTTAAAAAAAAAAAAAAAAAGTCTAGTGTGAGTTGGGTTTTCTCTTCTTCTAGTTTGCACAGGTTGAAAGCCGGAAGTTGTTGAACGAATCCCAACAAGAGCAGAAGCCGAAAATTGCAGAGCTCCAACTTTCGCAAGAAAAGGCGGTTCAGGAAATGGGTGGCAGTAGCACCTTAATCCTGCAAATTGGCCACTACTGGAAACTTGAAAACAATCTGGAAATCTGGGAAAACGTAAAAGAAAACGGTTCACGATTTTTATTTTTTTCATCAAACAGTAAAGTTTAAATGCAATTATCATGTTAACGTATGTAGCATGGCACATTCTGGAAGAAACATGTTGCTGCAACAACGCGTAACAGTTTCTTCTGTTAAATTTTTTTGGCAAACAAATATCTTGATTTACAATTTGTTGTCTCGAGGTACTAAAGAAGTTGAGGTTCTACCATGTCTCTCCTCTCATCAATGTAGAACTTATTCTCAACGCGCTTCTCACGTATGGTGAATTTTCAACCCTAACACATGAACAACATAATGGGATGACGTGAAGCGCATGTAACCGTTTAACTTCACACGTAGGACAATCGGCTCTGATACCATGAAGAAGTTAAGGTCCCTCCATAAAACCAATTGAAAATATGAAGAATAGCCCAATTTATTTATAAGTCCATACAAGGTCTTTCTCCTATCAATGTGAGACTATTCTCTCAACACATACTGCCGTTTTTACTACTCTGCATTAGTGTAACTGTAACATATTATAAAGCATCTTACCCAGCAAAAAAGATAAACAAATTCTCCATATTTATTATTATAGATTTGATATTTCATAGTCTAGACAAAGAAAAAAATATAGTCGTAAAATAAGTCGACGGATGATAGGTCTACGTCATGCTATATTATGTAATTATTACGCGTAACTGTATGATTTCATTTTATAAGATCGATATTTAAATTTTAAAAAGGAAAAATCGAGCAAGTAACATTCTCTTTCATGTAAGAGTACTTACACGCTGTTAAATCATGGACAATTCACTAAATTAATTCATTAACGGGCCTCTCACTTCTACTTCTTATACTTAACTACACAACTCACCTATTTAATTGAATTTCCTTAACTTGATTGCATAAAAAAAATTATCAAAGTGATTAAAAGTGCTTCGACGACTCCAAGGGCTTTTAAATTTTTTATCAAACAACCATGTTTGAAGACAAAAATGTTTTTAGCTCTTCCAAAAGCACAAGCGAAAAGTCAATAACAGACAACGAAAAGTCAATGAAGACATTCTATTACATCGCTGCCAACCCATGATTAGACCCTCCATTGTTAGTGACGTCCCATTTCACTCAAGTCTCTATTTAGCAAAGGCTGAGAAATTCAAACACTGAGCACAATACAAAAATTTCTACCTCCTTCGGTTCAAACAAAGGAGTGTATATATACCCCCGAAACGACGTGAGCAATATAACTCCGGTACAGCCGTAGCGAAAAACGCCATGCCGGAACCTAGTCATATAATGCCTTGTGAAGTCCTCTTCCTGTTTTTTGTGTTCTCTGCTTTCATTTCTACAAACCATGCTTGCAACAAGGCAGATCACAACTCTCTTTTGTCATCTTTCAATATGTCTTCTCGTTTAAATTGGTCTTCCAGTGATTGTTGTCACTGGGAAGGCATCGCTTGTGATGCCGATGGTAGGGTAACGCATGTTTTGTTGCCCTCTAAACAGCTCCAAGGAGGCGTTTCTTGCTCTCTTGGAAACCTCACACATCTTTTGCACCTCAATCTCTCCCACAACCTGCTTTCCGGTCCTCTTGATGTTGGACTACTGTTGTCCTTGAGTCGCCTCGAAATCCTTGATTTGAGCTATAACCTTCTCTCCGGAGAAGTACCATTGTTTCTATCATCTAGTTACATTCAAATAGTGGATTTGTCGAACAATCAATTCAATGGAACAATTCCATCTTCATTCCTCCAGCATGCCTGGAGTTTGAGCAGCTTGAACGTCAGTAAAAATCATTTTACTGGCAAATTACCTTCCTCTATTTGTCTTCGTTCCTCTTCGGTTAGAGTCTTGGATTTCTCCCACAACGATTTCAATGGCTCAATTCCTCTCGGACTAGGAAACTGTTTGAAATTGGAAATCTTTCGTGCGGGCTTTAATACTCTCTCTGGGACTCTTCCTAGTGATTTCTTCAAAGCTCAAGCGCTTCACGAAATTTCGTTACCTTCCAATCAGCTTTTCGGTCACATTAGTAACAACGTTGTCAATCTCACAAGCCTCACAATCCTAGAGATTTACTTTAATCATTTGAGTGGTGCACTTCCTCTCCATATCGGGAAGCTCTCCAAATTAAAACTCATGCTCCTTCAATTCAACAATCTTGAAGGCCCTCTGCCCCCATCTTTGATGAATTGCACAAACCTTATCGAACTCAATCTTGAATCCAACCATTTAGATGGAAATATCTCGGAGCTAGATTTTTCAAAACTCAATCAACTTATCAAGCTTAATCTTGGGAGCAATAACTTCTCCGGTGTCATGCCAAAAAGCCTTTACTCATGCAAGTTTCTGAAAGCAGTTCGCCTGAGCGGTAATTATCTAGAGGGACAAATACAACCCGAGATTGTTTCATTGAAATACCTATCCTTCCTCGCACTTGGTAGCAACAGACTTACCAATGTCACTGGCGCTCTGCATATATTGATGCGTTTCGAAAGTCTCAGGGTGGTCTTGCTTCCAAATAATTTTATAGGTGAAGAACTGCCGGATGGTGATGCTATGATTGGTTCTGGGTTTCAAAATCTCCGCCTTTTTGGCTTATCGGATTGCCAACTTAAAGGTCATATTCCGGTGTGGATGTCAAAGCTCAAGAAACTCGAAGCCCTTGATTTGTCTTCCAACAGACTCACAGGCTCAATACCTCATTGGTTGGGAAGTCTTCCCAGTCTTTTCTTCATAAGCTTGAACAACAACTCTCTTTCGGGGGGACTTCCAAATGAGCTTTTCTCACTACAAGCTCTTGTATCCGAGAAGCCTGCCGCTCAAAGAGATAGTGGTGATGTCGAGCTACCTATCAACACGCAGCGAACAAATGCATCTGTCACAGCTCTGCAGTACAACTATGTGTCCAACTTGCCGCGAGCAATTTACATCCGGAATAACAGTCTAAGTGGCAATATTCCCGTTGAGATAGGCCAGTTGCAAAACCTTCACGAGCTGGATCTCAGCGTCAACAACATCGTTGGCAGCATTCCGGACCAGGTATCTAACCTCACAAACTTGGAGAGATTAGACCTCTCAAGAAACCATCTGTCGGGCGGAATCCCAGCTTCACTATCAAATCTTCATTTCTTGGCTTCACTTAGTGTTGCATACAATAACCTCCAAGGACAAGTACCGTTAGGCACTCAGATCCAAGGCTTCGATGCCACTGCCTTTGAGGGCAACCCAGGACTTTGCGGTTCCCCGCTTCCAAACAAATGCCAGCAGAACACAAGTGATAATGCAACTAAGAACATGGAAGATGTGCATGGCAATGGGAATGAAATTCCATGGTTTTATATTTCAGTGGCTCTTGGTTTCATTGTAGGATTTTGGGGAGTTTGTGGCTCTTTAGCTTTGATCACGTCATGGCGATATGCGTATTTCCAGTTCCTCTCTGATGTTAAAGATCGCTTCATATGTTGATCAGTGTAATATTTCTGTGAGAAATAAAGGACTTATTAACCACATTGCTGCTGCATACAAACAATCTAACAACTGAGTAAAACAGAAAGGGAAATAACGTTGTAGGGTTAAACATGCATCCAACTTTCCTAACTAAATTCATACGCAAATGTCTTCGAATTTCGTCAGGATAGAATACCGAAATAGTCACTTGGAAATTCACTTGCAGGCTGCCGTTTAATTTGTCAAGAATTTAAGCATTCTTGGTGATCAAGTTTTCCGTAATCTATCTTATAACTATTTAGAATTCTCCGTTGAATAAATGGTTGCCTTTTCTTACAAATATTAATAAGAACTGTGGATCAAAAAGAAACGAGAGGGCATACATAAAAAATGAAAATTCGCATTAGAAATCATTTTCAAACACTTTGAAAAATAACCAGATGTTGAAAGTGATATCTGAAGTTTCTAGTTGATGTACAAGTAGTTGACCATTTTATATTAGTTGTAGGGCACTTTACTTGCTCTTGCAGAAAAACTTTGATTCTCGCTCTTCTCCTTTCTTAAGACAAAAATCGAAAAAATTAAACTGAATCAAAATTCATTTTTCCTTCCTTTTATGTAGCGTTAAAGAAAGTCATTTTTTCCACTTTTTACTTACTTTTTTAAAATCTAATCTTACAAAGAGCTTGTAACTCAAGTAATTAAAAATATTTACCGTTGCACTCAAAGTCCTAAGTTTGAGTCTTGCTTGCATCCAAAAAGAAAAAAAATAAATTGTAAACTAAAAGCATTTGGGCACTTTGAAGTTATTTGCAAGAAGTCAAACCAACCCATATTTCAAGGAAAATATAATCAAACGCAAAATTATTTAATTCTCTGTAAGTGACTCTTTCAAGTCTTTTGTTTGTTGTTTACGACTAAAGTCAAATCAAACGAAAACAAACCTCTTCAAATCCATAGACTAATGCATAAAAGAATCTTTACGCGACCTTGAAGATATTGGGAAATTGCGGACAAATATTATATATTGATCCATTGAAAAGCTTGCAAGTTGCAACTTAAAAATGTTCATATGTAGCTGTCATGGCTTCCAGAAGATGTCTATACTGCACAAAATGGTGCACATTTGAACTATGTGTTTACGTCTATATGCGTATTATATATACACATGTTGTTATTTGATTTAAATTCTGGTTATGAGATTAGCAATCGAAGAACAAAGAGTGAAGGATGAACAAAGAAGAATTTTCAGAAATGGTTTGTTACTCTCTGCGGAATATTGCTGAGCTTATTCAATTGCTTCTCTCTCTACAAAAACTCACTCATTTGGTGCTTAACTAACTGTTAGAATCCAAGGTGGATTCTTTCTCATTACAAAGCAATCTTAGCCTTTCATCTAGCTAGTTGCTAGGATTACAACACCTAGCATTATTTTGCCTTACAACCATATAACTTCTCACTTGGTATTTTAACTCAAGTGTTTACACACATTAATACAAAAGCTTATTCCTAATCAGCTATAGACTTACAATTCAACACTCCCATTTAAGTCTAAAGTTGATTTCACTCTAAGTTTGCTTCTAAGAAGATTAAAATGATCCTTTGCGAGAGGCTTTGTGAAGATATCTGCTAATTGCTCTTCTGTGGGGCAATAAACCAAGTCAATGATGCTTTCCTACAATGCATCTTTGATTAAATGGTATCTTCTGTCAATGTGCTTGGTCTTTTGATGAAACACAAAATTCCTTGTAATAGCATTGGCAGAAGTGTTATCACAGTGAATAGGGGTTGCTTCAGTTTGCAATTCTCCAAAATCCTCTTGTACAAACCTCAGCCATATTACTTGATATGTGGCTTCTGATGCACTTATGTAATCAGCCTCTGCAGTTGAAAGAGCAACACAGTTTTGCTTGACTGAAGCCCAAGAGAACACACCACTCCCTAAGGAAAATGCATATCCTGATGTACTCTTGTTATCCTCTAATGAACCACCCCAATCACTGTCACAATAGCCAATTAAACAAGCTTTTCTTCCCTTCACATACTCCAGACCATAATCCAAAGTCCCCTTGATGTATCTGAGTACTCTCTTTGCAGTTCCATAATGTCTATTAGTAGGACAGTGCATAAACCTAGCCAATAGACTTGATGCATACATTATGTCAGGCCTTGTAGTAGTGAGATATGGAAGACTTCCCACAATACTCATATACATTTCTTCACTCGCAGATCCACTTCCATTATCTTTAACTAGCTTCTCACTTGCTGTAAGAAAAGTTGTAACTGTCTTTGCTTCATTCAAACCAAACTTACTCAACAAGGAACTTGCATACTTCTTGTGATGAATGAAGATGCTCGAGTCATTTTGTATCACTCTCATGCCAAGAAAGTGATGAAGAAGTCCCAAGCATGTCATCTCATACTTCTTTTTCATGTCTTCCTTGAATTCTTCTAGCATCGATTTACAACTGCCAGTGTAGACTATATCGTTCACATAGATAGAAACAATCAAAACATCATCCCCTTGCCTTTATGTATAGTGTTGGTTCACTCAAGCTCTTATTAAAACCACACTGTGAGAAGTAGGTGTCTATTTCTCTATAACAGGCTCTTGGAGCCTGTTTTAGACCATAAAGGGCATTGTGAAGTTGTACACCTTGTCTTCCTTACCTTTGACCACAAAACCTTCAGGTTGCTCAACATATACCTCTCCTTGGAGAACTCAATTCAAGAAGGTCGATTTCACATCTAACTGGTACAATTTCCAGCTCTTTTGTGCAGCCAAGGCTATTAAGGTGCTGATGGTATCTAACCTAGCAACCGGTGCATAGGTCTCATTATAGTCTAAACCAGGCTTTTGTGCATAGCCCTTTGCAACCAGCCTTGCTTTATTCTTCAACACTAAACCATCAAGATTTAACTTGGTTTTGTAAACCCATTTAACCCCTATAACAGGTTTCTCAATTGGTATGTCAACAAGCTTCTAAGTACCATTCTTTTCAATCATAAACAACTTATCCTCCATTACTTTTAACCAAGACTCGTATTGTTTGGCATTTTCATATTTCTCTACATCTATGATACACATATTGCATTGAGCCTATACTTCATCTAGTTTTCTCCATCTCAGAGGTGTATGGTCAAATGTTTGAGTGTCCATTTCATTCAGATTTGAGATGTTCACGGATTCACCTGCGATGAGTGTCTTAGATTGAGTAAAGTCTCCAATGCTAAGAACTTTCCTAGGTGAATGTGATGTTGATGATGTAGGAGTCTGCACCATCCTTTCATTCATTTATGTGCTTGTGTTACCATAAACAAAACTTCCAATAGTAAGAATAAGTTGATCTGAGTTCTCACCTAATTCCAGGCAGCTTCTTCATAAAAAACAATGTCTCTTGACAAGATTAGCTTCTTAGATATTGGATCAAACACCCTATACCCTTTTTCATAGGTTGCATATCCCACAAATACTCCTTTGAAACTCTTCGGCTCAAGGTTGTGTATGTGCTCACTTGGAACATAGCACAGTGCACCAAATGTTCTCATATGTGCAAAGCCAGGTTTTCTTCGAGAGTATGCTTCAAAAGGTGTGATATTGTTCAAAGCCTTTGTAGAATATCTATTTAGGATGTACAATGATGTATGGACTGCTTCTGCCCAGAGGTAGTATGGCATCCTCTTCTCATGTAACATGGATTTTTCCATTTCAATCACAGTTCTGTTCTTCATCTCCACTACTCCATTTTGATGTGGAGTATAAACAAAGGTGAACTGTCTTTGTATTCCTTTTTTTTTCACAGAACATATCGAATCAGATGACTTGAACTCCCATCCTTTATCACTTCTCAGACACTTAACCTTGAATCCACTTTGTAGTTCTACCATAGCTTTGAATTTTTTTAAACAGCTGAATGTTTCAGACTTATATCTCAGGAAATAAACCCAAGTCATTATGATGAGATGATTTATCAGAGCATGAAATATTTATTTCCACCAATTGACTCATTTTTCATGGGTCCACACAAATGAACATGTATAAGTTCAAGTGGAGCATTAGCTATTTGCATTTGATCTCTTGGAAACTCTTCTTTGTGTTGTTTCCCATATTGGCATCCTTCACATACACCATTGTGTTCTTCAAAATTAGGTAAACCATGCACCATATCTTTGTCTCTCAACTATTCTAGACCACCAAAATGTAGATGTCCAAGTCTCATGTGCCAAGTCTCAATAGAATGAGTGACATTAGCCTTTAATGCAAATTGATTTTCAGACAATAGTGTCAATGGATAACATTTGTTCAACTTCTTCTTTACTTTCAAGACCAAACAATCCAGTGATTGACCATTAAACACATTGCACATTCCACCACCAAATACCAAGAAATATCCATGTTCATCCATTTGACCAACACTTAGCAAGTTTTCTTTCAAACCAGAAAGGTACATTACTTCTCTAACATACTTTTTGCCCTTATTTGTATCAATCACCAATGATCTCATTCCTGCAACATTTACAAGGTCTCCGGTTGGCATTTGAACTTTGCGAGCTATGTTAGTTCTCATATCAACAAGCAATTCCACATTTCTGATCATGTGATTGTTACAACCACTATCAATGTACCGCTCTCCATTCACCTTTGGCTCAATAATTGTGCTATTTGCATAAAACAGATTCCCTGTCATCTCCAATTGATTAGCACTATTTTCCTTTTACACTGATTTACATGCAGTGCATTCTCTAGCCCAATGCCTAAAATTAAAGCATTTTGGTTTTCCCTTGTATCTGCACTCACCAAAATGGTACTTAGAACACACCTTACACTAAGGCTTTGTAACGTTTTGGCTCACTGACTGAGATGCATTCATATTCTAATAAGTATTCATAGAAGAATTCTGCTGAAACTTTGGTTTTGATTCTCACTTCTTGCCTTTCGGATTCCAGTTTCTCTGAAATCTAGATGAACTAGAGTGAGTACCACCCTTGTTTTGTTCTTTTGGATTCATAGAAAGTGAAGCAAAAGCTCTCTCAATGGTGTCAACACTGTGTAAATCAAATTGTTGCTCTTGGCTTTTCAAAATTGCTACAACCTCCTGCAATTCAACAGTCTCCAAGCATTTTGTACTCTCAATAACCAAGCATATAGGATCATATGGCTTACTAAGGCTAATTAAGACCTTCTGTACTAATCTCTTATTAGAAAGAATTTCACCAAACATTCTCATCTTATTTATCAAGTCATTTAGCCTAGTAAGATATCTAGACAAAGTTTCATCATCACACATTCTAGCATATTCGAACTCACATCTCAGATTTTGCAATTTCACATACCTTACTTGATCACCACCGTGATACTCTCCATACAACAAATCCCATGTCATCTTTGCTGATTCGGCATTGGTGATTCGTGGGAAGATTTGATCCGAGACTGCATTTTGAATAATTCCCAGAGCTTTTGCGTCTTGCATTAACACAACAGCCATTTCTTCATCTCCGACATTTTTCGATGATTCTTCAACCTTCTTCTTCTTCGAATCGGAGATTTTTAACTCCTTTCTCCACCATATTCCATAACCCATGTGATTTGAAAATCATCACCATCTTGATTCTCAAGATTTCATAGTTCTCACTGGAGAAAATTGGAGTTCTCACTTCCAAGCCTCCAAATCTAGACATATTTGGTCCGAACAAGTTGATTTCTGTTCTCAGATGGTAATCGTACTCAAACAACTTTCACCAAGCTTCGATTTAGCTCGGTGAATTCACAGATCTACGCCTAGGCTCAGATGATCGAACCTGGCTCTGAGACCATGTTGTGATTTGATTTAAATTCTAGTTATAAGATTAGCAATCGAAGAACAAAGAGTGAAGGATGAACAAAGAAGAATTTTCAGAAATGGTTTCTTACTCTCTGTAGAATATTGCAAAGCATATTCAATTACTTCTCTCTCTACAAAAACTCACTCATTCGGTGCTTAACTAACCATTAGAATGCAAGGTGGATTCTTTCTCATTACAAAGCAATCTCAGCCCTTCATCTAGCTGTTTGTTAGGATTACAACACCTGGCATTATTTTGCCTTACAACCATATAACTTCTCACTTGGTATTTTAACTCAAGTGCATACACACATTAATACAAAGCTTATTCCTAATCAGCTATAGACTTACAATTCAACAAAACAAACCTTTGAGAATCTTAACCTAAGATGGATCATTCAATCTCTCATGGCTTCCTCTCATCATCTTCATCCTCTTCATCCTCTTATTCAATTCCATTATATCTACGAATGATGCTTACGATCCAAGCGAACCCAGCGCTCTCACGACCTTATCTCGCTATTTGTCTTCTCCTCTATTGAACTAGACTACTGCTTTAGTTGGTTGTTGCCAGTGGGAAAGCATCACTTGTGATCAGGACCGTTGGATCATGCGATTGCAGTTACCATCCAAGGGCCTCAATGGGGGTATTATTTCTCCCTCGTCACTTAGAAATCTCACGCATCTCACACACCTCAATCTCTCCCACAACTCACTTTTTGGTTCACTCAAAGCCGGATTCCTCTTGTCCTTGAATCGCTTTGAGATCCTTGATTTGAGCTATAACCTTCTTTCTGGAGAACTCTCACTTTCTCAGCTTCCAAGTATTGTACATATTGTTGTTTGTCCAGCAATCACTTGCACAGAGAAATTCCATCCTTATTCTTTGGACATGCTTCAAATTTGACTAGTTTCAATGTCACGAACAACAGCTTCTCGGGATCCATCCCGTCCTCCATTTGTCTTTATTTGTCTCCCTCGATTAGACTATTCAATTTCTCCCTCAATAAATTCAGTGGCAACATTTCTCGAGGACTAGGTGTATGTTCCAAACTACAGGTGTTTCGCGCTGGTTACAACAACCCTTCGGGACTACTTCCAGATTACATCTACAATGCTACCACACTTCAAGAAATTGTGTTGCCTCGCAATTCGCTACACGGTGCCATAAATGAAAGAATTGTCAACCACACCAACCTTGCATTCCTTGACCTCCGGTCCAACGGATTTAACGGTTTTCTCCCTGTAAACATTGGTAAGCTATCCAAATTACAACACATGTTCCTTCAATTTAACAGTCTAAAAGGCTCTCTGCCCCCATCTTTGATGAACTGCACAAACTTTATCAAACTTTATCTCGGAATCAACCACACTGTTGTTATTTATTTCTCCAATAGTATATTACTGTTCACATGATGTGATATGTTTTAAATTCGATTCTCGTCAAAAACGAAATTGAATAATACATTTATATCACAATAAATCTTAAATATAACAAGTATAATATAATATTCTCATAAAAAATGCAGACCAACGAGCTCGTGCAAGGGAGGATACTCTAACATGAACAAGATGGGTGAATAAATCTATGCTCAAGTACAAATACATGTGATTACTTGAAATACATGTGATTACTTGAAGTTGGTGCAAGGCACATCACACTTTACTCTTGAAAGCTAAATGCAAATAGTACATGTTGGAACTACATAAATCCAACGTGCAATATGAACATACATATGAAGTTGGTCATGATCCCAGACAGTACTATAGACATCAGTTTAACATACATGATGAGATAATAAAAATGTATGATCATGCCATAATAATGTTCACAAAACACATAAATCATAACGTCTTCAATATATAAAATATTTTCATTCGCTAAGTAAAACATTGACTGACACACCCCGTCCCGAAGGAGGGCATGCTGGCCGTCACGTGAGAGTGACGTAACCATTTGCACAGTACGGAAGCTTTAATTATACAACTTCAAAGTGAATACACCCGAAGGTGCGTCCTAATGGTCCATTCTGTCAGAACACCGTCGAATTCCTCGTAATCACCACACCTTTGTGATTCCTGAACCTGGAGGGGTGCAAAACCAAAATTGAGTGGGTCAGTAAAACAAATCTTTTCAAATCCAAACATTTCTCAAAACGTTGTAACCCCTCTCCGTAAAACCTGTATACTTTCCCAGAAATGTAAAATATAAATATACATATATATTCTCAATACTTCAATTCATTAACTCAACATTTTTCAGTACAAATATGCCATGCCATGTCTAAATTCAACAGTATAATATGAATGCATCAACATAAATCAGGTGAAAGAAAATAATCAACCGGAGACCCTACAATGGTCCTGTACGGTTGAATCTAGAGCTCAAAATATCATCTAACCGGAGTCACCAACTGTGACCTGTACGGCCATGCCGGAGTCACCTAGTATGACCTGTACGGCACTACACTGCACATAAGTCGGAATTACCTAATGTAATCTGTACGACTTAATGGTGTAATAATATGCTCTAGTGCTTTTCTCATCAATCATCTGTGCACATAATCTAAGGTCACCTACCAGTCGGAACCCCTCTAATGGTCTGTACGACTGGCATGTCGGAACCACCCCCGGTGGTCTGTACGACTAGCATCTACTTGGATCCAAGGTGAGCATACGATGCGGTGAATAATAATAATAAACACTAATACCAAGGTGCAGTTTATGAGCTCAACATATCTCAACATCATTATAACAGTAATAATACTCACCTGATACTCACCTGTGCGTCCACAGCACCATTTCATATATATGCATCATATCTCAATTCATACTTTTCATATCATTTCATGCATGGCAATTCGATTCACATTTCTATCTACTTTTCATATACTTCTATGCATGGCATTTCAACTAATATATCTCATATACTTTTATACATTTTCATTAAAAGTATAATTTCATGCATTTTCAATTTCTGGGAAAACGGAAAGTATATATGTATACGGAAAACAAAACTGCCCACTCACCTGGAGTTCAACTCCCTAGCACCACACATCAAGGCGTCATGACGATCGCCGCCTAGAACAGTAATCAAATCCAACCTCAGAATTCATATCGATAGAATATATAACTTATATAAAATACGTCACTACGTAGATCGATCCGGAAGATCTGCCACTCAGATTTTAAATCCATAACTTCCAGAGGTCCACAATATATCTCTAGGACAACATCCTAAAATTTCATTACCATCCAACGGTCGGATCTCCGTCAATTTCCAAAACTAAGTGACGGTTAACATTTTATTTTATGGACTTACAATTCCAATTCCGGAAGATCCGTAACTCGGATTCCCAATCCGTAAGTTCCAATAGTCCTTAAATATTACGTATTACAACGTATCAAAGTTTGGTGACGATCCAACGGTCGGATCATCAATTCACATTTTCACCAAAACTATAAAACGTTATTCGAACACCTAACCAACAATCCTCAATAACTTTCTCATACGGTGTTCAATTTAGGTATATGAATATACCACAGTGATCTACTCGACGTCACGGACGTCGACATATTTTTAAAATAATTTTATTTTTATTTTTTATTTTTACTGTAGCACCTTCTTCTTCCTTGGGTCGCCGGACTGGTTTTTCCGGCGGCCGTTTTCTGGGCAGTTTTTCAAATTGCCATAACTTTGTCATTTCTCAACGAAATCAAGTGATTCAAAAACGAAAGTTGTAGCCCTTGAAGAGACAAAGAGAATGGTACCTTGCACAACACCTAGTTCGCCGTGGTTTATCCGAAAACTGCCTCGAAAGCCTCGGAGGTCGCCGGAAACTGGGTATTTTTCAAATGAGTATAACTTCTTCAATACTCAACGAAATTGAGTGAAACAAAAAGGAAAGTTGTAGTACTTGACGAGACGAAGAGATACCTACCTCGACGCCTAACTCGCCGGTGATTCGCCGGAAAATGCCTCGAAAGCTCCGGCCAAACTTTGAACTTGTCGATCTCCGTGTTCTTACGTCCAAAAACTTCCAACGAAGCACTCCGAGCTTCCTTGGGACCTCACTAAGCTCGCTGTGATCTTGTTTTAGCCTAAAACGTAGTCATTTAAAAGATGATGAACAGTGCTCTTCCACGGGGAGTTTAGAATCTAGGTTTTCCGAAGTAAAACTTACCTGAAATTGGTGTCTACGTGATCGTGGAAGTTCCAGGAGTCCAAATGTGGTCTTATCTTGGACGTTTGTTTATGTTTTAGGTGGTTTTGGGTGAGGTTGAGCGTCGGAGAGGAAGAGAGAGAGAACTGAGAGTGAGAGAGAGTCGTGAGGGAAGAGAGAGAGAGAGACAAGGTACGGGAATTGGGGAAGGTTTTGAGGGATGTGGGGATCCCACGTGTCCAACTCAATCCAAATTGTTAAATTTTCACTCCTTAGTCCCGTTTAAGGGCATTTTCATCTTTTCAAGTCCTCGGAATTAAAAATTCCGGGACGGGCTGTAACATTGACATGATAACACGATATTTCATAAAAGAGAGATTATATTAACACATCCCAAAATTATTTTTCTCACACCCTTTTAATTTTTTAATATTTTCTATTAAGTGTTAGTGGTGTGTCAAAAAATATTAAAAAAATAAAAAGATTTGCAAAATATAAGTTAAGGTGTGTGCAACTATAACCCCTTTTTATAAAAACCCTTTCGAAAATCATATACTCGTGTATATGTTGAACCTAAAGGTCCACTCACTGATACGTTCTTGAATCGTGACCTTCTTGTTGTGTCTACCCTCGAAATCAGTCTCTCTTATATTAAATCACTATATTCATCATTATTTATACAAATGGTTAATATAAATAATCCACCATCAATTTTTTGAAATCCAACAGTCACAAAACTCCCAACATGCTCACAAAGAAGTTTGGGAACTTGTCCTAATATAATCCGTTGAACCCATCTCACGAATGTGGCCCACCACAATTATTTCTTCTTTTCTATTTTCTTGTTCGAGGGCTAATTTCTTGTTTAATTGACAATCTGAAGAGTAAGGAGGACTTAAAGTTTAGGCAAATGGACAAAGTAATAATTTAATTCAATTGATTACTTTGCTTCATTTGAGATTGCAAACATCAGAGCAGAACACGTTTTGTTCCAAGTGTGAATTATGGAAGTGCATTTGAGTCATAGTCAAAAGTGTTGAAGCCCAATCAACATGGTGTCAATCCTTATTGGTGTAGGTGTAGCTCCTCATGACTGAAAAAAGATGAGGTTCCAATTTCAAAATCAACTATGTCTTACTCTGTTTATGGAGGGTTTTGTTTTTGTTTGGACTTTAGACTTTGTTTATGGAGGGTTTTGTTTTTATTTGGACTTTAGACTTTTGAATTTCAAAATCAACTATCTATCACAAATTCTAATATTTTATTTCATTAATGAAGTTGTATTTTCAACAAAAAAACAAAAAAAAACCACAAAATTGAAATTAAGAGAAGGGTCCTGATTCGATTTGATACTACTCATCAAAAATTCAAAACCTAGTGTAAGTTGGGTTTTCGCGTCTTCTAGTTTGAATGGGTTGAAACTTGAAAGCCGGAGTTGTTGAACGAATCCCAACAAGAGCAGAAGCTGAAAATTGCAGAGCTTTAACTTTCGCAAGAAAAGGCTGTTCAGGAAATGGGTTGCAGTGGCACCTTAATCCTGCATATTGGCCACTGCTGGAAACATGAAAACAATCCGGAAATACGCAAAAGAAAATGGTTCACCTTTTTTTTATTTTTTATCAAACAGTGAAGTTTAAATTGCAATTATCTTGTTGACGTACGCAGCGCCTCCATCATAGCATGATATTGTACACAGCGCCTCCGCCGTAGCACAATATTGTTACCCATCTTGGGATTGCTCTTACGCGATCTCGCTTAACTTCGGAGTTCCTATGGAACCCGAAGCCAGTGAGCTCCCAAAAGGCCTCATGCTATATGAAGGTGGGCATGTACTATGTCAGAAAGAGCACCTCATCTATGTGACAGGGTAAAAGACAAGAAAGTTCTTGTAATTTTAGACAACATTTTGGAAAGCATTGACTTGCAGAGTGTTGGACTTCCTTGTCTGCCGACTTGTAGAATACTGTTGACATCCAGAACTCGAAAACTGCTATCCTCAGGGCGGTCGCAAAAAGACTTTGAGCTTCGAGTTTTTGGCTACATCAGAAGCCTAGAGAGAGAGAGAGAGAGAGAGAGAGAGGGGGCCGAGAGAAGGCGAGAGAGAGAGGGCCGACTAATAATCCCGGCCTTTTGGTTGGTTTTATTAGTCCGGTGTATATCGTACTAAATAAGCACACCGGTTAATTTAATCCGGCGCTTATTTAGTACGAGTGAACGCCAAACACCCGCGTCCGTATAATTAGTCCTATCCGATCCTCTATCCAATCTGTCAAACAGGGACTTTTGAATTTCAAAATCAACTATCTATCACAAATTCTAATATTTCCTTTCATTAATGAAGTTTTATTTTCAACAAAAAAACAAAATAAACCACAAATTGAAACTAAGAAAAGGGTCCTGATTCGATTTGATACTACTCATCAAAAATTCAAAACCTAGTGTAAGTTGGGTTTTCGCGTCTTCTAGTTTGAATGGGTTGAAACTTGAAAGCCGGAGTTGTTGAACGAATCCCAACAAGAGCAGAAGCTGAAAATTGCAGAGCTTTAACTATCGCAAGAAAAGGCTGTTCAGGAAATGGGTTGCAGTGGCACCTTAATCCTGCAAATTGGCCACTGCTGGAAACATGAAAACAATCTGGAAATACGCAAAAGAAAACGGTTCACCTTTTTATTATTTTTTATCAAACAGTGAAGTTTAAATTGCAATTATCTTGTTAACGTACGCAGCGTTTCTATCGTAGCATGATATTGTATACAGCGCCTCTGCTGTAGTACGATATTGTCCGTTTTGGGTCCCGACCACGCCCTCACGGTTTTATTTCTGGTAACTCACACGAGAACTTCCCAATGGGTCACCCATCCTAGGATTGCTCTTGCGCGATCTCACTTAACTTCAGAATTCCTGTGGAACCCGTAGCCAGTGAGCTCTCCCAAAAAGCATCGTGCTATATGAAGGTAGACATGTACATTTAAGACATGGAGGATCCACTCTCCTAGGCGATGTGGGATCTAACAATCCACCTCCCTTAGGGGCCCGACGTCCTTGTCGGCACACTTGCACCGAACGGCAGAATCACTCTGATACCAAATTGTCACATTCCGACCTGGGCTCCACCACATCATGGGCCCGCCCTCCACCGTGGCACAATATTGTCCGCTTTGGGCCCCGATCACGCCCTCATGATTTTGTTTCTGAGAACTCACACGAGAAAGGAAAAAGGATCCTCACCACATCATTTTCCCCGGGATTCGAGGAATCTCGTAATTGTGTCCGTTCATCATATATCATACGGTCAGAAATTATTTAAAATTAAATATAAATAGTACCTAACGGAAATTGACCACACGATTACAAAATTTTCCGGATTCTTAGGAAAATGATCCGACGATGATCATTTTCCAGAAAAAAAGGGCAAACGGAAAATTGGGGCAGAAAAATATATTAAATAGAAGATGGTGGGTCCAAATTAGAAAAAAAGGGATATAAAGAATGCAAAACGACAACATAAAAAAGCACAACCCTTCTTCATTTTGTTGATTCTGCAGCTCAAGCTTTCCGGTGAATAAAACCCAGGGAATGCTGGCTCTTATATCTACTATGTTATCCTAATAATTCACTATAATTTATCCTATCAAGTCCTTCATAGAGCTTCGCCTAGGGTTTAGGGTGGTCCTCTGAGGTTCTTCATAAGCGTTTCTTTGATGTTTTGCGGTCCTGGGACCACCCCGGTCCCTATATAAATCTGCCCTTGAACATACGTAGCTAGAAGAAACATGTTGCTTGTACAATGTAACAGTTTCTTCTGTTAAATTTTTTGGCAAACAAATGTCTTGGTTTACATTTGATGATGTCTCGAGGTACTGACGAAGTTGAGGTTACATCATGCAAGGTCACTTCTTTCATCAATGTGAGACTTATTTTTAACACATCTCCTCATGTATGACGAATTTTCAAGCCTAACAAGTGGACAACACAACGAGGTGACGTAGAGCACGTGTGACCGTTTGACTTCACATGTGGGACAACTTGCTCTGATATCATGAAGAAGTTAAGGTTCTACCATAAAATCAAATGGCAATACTGAGAGTAACCCAACTTACTTATAAATAAAATCATACAAAGTCCTTCCCATTAACGTGAAATTTATTCACAACAGGTACTACCATTTTTCCTGCACTGCATGAGTGTAACTGTAACATATTATAAAGCATCTTACCCAGCAAAAAAGATAAACAAAATGCTCCATTAGTTTACCTTGATCATGACTTAAGTAAACCATTGAGTCCATTCTGATAACTAATAAGAGAAGAAAAATCAAACTTAGGTAAGTGGCATGTGATGTCAGTGCAGTTTCAAATGAATTCCCCATTTTGATTATTATAGATTTGTAATTTCAAAGTCTAGACAAAGAAAAAATATAGTCGTGAAATAAGTTGACGGATTATAGGTCTACGTCATGCTGCATTATGTAATTAATACGTGTAACTGTATTATTTCTTTTTATACAAGAGATATTCAAATTTTAAATAAGAAAATTGAGCAAGTAAGGCTATCTCCAACCAAAGGGTCCAAAGGGCTAGAGAGTCGAAAATAGCCTGAAAACCGTCTCCAACCGAGGGCTAGGCTAGAGGGCTCTGGAATCTGGGAGGGCCCCACGAAATCGGAGAGGGCTGGAGGGCTGGCTGCATTTAGCCAGCCCGGGGCTGGCCATTTTTTTTTATAATGTTTTATCATTTATGTCAGTTATAGCCGACAGGAATACATTATATTACTTAATATAAATGTATTACTGTCGGTTAGAATACATTATATTACTTAATATAAATGTATTACTATCGATTATAACCGACAGTAATACATTTATACTAAATAATATGAATGTATTCCTGTCGGTCAGGATTTAACCGACATGATTTCTTAAGAAAAAAATCAAATGCAACGGTTAGTAGCCGTTGCATTTAAATTTTTTATTTTTTTTACAGTTTTATTATTTTATTTTTTTTACAAAATTTTTTCATATAACTTATATTTTTTCCTATAACTTTTATTTTACAAAATTTGTTTCATATTTTTTTTAAATTCCATTTTTTCCTATAACTTCTATGTCACAAAATTTGTTTCATTTTATTTTAAGTTATAGTTTTTAAATAATAAATTATGTTTGGCCTTATGGCCCTCGGTTGGAGACGGTTTTTTGTGATAGGGCTAAAATTAGCCATCTGGCCCTCTGGCCCTCGGTTGGAGACGGAGACAAATATGACCATGTACTGTTCATTAAAATATTAATATCTTGGAGGGGCAGATGGCTAAAACGAGCTCTCTAGCCAGTCATCGGTTGGAGATGGCCTAACCTTTCCTTTCATGTAACAGTACTTGCATGTTGTTAAATCAAGAAAAATTCACTAAAAAGTATATTTATATTCTAATAGTATCTTTCTTTTTTTTAGTAAACTGCCGATTTACCCCCTGAACTATCACACAACTTTCGATTTCCCCCCTGAACTTTTTAATTGAAAAATTAAGGACTTAAACTAATTTTTTTGGCCAATTTCCCTCCTACCGTTAGTTTTTAATAGATTTCATCCAAATTAACATTAACTCTTATCATGTGCAAACCACGTAACTCTCATTTGTGAACAAAAGCGTTACTTCACTAGACATTCAAACACAAAAGTTATAGAATCACACATATTTGCATAGGTTTATATTATAGAAATCTAAGGTTTTCAATTATTTTAAAGAATGAAGCGACCGAACTACTCACACATGTTGTGCACATGCTTCCATTTAACAAAAATTTGGATGGAATGAATGAAAAATTAGCAGCAGGGGGAAAATCGGCCAAAAAAAATAGTTTAAGTCCTTAATTTTCCAATTAAAAAGTTTAGGAGGGAAATCGAAAGTTGGGTGATAGTTCAGGGGGCAAATCGGCAGTTTACTCTTCTTATTTTTTGTGATTTTGAAGAATGTACCCATGTGTATATATACACACACACACAATAGTATATTTATATTCTAATATTTTTAATCCCACAAATTATGATTTTTTTTTATTTAAAATCTCATTAATATAAACAACTATAAACTTCAATTTTTAATTTAAAAAATATAGTAATATATATATAAATAAATTATCACATTAATTTCAAGAACTTCGATCAAAAAATTATCACATTAATTTCAGGGACTTCGATCAAAAATTGAAAACCAACAAGGTTTCAATAAAAAAATATTCATAATTTAGAACCGCATCTAAAGTCTCTCTATATTTAATCATACAACTATCATATTTAGTTGAATTTCCTTAACTTGATTGCATCTAAAACTTGTCAAAGTTATTAAAAGTGCTTCTACTTCATACTCAAAGCACTTTTAAAAGCACGAGCAAAAAGTCAGTGTAAACCTTCGGACTAGGATCATCTCCTGAGCTAAAAGTGAGGATCTACCTGAGCAAACCTATTGGGCCGTTGAAATTTATCCAACTGTTACAATTATTATTACTTTTAGAAAGACCTTCTGTTTGTAACCGTTAGATAAAATTTCAACGATCCGATGAGCTTGCTCAAGAAGATTCTCACCCTTACCCTTAGCTTAGAAGATGATCCTGATCCGTAAACCTTCTATGACGTTGCTGCCAACCCATGATTAGACCCTCCATTGTTAGTGACGTCCCATATCACTCAAGTCTCTATAAAGCAGAGACTGAGAAATTCAGACAATGAGCACAAGAATTCAAACCATTACCTAATTACATTCTTCCCTTTGTTAATTTAATCAACATGCAAAATTATTTAATTCCTGTAAGTGGGACTCGTTGAAGTCTTTTGTTTGTTGTTTACTAATAAAGTCAAAATCAAACGAAACCAAATCTCTTCAAATCTATAGATTAACACATAAAAGAACCTTTACGTTGAAGATGGAAAGATCTCCTCTTCGGATCCTTTATTTCTAATCCACTAAATTAGGGAAAGTCATTTTAAAGTGGGTTCTTATATGTAGATTTTAGATCAAATTTCAATAGTCTTGATTCTCTGATTTGGTAGATTAGGAGGACCCTTTGTAACTATTAGATCAAATTTCAATTGTCCAGATCTCTTGATTTGGTAGATTAGATGGAAGAGATTTGAAAATGATCCTTTTTCCCAAAGATATTGAGAAATTGCAGACAGATATTATATATTGATCCATTGAAAAGCTTGCAAGTTGCAACTTAACCATGTTCATACGTAACTGTCATGGCTTCCAAAAGATGTCTATACGGCACAAAATGGTGCACATTTGACTTGTGGATGTGTTTTTAAAATGACTGAAAATGTTTTTAGAAAAAATATTTTTAGATTCCAAAAACACTTTAAGTGCTTTCTGCTTATTACATGAAGCACTTTAAGTGCTTTTCCAGAATTTACTTGCATTTTTACTAAAGATTGGTTCTAAAATATTTTTACTAAAATCACTTTTAGTCATCTTAAAAACACATCCAAACGAGCCGTCTATATGCGTATTATATATAAACAAACCTGTGAGAATCTTAACCTAAGATGGATCATTCAATCTCTCATGGCTTCCTCTTCTTCCTCTTCTTCCTCATATTCAATTCCATTATATCTACGAATGATGCTTGCGATCCAAGCGAACGCAGCGCTCTCACCACCTTCTCTCGCTCTCTGTCTTCTCCTCCATTGAACTGGACTACTGATTCAGTTGATTGTTGCCAGTGGGAAGGCATCACTTGTGATCAGGACCTTTGGATCACGCGATTGCAGTTACCATCCAAAGGCCTCAATGGGGGTATTATTTCTCCCACATCACTTGGAAATCTCACCCATCTCACACACCTCAATCTCTCCCACAACTCACTTTATGGTTCACTCGAAGCCAGATTCTTCTTGTCCTTGAATCGCCTTGAGATCCTCGATTTGAGCTATAACCTTCTCTCTGGAGAGCTCTCACTTTCTCAGCTTCCAAGTATTGTACAGATTGTTGACTTGTCCAGCAATCACTTCCATGGAGAAATTCCATCCTTATTCTTCGGACATGCTTCCAATGTGACTAGTTTCAACGTCACGAACAACAGCTTCTCGGGGTCCATCCCGTCCTCCATTTGTCTTCATTTGTCTCCCTCAATTAGACTATTCGATTTCTCCCTCAATGGATTCAGTGGCAATATTTCTCGCGGACTAGGTGCGTGTTCCAAACTACAGGTGTTTCGAGCTGGTTACAACAACCTCTCGGGACTACTTCCAGATGACATCTACAATGCTACCACACTTCAAGAAATTGCGTTGCCTCGCAATTCGCTACACGGTGCCATAAGCGAAAGAATTGTCAACCTCACCAACCTTGCATTCCTTGACCTCCAGTCCAACGGATTGAGCGGTTTTCTCCCTTTAAACATTGGTAAGCTGTCCAAATTACAACACATATTCCTTCAATTTAACAGTCTAAAAGGCTCTCTGCCCCCATCCTTGATGAACTGCACAAACCTTATCAAACTGAATCTCGGAATCAACCTTTTTGAAGGAAACATCTCCACCCTTAACTTCTCCAATCTTACCAAACTAACAATACTTGATCTTGGCCATAACAACTTCACCGGTTTCTTGCCAACAACCCTTTACTCATGCAAGTCCCTGAAAGCAATTCGAGTGAGCAAAAACAATCTAGAGGGACAGATACAACCCGAGATTCTTTCACTGAAATCCTTGTCTTTCCTCTCCCTCAGCTACAGCCGATTGACAAACATCACGGGGGCAATGAGGATACTAATGCGCTGCAAAAGTCTCAAGGTACTCATCCTTTCGACAACTTTTTATGGAGAGAAAATTCCAAGTGATGAAGCAATGGCTAATTTCGACGGGTTCCAAAATCTTCAAATGCTAGATTTGAGTAACTGTCGGCTCAACGGCGAAATACCTCAATGGTTATCGAAGCTCAAGAAGCTAGGGATCTTGATTCTGAATTTTAACAGAATCACTGGGTCGATTCCTAGTTGGCTGGGGGCTCTTCCAAGGCTCTTTGTTTTAGGATTGGGAGCCAATCGAATTTCGGGTGAATTTCCAAGGGAACTCTGTACACTTCCCATGTTGTTATCCGAAGGAACTTCTCCTCAAGCAGACGATGATGTTCTCGAACTGCCTATCTACACCTCAACCAACAGAACATTTATGCAGTACAAGTTGTCTTACTTTCCTCGCGTGATCGACTTGAAGAACAACAGCATTAGTGGGAGAATTCCCATTGAGATAGGCCAGCTGCAGCTGATACAAAAGCTGGATCTCAACATGAACAACTTTTTGGGCGAAATCCCAGAGCAAATATCCAACCTCAAGAACTTGGAGGAATTAGACCTTTCCATGAACCATTTTTCCGGAAAGATCCCACTGTCATTGGCAAGCCTTAGTTTCTTGAATTCTTTCAATGTCTCGTACAATAATCTTGAAGGATCAATACCGACCGGCACGCAGCTACAAAGCTTCAACGCCTCTGCATTCGAAGGGAACCCAAAACTTTGCGGCCCCCCACTTCCGAAGTGCTTGTCAAGTAATGGGAATGATGGAGAGAATAAGAAAAGCCAGGATTTGGACGACGAAAGTCTATGGATTGGGTTATCCGTTGTGCTCGGTTTCGTTGTAGGGTTCTTGGGATTCTGCTGCCCTTTGCTTCTCAAGAGGACATGGAGATATGCATATTTCCAATTCCTGGACGATGTTCAGTTTAAGCTCTATCTGGTGCAGATAAAGGTTAGGCGAAGGTAAGAGTGTTATACACTTTTTTTAATTTATTTATCAAGTTTTTTTTATTGAAGTAAATCGTGTGAGATTCTGACATGTAACCGGGAGTATATTTTCGTCTTTGTCTCTCACCATTCATGTGATGAGTGAGACAGAGACTAAAATAGCTCTGATTACATTCAAAATTTTTTACTTCGATGACGTATGTCTGTCGAGATTCTTACACGTAACTAAGAATATATTTACGTCTATGCATTCAACTACTAAACTCACATAAATATCATAAGTGAGATAAATACGAAATAGATCCCTAGTTATACCCAAATTTTTCTTGACAAGATTCTGATATGTAAATGGGGATATAATCTTGTCTTTGTATCTCATTATTCAGACGATGAGTGACAAATAGGGATAGAAAATATCCTCATTTACACCTGAATTTTTCTCATTTTATCTTTTTTATTTTTATGATGCTTAATTACTTTTTTCACCCTTGTTCCACTTGATTAATTAAACATAGGATGAAGATTAACAAGCAACCCCAAGACCAAGTCCAAGTCTCAAACCAAAGGGGAGAAGTTGAAAGCAGCAGCCATTCCCACGCTAAGGGTGACAGTAAAAATTGCACAGAAGATGCAAGCCCCAGTAACTCTTTCATGGTCCCTCACAAACAGGACTGCTCTACCTCCGTCTTCAATGATCCAATCCAAGAAGAAATACAAAGTATCAGCTGAGCAGCTCTTTTACTTTATCTTTTATTTACGGTTAGGGATGTCCTTCTTTTGATGCGAGCGAATTAGAGTGAGAAAATCGAACACAAAATTTCAGATGTACACTATTAGACCAAAATAATGTTGTAGAACAAAAATTTTAAAATATTTTTAATGTAATAGTTTTTTTTTTTTTTGTCAAACTATCAATCATCATCTAAAAACATGTTTCATAATTCTCATTTAAAAGTCTAACAACATAATTTGTCAGACGGGTTTACACTAAGCTAAAAGTAGTATAAGTCACACGTTTAACCCAAGAAAAAGAGTCCCATAACTTATCAGAGCATCGAGGAAGAAAATTGTTAATATTATATGAATTGACTAATCTCCTTAGTTTTCATAGGAGTGATAATTTCCTCCTGGCCCCTAGGGTAACGTTTTCTCTTGCCTTGGTGAGCAGGGAAGCGTTCACTCCCGACTAGATCCACGAACAATTGTGCATTCACGGTTGGGCCACCCATTACGCTTCCTCTTTCCAATACTATTATTTTGTATTGTCTTTAACTTCTTCCTTTGTTTTCGGGGGTTTTGGGCCCAGCTTCTTTCCGATTGCAGTAAAAAAGCCCAGCTTCTTGCCAAAGCATTCTACAAGTTCACAACAAATCTCTCTCTCTCTCTCTCTCTCTCGTAATTCTTTTTGACCTCTAGGGCAAAAAGGTAAAAAAAAAAAAAAAAGACTGTAAAAACCTAGCATAGCAACAAAGCAAGACCAGAAATTAACCCAAACCACCACACCAAAAATAATTTACAGCTTACAGCAATGTTCACATTCACCTCCTTGTACGCTTTCTCGGCCTCCCTGCACTCCCCACCTGACCCACCTCCCCGTTGTCTCTCCCTCTCTTCCCGCTACCCGCCCCAGCCGCTGAAGTTTCCGGCCTCTTCGGTGGCCTCCCAACCCCTCTTCTTCCCCTCCCATTGCTCTCCTGACTCCTTCCCCCTCCCCTCCCTCCTCCGCTTTCCGTTGAACTCCGCGTCACCCTCTCCTTCCTCTCAACCTCCGGCTTCCTCCTTACTCTCGTCGGCTTCTTCTTCTTCTTCTTCTCGTCCTCGCTCTCCTCGCTATCCTCCTCCGTACCATCCGAATTCTCCTTCTTCACTTCGGTACTCGAAGTCTGCTTCATTCGCTTCAAGAACCTCGCCGCGCCTTGCTTCTTCCTTCCGTTTTCTTTCTTCTCCTTCTCCGCTTTCAACGCGTCCAAACCGTCATGTGAACTGAGTTCATTGACACCATACTCATGCGGCTTCGTCGGCTTCGATGCATTCCTGCCCCTCGTGCTCGTGCCTCTCCACCCGCCTCTTTCTTGCGTCCTCCGCTTCCTAACTCCCTTGTCCTCAACCTTCACAATTGCAGCACCATCCGCCTTCTTCACATTCGCCGCCTTCGCTTTCTCTTCGATCTTATCTCCCTTCCGATTCTTCGCATCAGAGAGTGCATTGACAGAACCAAGTTTTCCACACACAACAATGGAAGACTTGGTGGGTTTCTCAGAGCCATGGGACTCGATATTCGGAGCTTTGGTTTCGATCTTGGGCACGTTCGATTTTTCGGTTTCGGTTTCGGTTGCGGATTGTGGTTTCGGGAGCTGGTCGTTCATTTCCTTTAGCACAATGGAGCGGAGCTCTTGAGCTGCGTTGTGCTCTAGTGAGTTCTTGCGGAAGAAGACGACGGCGTTGTTGAAAAGGAGGAGGAGGTCACGGAAGAACAAGCGGATGCAATCCTCTGTGTACACACCTTTGTTAAGCTTGGATTGAATCATATGTAGGTCCATGTGTTGCCGAATCAAACTTTTGTACCTTTCTGATTCCTGCACAAAAATTTTAGGCTTTTGTTATTAATATTTAGCACTCGTAACTTTTTTACCAGAAACCAAAAAAACATCACAAATGCTAGAAATTATTTTTGCGGACCAAATCACTGTTTAAGATGATTTTAAACTGCGAGATATATTTAGTAAATAAAAGCATAAATTTGAAAATTTAAACTCATTTAACGATCATATAATGATAATAAGCACCATCAAGTGGTGAGCAAAAATAAGTCTTAAATTATTACTTTATATTAATAATAAAGAAAGGGGTGTGCTATCCACACATCCTTTGATAATTTATGTCCGTTGATCTTCTTTAATTCATCTGATCCAACGGCCGAAAATTAAAAATGTGTGTGAGAAGTAAAATAGGATGTGTGAATATCACACCCCTAAAGAAAATATGGTAATGCATTGTGTAACGTCTAACCTACCTACTCTTATTACATGGATTGCACATTTTGCTTTTTACGTAACCTCCATCTTCTATTGTATTCACATACATAACATGAATGTGCTACACTTATTATTTATTTGTACCACTTTTTTATAGAGGTAAAGCTTACCGACACATGCGAGTCTCATCTCTATTAAAAAGATTGTATAAATAATATTACAAATAGATGGTAAGAATAGTATTTTTTTTATAAGTTATATACGAGTGAAGTAGATTGATGCTTCCCTAACAACTACATTTATGTCCTAAATGTTTATGAAAGAGACAAATTAGAGCACTTTCTAAAATAAAAGACCACCATTTAGTCCTTTGCATGGCACGAGTAATGTCATACGAAGTTTTGTATTAACAATACAAAAACATTTATTATTAACACAGAATATTACTGTAGCAGTGAATTTATTCCAAACAAGTTGTTCTAGTCCTAAACTCCAAGTGAAAGATCATGGGCTTGCTACTTACTACTACCAATAAACGTAATGAAAAATATAAAATAAATGTAATGGAAAAATATAAATAACTTCGGAAATTGAGATATAAAAAAAATAGAGCAATTTAAAAAAAAATAGCTAATAAACAAGCTCAAAAAACTAACACGTCCAATAAGTGTCCAACACCCCCTGCCACACGCCCTCATTATTGGTACTTCGTAACGCTTCCTTTGGGTTGGACTATTGGATGGATTTAATAATCTCTTAAAGCTGGGTTTGGTCAATTGATCGGCTTATAATCTCCTAAACATTCAAGTTTGATTTTTTTTTTTTTATAAAATTAAGGCTATGATATAACAGTACATATCACTTGGCAATACAAATTTTATGTAAGATGTAAAACCGTCATGAAAATTTATTAAACTTTTATATACATGATATAGCCGTTGAGTTTTCAAACTAGGTATGTATCATCAATAAAATAGAGTAGCTTAGACTATACTTGTCAAAAAATAATAATAATCATCTTCTAAATCCTAACTTTAGAGAAATTTTTTGTGCTGAAATACGGCCCGGTTCTAAATGTGGTTAGAAATTTTTTTTGTCAAGTATCCACCACTAATATTAAAACACTTAATATATTTAACCGTATTCTCGTCACATTGAAAAATTTATCACAATTTTAAACAGCGTACAGTACCCCACCACCTAAGGCGTATGGTTGTAACCCAACCCTTCATCAAAACCTTGACCATAGTTTTTTTTTTTTTTTCTTGGGTAAAAAAAAATCTTGACCAAGTTTTTGTCCTATCCGTAACGCTCATGCACTGCAAGCTAGGTAACAACCTCTCACCAAGCACAGCGTACCATCCCAAACTGCCTCGATCTTACTCTTTAAAGTACCAAATAACCCCTATTTTATTCTCCATATGACCAAAACACCCTGGACATCGTGATTTGTCACGTTCTAATTGGCCCACAGCCAAACATCTAAATCTAATCTCAGACCTCACCACCTTCGTCCATGAACTACGACCTCTTTTTATTTTCCCAATCCCATTGTTCAAGTCTTAATTATTTTCCGGATTTTATAAATTCTTTTTGGATAATTTATTTAATTTAGATTTTTCACTTTTAAGATTAAAAATTAAAATTATATACGTTAAAATTTGTTTTAGGGATATTTGTCAATACCTGGCTCCGAAGCCGCCGCTCGAATACGGAGCCGAGCCGATGAGACCGGATGATCTTGAGGACCTTGATCAACGGCTCAGATTTAACCAGCTTGAGCTGCTTAACCCCTTTGCTGGTGGCGGGAGATACTTCGTCACCCTCGGCCTCTTCGCCGCTGCTGCTCCTACTCCTACTCCTGCTCCCTCCTCCTCCTCCCTCTCCTCCGCCGCCACGACGTCGTTTTCTCTTCGACAAGCTCGCCGAGCTCTGCACGTCGCTGTTCTGCTGCCTCGACGCCACCGCACCACGACGACGACCTCTTTTTGCCTCCAGCTTCGACTCGCCACCCGATTCCCACAACTCGCTCGAGTCGTCGAGTTGACTCGCCTTCGCCGTATCATCGCCGTTTTTGTTGTTTTGATTGTCTTCGTCGTCATCGTCTGCTACTTTGCCGTTAACAGAGCAATCGCGATCCGGTTCGGACCGGATTTTAGCCCGCATCGGATCTGGTTCGTTTCGTTCCGGCCCGGGCTCCTCCTCTTTCCCCTCCGCCTGCTTCTCCGCCGCGCCCCTTTGGCTCGTCGAATTAGACTCGTTGAAGGATCGATTCTCACGCTCGTCGGAATTGAAGTCCGAGCCGGAGTTCATTTTTCCGGCGAGATTCTCCGGCGAACCATCCCGTTGATCCTCTCCCCCGCGCTTGAGATCTTTGCTCGGACGGGTGGCCTCGGCGTCCTCCTTCAAGCTGCGCTCCCTCTCCTCCTCCAACCTCTTCACCTTCAACTCCAACGACCTGTAAAAAACCAGAGTCTCAGATCTAAGACCATTAAAACGACGACGCCTCACACTCAGATCTCTCGCAAGGGCAGCGAAATTTACACGATCGAAACGTCGCGACGGCGGACCTCGCGTCGGAGCTCCTCGACCCTCACCCTTCGCAGCTCGTCAACCATCGCGCCCAGGCTCCTGGACGAATCGTCGTCGTCTCCCAATACGAACCGCCGCTTGATGTCCTCGAACTTGTCCCTACAGTTCAGAGCAGTGAGGAGCGCTGTCGCTTTGGCGGAGCAGCGGCCCCCGACTTCCAAGGCGACGGAGTCCCAACTCTGGGTGCCATGGCGGTTCACGGCGCAAACGAGCAAGAGCTCCTCTAACGTCCCCCATGGTTGCGTTCTCGTTCCGTGTTCCCCAGCCATGTTCCTCTCATTTCATCATTTTTTCTGTTTTTTTTTTTTTTTTTTTAAATTAGGGTTTTTGGTTTTATACCAATCGAAATCTCCGAATTCTTCCTTTGACAGTGGATGATAGACGATAGATGATGATGAATGCACAGGTTTATTACGTTTGTTCGTTCGCTTTTATATTTTCAACGAAGTGAAAAAAAAAAATTTCAAAAAATTGTAGCAGCAGTCCTTAAATTTTGGCTTAATTGGAGTTTTGGTCACGTAAATATTAATACTTGTTATAATGTAGAACAATAATTCTTTTTGCTAATTTTTTTATAACTTGCAACCAAAATAAAAGTCTTAAATGAGCAAAAATGGATGGACGTTATAACAGAATTAATCAAAATGACCATTAATCGCATTATTACAAGTTCATAGTCTACTGTTCACACATTTTAACTTAAAAACCAAAGTTCCAATTAAGCTAAAATTCAAAAATCATAGCTCTAATTATTATTTAAGGGGTCGCCTTGTGTTTGGTAACACAACAACACACCAAAAATATAAAATAATGTTATTCACACAATTATTTTTCCCACACACTCTTGTGATATTTTAGTCATTAATTTTCTTCAATTCATTCGATATAATGACCAAAAATTAAAAATAACGTGTCTAAAGTAAAAATGAGTCTGTGAATAACACTATTTAAATCATATATTTGGTTTTGTGAGAGGCTTTGTAAAGCTCGCACAGTTTATCTGTGTGGCTCCACCAGCTTGGGCCTAGACTTGCACGAATGTTTTGGGTTCTCATTTTATCTGTAATTCCAATCTTACGCGGTGACGCCTTACACAAATCTTTCAAGTCACAGTTACGGTGTTGGTGAAATTTTGTACTACCCAAAGGATGCAAAAATTCCTTCTATTTTTCTTTCGGATTAACACCAACCTTTCTTGGCAACATGAGTTCCATGATCATGTTTAGTTTTGTGTATTGAAAAGGCGTGTAATTGGCTACGAAGATACTATTTTAGAGCAGTGATCGAAAACGACAAATCGTGATGATTTTAAAATAATGATTATGACCGACAAAATCTTAAAGATTATGGAATAAATTCAAGATTTGGAAGTAGCGGATGCCAAATGTACCAGTAATACTCGTAAGTTTCTATTTTAGTATTACAAACGAAGAAGTATCTGACAAACAATGATGGTACAATAGTATTCAATTACAAATTAAGGGTAGTTTAGTAATTAAAATTTAGTAAACTAGTATTAATTTATGATAAGGGTATTATAATAATTAAACTGTAATCTTATCCACTCACACGCTCTTTATTATACCCTGTATTACATTATGCATGGTTGACAGGTATCAAAGTTTTCCTTATGCATGGTTGACATCCAAAATTTTCTAATGATTTGTTGTACATAGTTTACTTGAAATTTATTACATATTACTTAATTGAGCCGTTTCAAATCCACAATAGTTTATCTACCATAATTAGATATTTCTTTACAGAGAGAAAAAGTAGGAGTATGATTTTCTCCCCTCCTATTCCTATCTCATCCCCTTCCTTCTCTTCCTCTCACACATTATTTTTTGTCTTTTTGTCTATATAAAAAAAAAATCAATTTAAGTGTTGACGTGGTTTAATCGTAACCGTTCAGGTAAAAAAGAAGGGAAAAGGAGAGAGATTAAAAGGGGAAATAATGTGAAATCTCGTTCCTGAATTTTACTATTGTAAACTACGTATTTGTATAAACGAGATTTTATATTATTTTCGAAGATTTATATTAAATTTTATTAAATTTTAAATGAGGAAAAGAGAGGATTTTAATTTTCTTGTGGTGGGTTTTGGGGAAGGCACTCTGTCACTTCTTCCCGTCTCTTCCATTCATTTATGGAATTCTCCATAACTCTCTCACTCTATCCCTCTCTTCCCTTCCTCATACGACACACACACGACCGACCGGTGTACAGAACTCTCTCACTCCATCCCTCTCTTCCCTTCCTCATACGACACACACACGACTGACCGGCGTAAAAGCCACGTTATCCGGCCAACCCAGATCATCAAACCATCATCACCGTAGTCCCTATCTCGCCACAAACTCCCCCTACTCCCTGTTCTTGGAAAAATAAAAATCAAACTCAGAGATAACGAATGGAGGAGCTCCCAGAATCATCAAACCTACTTTTGGATGGTTTCAAATGTGTGGTGCTGAAATTACGAGAGATAATGTTATCAAAGGATGCAACCCGGTACAGGTCAAGGTGAAGGGGATGAGGATGAAGATGTTGACAAGAATGATACAGAAAAGCACAATGGAGAACGGAGCAAAGTTCTAGCCGAAAGGGATGAGGATGCAACCTAGTACGGGTCTGTGGTCTTTGGCTGAAAGGAAGATTTAAGCATGATATAACTAACACATTGAAATAGAAGTTAAACTTGATTTCTGGACAGCTTGGAAGTGTCTTGAAATTGTAATTTGAATTAAAAGAGTATGGTGCTATATTGCGGAAACTTCTGTTTTACAGATAAAAATTATGTTTCAAGTAGCCTATTTTGGCTCTCGATTTCCAGGTCCTTATGAGTTCGTTTTTATCCAAAATTATGCGTATTGAAACTAGACATGTCCATGATCAAAACCCATTTGATTTCACTTAATTCCGTTGAGTTTTGGTTGACCAAAACTATGTTCAAATTTGAGCCACAAAGCTGCCAGACAACATCAAGTTCTCAATTTTTAGTTTTGGGACTCCATTTTATAGTTGGCATAACTTTCAATTTAGGGCTCCGTTCTCTACCACTATTATATGATTTTAAAGTACACAAAACAAGCCTCCAAAAACCATTTAAGATGGTACCATTTGGTTCGGGTTTGAGCGTTCATTATGAGATTAAACTTGGTTGATCAAAGCAGTTATATGCAACTTTTGTATAGAAAAAGAGTGATATTTCTACATTATGCAATTCTTATCCGAGTTTTTCTTTAAATTACTTTGCTTTATACTAGTGTTGTTATTTGAAGTATTAAGTTGTACTAAAATAATGCCTATGTTACACAAGTTAATCATTTGTAATTACTCACTTCCATGCTTGCTAATATGCGTTTACTTGTGTTTGTTTTCATTTGTTCATGCTTTTGTAAATTGGTTTAGATTTGGGTGTTGTGCTAGAAAGTTTGGATGACTTGTGTTGATAAAGGTAGTCGAACACGAGCTAGGAGGTTCTAGGGAAATCCCTTTATTAGTATTATTCTTTATTATTTGTATTATTATGGGATCTAAATATTGTTTGATAATTATTTGGATATGATTGCCAACGGAATGTCTATATGAACTTAGCATTACTACCTAGCATGAGATAGAGTTGAAAGTCAGGGATTTGGATCCTCTCCTGAGCCCAAAGTGAGGATCCTCTTGACCAAGGAGTGTGGGCCATTAGATGAAAATCCAACGACTATAATTATTATAATTTTAAAAGGACCCCCTGTTTGTAGCCGTTAGATTTTCATCCAACGGTCCACACTCCTTGGTCAAGAGGATCCTCACCATGGGCTTAGGAGAGGATCCAAATTCAAAAGTCAGAAGATGAGTCAAGTACTTTATTAGATTTTGAGTAGAAATAGTAATTAAGGAAATTCCTTGTGTTGTGTTTCATATGACTAGATGCTTGGTTGACATGTGGAAATCGATAGCGTGTGTGCGTATAATTATGTATAATGTGTGATGATGAGACTGCACCATGAAGCAATGGTACATGGATGGTCCTGCTTGGTATATTCGCGATGGGGGACAATACGTATTCAGGGGTGATCATGCTTGGTATATCCGCGATGGGTGATCACTGCTTGCACGATGAGATTATGCCTATGGTTTTGCTTGGTATGATGTGATGAAATGTAAAGGCTAGTAATGGACCATGAACCCATTGTCATGGGGTTTGTTACTTCGAGACTTGTTTCACACATCGCATCATTATTTCATTTCTCGTTTCGTTGAGCCGTTCTAATTGTGTACCTTGTGCTTTGTTCCATTTATTGTTTCGTTGAGCTTTTGTATTTTGAGTATTTGTTTCATATCTTCTTCTTCAAGCATTGCTATATTTCTTGGACTTCCGCTATGTTTCGTTGAGTGATCCGGAACTGGGGTTTCGTTAAGTGGTATGGTTCCCTGCTCTGTCTGGATTTCGTTGAGTGGTCTGGAATCCCTTGTGATCCGCAATTCTGTTAAGTGGTCCAGAATCGTATCCAGCTTGGATTCATTGAGTGGTTCGATATGCATTGTACTCCACGATTCCATTGAGTGGTTTGGAATCGTATCCACTCGGATTCCGTTGAGAGGTCAGGAATCCCTTCTACTTAACGATTCCGTTGAGTGGTCCGAAATTGTATCCTGGTTTGGATTCCGTTGAGTAGTCTGAAATCCCCTTTGGTGTCTAGGTTCCATTGAGTGGTCTAGAACCCGATGTTGATGGATTTCGTTGAGTGGTCTGAAATTGCATCATTTGACTTGTTGGTTCCTAGGATTTGATTTCAGCTTCAGAGATGTAGGCTTTGGTCGAACCGTGTCACTCTAGCCCTGCATTTTGGTGCATTGTATATGTTATTGATTGATATGATTGTGGAATAGTGTTGGAAAGCATACGTGTGTGAATGACATATCTATGTGCATGGCAAGATAACAATTGTTGCTTGGCTTATGGTTGATGTGTAGTATGGTACTTTATGTTTTTGCTACAAGTATTTTACGAAAAGTTTAGAGTTTGACGAATGACAAACTACAAATGGTTTGATTCCTGTTTAGGATACGTAGGCAGTCTAATGAGGAGGTTAGATACAACTATAAAGTATACGAAAAATTACTATGCTTTTGGATCGTGAGTTGTGTTTGGCCCGTATCCCGGAGGTGAAGTATGATAGATGTATGGGTATTTGGTGACGTCATGCATTGATCTTGAACGTATGTCGGGATCGGAGCGTGACAGAGAATCCTCCTCCCAAAAAGTAGGCAATTCTTGATAATTGATACTGTTAGGATTTTTCGGCCTCGGGACATTATTAGTTTTTTTTATTCCTAAGCTCTTAGCCATGTTTTTAGAGAAAATGACAAATTGATATTGTACAAATTATAGTTAAAAGACGTTTGCCGTAATGTATTCTCATATGAAATTTGGTTGTTTTAGATGCGATAAGAATAGGAGAATGAAGTGTCATTTTTTTTAAAGCAACAGTAGTAGATTTCAGTCATCAAAAGGATCAAGCTACACAGCAGGCAAACAAAAGTTGCCAGAGTCAATTACAATCAGAAACTAGCAAATTCGAAATGAAATCAGGTGGCTCCTTAAACCAAGAACAGGAGGTAGTATCCATGTGAATACCATGGCGAGCTAGACGGTGCGCAGATCCTTTAGCTTGGCGACGAGTATGGGCAACCAAAGCTCCAGTGATCCTGAGCAACAATGCCTTCGAGTCCTCCACAATATGCCTACTGCAGACATATTAGGAGAATTCTCATGCAACGCTTTCACAATCTTGATTGAATCGCACTCGATAATCAAATACTGTAAACCTCTTTCCATCGCCAAGGCCACACCTTTCTAGCAACCATAGCGTCCATTTGTAGTGGGGAATAACGAAATCAAAACGTTTCACCCGAGTAGCCACAAAAGCCTTCCTGAACGTAACGAATTACAACACCCAAACCACCCAACTTTCTTTTCTCCAAGCACCGTCAACATTAACCTTTACAAAACCTGGATGAGGTTTCACCCACCTAGCTAACTGGAGGATTTATCTCCACCCTTGATTGTGAAACATTGGTTACAGGGGTTAAAAAAAGCCCCCGCCAGGTAAGCATATAAGTGAGAATATTCTTATTTTTTGTTGGCATATCTTAAAAGTTGTTGTTTTGGACTTAAAAAATTACTCGAGTTAACGTTAACTTTACATTGGAATGTTAATGTTTCTTTGACCCATAATATATCAACTCATATAAAACCGATTTTCAGAAGTCCAAAGTCATGTATTAATTGGCTCTAAGATGTGTTAATTTCCCTCATATTCTTGGTTTAGAATTTTATCTTTAGATAATACCCTGTATCATATAAGTTTGGAGACTCTGTAAAACTCCTCACTCCACCACCATGGTTGTAGTATATTACATAAATCTCTTAAATCGTAGATCGTGTGTTAGTGAAATTTACATATAAAAATTTCATTTTTGGTATTAAATCTGCGCCAAGTTTCATTCTAGGCAACATAAGTTTCATGAACATGTACGTATATTGGAAGGGCAATGCGAGTGAATACAAAGATTCATCATATGAATCAATAATCTTATGTTGGAATAATTATTGAACTTAATCTTATATACTCACTCAATTTTCATTTTTATTAAAAACTACATTATGCGTGGTCTTCTCGACTTTCGGAAGGGTGAAATGCCATAATTAAGCCATTAGTTGGTCATCTTTTAAAAAAAAAACATATATTAATGTTTTAAATAAACAAAAATGTGAGAAAACCTGAGCTAGAGTTTGAAGTGGAATGAGATCAACTTATCGCTCTATTTGTATTCTTGACTTGTGTGTGTGTCACACAAGGAAAATGAATACACAAGGTGAGAAGTGAGAGAAAATTGTATAATTAACTTATGCTTTGATGATTTTGTGTGTTTTTTGTCGTACATTGCATGTTCTTTATATAGAGTTTTTAACATGCAAAGTCTACAATAGAAGTTAATGTATGTTAAAACATGCGTCTTACAACATTAATAAAATTAGACAATATGTCTATACTACTTTTTTTGTTATTTTTATATTTCATATGTAGTCAAATTATATGGATATTCACACTACTTTTACAACAATTATAGTTTTGTAATGCTTTATTGTATACATGTCAAAATTTTCTAGAAATTCGTCCCATATAATTATTTGAAACCTATTATACAACAATGAATTGAGCCATTTGAAATTCAAGTTGTTACTGTCAAGCAATGACAACATGTAACTGTTAGGCAACAACATCCCATTACAAAAAGCAGAAAAGCTAACATGGATGATGTGAATGCCCACATGGTATCAAAATTTATAGATTTCATTGTTATAAATAGACAAAAATTAAAGAGATAACTTTTGTGCAGAAATAAGAACGAAGTGGGTGCAATGCATCAGACTGTTTTATTTTCGTAACTATAACATAAAAAAATTGCAAATAAAGACAGGGAAGTGAGAGATATTGATATTATTGCTCTTACTCTTTCATTTTTTGTTGTGTGTTGTAATCATATGCGAAATGCTCCTTATATAGAGTCATATCTGTGAAGAATCATAAAAGTAAAATAAGTGCATTTTAAAAACCATCATACAACAACAACAATGCTACTATTCTTAAGTCTTCATCAATTTTCATCTTTGGCTAAAACATGTGAGCATTTATTCCCACAACTTTTACAACATTCATATCATTTTACAATTTTTTTCAAGTTTTGGATATGTCAACATTGCGACCTGACAAAAAAAAAAATCTAAGTTTCAAAAGAGGATAGGCTCTAAATAAATTGTATTTGATTTTTAACTTTTAGAATTTTTCTCTGCTTGAAACTTTTCGAGTATATTCTCAAAATTCTTCACAATTTCAACTTTTTGTTTGATCATATATCATATATGTTTGTTTACTTGAGGACGAGAACGCGATCGGAAGAAGTGAAGGTCTAAGTAATCTTCTGCTTTTTAGGATTTCGTTAAGACCATTTAACCAGACACTTAGTCGAACAGAACCACATAAAATCCCCAAAACGAGAAAGAAAAAAACAAAACGAGAAAAAAAATCCGAAATTTTTTTAGAGCAGCATTTGAGAGTAGAGCGGGAAAAGGACCGACTTTTTGAAAACCGTTCCCAAAAATTCCCCATCTTTAAAACCAACTCAAACTTCAATTCAGTTCACAGCTTCCCTCTTTCCGTCCCCATTTTCTTCAAAATTTTCCAGAACCACCCTCTCTGTCTCTCATCCAAGCTTTTCAAGTTCAGGGTTTTTTTCTCAAAGCGTCGAAACCGCTCGATTCTCCGAGGATTCCGGCGCGATGCCGAAGTCAGCGAAACGCGAACGGAGCGCGAGTCAAACCCGAGGCGTTGACGAGGCCGCGCAGCTCAGAGCCGTGAAGCGCGAGAAGGTCAACGCCGGCGACCGAGTCGATGACGAGTCGGCGATCCCGAGTGAGCAGGACGCAGTTAGGCGGCGGGCACTCCGGTCCGACTACCTCGCCGTCAAGAACCTCATCAGTGGTATGCAATTTCTGCCTATCGCAAATGCATATATTCCAGAAGTAAATAAATAAAGTTTGGATTTTTAGTTTCAATAATTTCAAATTTTAATTCTTTGTTCTTGCAGAGAAAAGAGATGATTTGATGTGTCCGGACTGGGAGAAGTTCGGACTTCTCATCAATAAAGTCGAGAAATTGCATGAGCAAGGTATTTAATTTTTATTTTTGAAAATTCATAACAAAAATTTTTGAATTTTTTTTCAGAAAAATGATTACTTTAATTTATTTTATAATTTTATTTTGCATTTGATTTGTCTTGGATTCCTGAGAAGATTGAGTAAATGTGAAAGAAAGAAACAGATGAAATTTGTGTTTTTTGGAGCTATAATTTTGATGGTAAAATTTGGGTTGTCCATTTGGGGATTTTTCAGTTCAGAAGCCAAGGGAACAAGTAGCAGACGCAGAGGCACTGCTGGACATAACAAACACATTGTGGACCTCTGTTAAGTCACAGTCCAGTGGCGGGATTAGCACGTCGGACTTTGTTACTGCTTTGCTTTATAATTTTAGCCAACCGAGAGGAGGGGATGACCGTGTCTCGGTTAATTGGAAGGGAATTGGGTTTGCTGTTTTGCCCATTTTCAAGAGCGCTCATGGTTGTTGCACTGTGTGAGTTGTTGCTTGTTTCCAATGATTGCCCTGTTGTAAAGATTTTTAGTTCGCCGTTGCATTGTTCGTATATAAAGTTCTGATTCACTCATGGTTATGTTCTTTTTTCCGTAGGCTTGGACCCATGAGTACCGAGTTGAAGCAAAGGAAGGCTGTGGTTCGCAGTAAACGTGTGAAGCCTACCACAACTGATCGGCCTGATGAGGTAAAGCTGGTTGTCGATTGTATCGGGTGTGTTCAATGGGAAATGCAGTGTTATTGATATTCAGGGTTAGAGTAGAGCTAAAATGGTTGTAAAGCTGATGTAGTTTTGATCTTCATTCGTTTTTAGGGACGTCTCCTTCAAGTTGTATGGATTTTTCTGACGTTATTACTCCCTTGTGGTTTATGGAACAGATAGATGATACTCAGACGGAAGAGAAAACTGATACCGACAAGAACATGTCTACGATATTTGACATTCTAAGAAGGAAAAAGCGGGTTCGACTTGAAGCTTTGATACTAAACAGAAATTCTTTTGCGCAGACGGTGGAGAACTTATTTGCTCTGTCATTCTTAGTCAAAGATGGCCGAGCTGAATTATCTGTAGATGCAAATGGTTTTCATATTGTTTGTAAGTAGAATATAACAAATCAAAGATGGCCCGACTGAAGTAACCCCTCTCTAGTTTACATTTGTGTTCTAGTATCCATGCGTTCGGCTTATTCAGTCATTCTTTCTCTGTTTTCAGCACCTAGGAATGCTCCTTCCGCCGAGGACGTGGCATCACGGAAGGTCACTTACCACCATTTTGTGTTCCGGTTTGATTTCAAGGACTGGAAGGTATGTCATAGTGATCATTTCTTCACTGGTATGGTTTTGTTTAGTGTCTTGTATTATGTGTACGACTCTCGTATTTGCATCCTTTTCATGCTCCATCTTCAGTCCTCAAGACATACTTTCTTACTTGCAGGTAATGATGGATAGTTTGCCTGTTGGTGAGGAGCTGATGCCTCATAGATCCCCCCCAAACTCTACACGTACCTCTCAAGAGGAACCAGCAGTATATTTACCCACAACCCCGATTCGAAAACTCTCCAGAAACCGTGGCCGGGTTGTGCAGGAACAATCTATTGTAGAAGAATCCCCTGAAAACGATGACGCTATTGGAACTAACGTCTTTTGCAGGTCTAAGCACAAGCTTTAAGTCAGATATAGACTTTGCCCCGATCACTGCCGTTTATGCAGGTTTATTTTGTTCAGTTACCTGCTGAATATCCTCTGAATTAGGTTGGACTTAACCTTTTTGCTTGGACGTATTAGTTATGAATATTGACTACCAGGGATGGGCCGTTACCTGCAGATACTAGTATCTGTGGGTATTTTGCCCATCCTTATTTATAAATGGCACAATCCGTTAGCAAATGTGAATCAGGCAACCGTTCTCTTGGTCTACGTTCAAACCCCGCTCCATGCCAGATTAAAGTAATGTAGGTTCTCTCTTTTGAAAGAAAAAAACGGAGCATGCATGCTGAAAAATTGAAATGGTCCAAATACAAAGGTTAGTGCAAAGGTTGTTAGCACTCTCCTTCACACAATTGCATATACAAAACCCCATAAAATTGAACTGCTCAACTTATAGACAAGTACTAACAAGCATAAACCAGTATCAAACACAAAATTTTAAGTTAAAACACATTTCGAATCGAGGTTGTTGGAAACTGTTAGTCCCCGCGGTAAAATTTCTCTCATACCAAAATGGGGGCCATTGGCAAAGACATCGGTGATTCAGTGACTCGGGGAGTTGGGTGGCACAAACTAACAGCATTTAGTAGTCTACGGTACAATGCATCACTTTGGATTACTGTTCAGCCAGCCAGCCATCGTCAGTGCTGAGCCTTCGGAATGTTGAGGTTCTCAAAAATTGGGCTGTCAACTCCGACACCCATTGCGTTCAAACCATTGTCTACGTATATAACACCGCCGGTAATGGCAGAGGCCAAAGGTGATGCCAAGAAAGCAGCTGTGTTTCCTACTTCATCTGTTTAATGAGATTTGTGACTTTAGTATCTATAATAACGGAAAAACGGAAAAGCAAAAGAGAATCGAAGAGGAGACTGGCAAATCACCTGCGGATAGTTCTTTTTCTAGAGGTGCATTGGCTGATGAGTAGTCAATCATCATATCAATGAATCCAATTGCTTTTGCAGCACGGCTTCTTAGCGGACCTGAAGTTAAAAAAACAGAACTTGTAGCTTGACTTGGTCATCTTAACAGTGTATGTAAACAAACGTGGTCGATCTAGAAGCATTCCAGTATTAACGTAAACCAAAAGAAATAGAATAATGTACGGTACCAGCAGATATTGTGTTGACTCTAATTCCCTTTCTTCTTCCTGCTTCGAAAGCAAGCACCTGAACAATGCCATGACATGTCAAAAGAGTTCTCGGAAGGAAAATGAAAGTGGGATAAGTTACATATACAAGTGCATGGAAGAAAAACTCACTCGAGTATCACTCTCAAGAGCAGCTTTTGCAGAGCTCATACCTCCACCATATCTGCAAAAGATAGTCCAAAGATCCATCATCACAACATATTAGAGAATGCAACTCCATACACAAACGGTGAAATGCATAGAAAAGATACCCTGGAATGATCCGCTCGGAAGCAATATATGTAAGAGAAATTGAAGAACCGCCTGTAACCAAAAGATTATGTTAATTTCAATAAAACACTAGTACAACAACAACACAACCTAATCACACCAAGCGGGATCACTGTATGAATCCTATAACGTCATTGTGCTTGGTTTTGTGCCAAGTAAAAGAAGAAAAAAAAAAGTGGATAGGTGAACGTGGAAGCTTGCCTGGATTAATTATTGGGAGGAAATGCTTGAGTAAAGAAACATAGGAATAACTCGATGCAGAAATAGCGGCGAGATATCCTTTTCTGGACGTCTCCAACAGAGGTTTAACAACCTATTTAAGAGATAACTTAGTATGTGTCAAGAAGACAGAAGAAAATCTATTAAGGTTACTGCTGTACCTCCGGTCCATTTGCAAGCGAGTGCACAAGAATGTCAATGCTGCCAAAATCATTTTTCACACATTCAGCAGCTTCCTGCAAACATAAAAGCAATATTCAAGAATTCGTTTAGAAAAGTCTGCAGTCTGTATATTTAAGCTGAAAACTGGTCACAAGCTCCAAGATGCACCGTAAAGTTTTTCTACAAACATTTAGAAGTGTATATGAAATTTAATTTATACCTGGACGGTCCAATTACTGGAACCTGCATAGCGCTTATTTGTTTTGATCTGCATGAAATTACGCCAAAACACATTAAATATATCAAATCATTTTCATCTTATATAATATAAACTATTTATTTCTCTCCTTTACCTCCTCAGGAACATCCTCAGGGTTGTCAAACACAGCATCTAGGGGATATACTTTGGTAATCTCCATTAAAGAACCATCTGGTAACCTGTAGTATCAATTATCTTGTTAGAAACTAAGAAACTGTTCGCCAAATTTATCGCCAAATTTATTGGCTAACAGGATTAGAACCAGATCAAACATCTTACACGCGTGATTCATCAAACTTTCCACGTCGCAGGCTGGACTCAAAAATGTTCAAAGCCTGCACATAGACTCATCGTAGTCAGTAAAAATGCAGAAGATAAAGGAAGATATAAAGACATAGAGATTGGGCCAATAAACTTACAGGCACCCACGTTCCCACAAGGATTTCAGCACCTGCAGCAGCTAGAGATTTTGCGATTGCCCAACCATATCCATTATCATCTGCTACACCAGCAATAAATGCTCTCTTTCCTGCACAAAGCACGCCCATATTTAGTTGGGAAGGTATTTGCTCATCAAATTGCAAGCCTACTTGGCATATGGACCTGGGAATATATGCAATATTCCAGTTGAGCAACAATCTAAAAGCTTACAATTAAAGGAATCATTTCTTCATATTAACCATTGCCATTTAAATATAGCTAAACGAGATCTAATAAACATCATCTCGAGAGTAATATTATTCCTTCAAGTACACTGGCTATAGCTAACGTCACCTCTTCCAAGTGAAAGCATCCGAGATTCCAAATCAAGGGTAATTATCTCAATAGGGAACCAATAGCTTCTTTATGATAAGTAAGTACGAAATTTCTGCTTTCTTTATTGCAATACATTTTCATTTGGAAAAAAACCCATTACCACAAAGTATGACATAAAAGTGAATTACAAGACAGAAATCTCCAATATGAGCTTCTGCAACACGAAAACACGAGTCCATTCTATTGAAGAGGAAGGAAGTAACTTAACACAAACAAGTAGTGAGCAAGAGTGCGAAATCAGATAGACAGAAAAAGAATTAACCTTTCAAATCAATTGGCAACCCCGAGACAGGCTTGTTTTCACTAGCTCCAGCCATTGCCCTTGTAACAAACTTATCCATTTTCATAGATGATGATGTGAAGCTCCGTTGGAAAGATTGTACAGATGATGTATGACATGTACTCGAAAGCTTAGACCATGAAGCCACCTTAAAATTGTCATTAAGCATTTTAGAACTTGACCCGAAAGCTCTCCGAGAAGAAGAAATGCAGGGTCTGGCAGTTGCCATTTGCAGGCTGGAAGCAGCAGTCGTTGCCATATCCGATAATTGCAATCTCACTAAGGAGAACAGAGATCTATACAATACATTAAAACATAATTAACATCCATAAAACCGCGATGCGCAAGAAAACTTATAGGGTCTCAAAAACAGAATACTTTCGAACATTATAAAGGATCCTGGATTTCCACCAAAATGATGGTTTTTCACACTAAGATACACAAAACCCTTTCGCAGAAAGTCCTAACCCATGAAGGAAAACCCAAAATTTCCAAAAGTAAGCTGAACCCAGAAAATTTAGACACAAAAATCCGCTATTAAAGCTAAACCCAGAAACTTTTAGAACAAAAAAAAATCAGAGAACTAGAACAGTAAAACCCTTCTCTACCTTAAACCCCAGTAAATTTCAACACCATTATCTCAAATCTGAGAAAAAATCCAAACTTTAACTACATTTCACATAAATATCAGCACCCAAATAATTGATCTGAACAGCAACCCCAGCAGCAATAGAAGTAGCTATTCGAAAAGATGAATGCAACATTAATTTCTTACCTTTCTGCAATTGGGAGCGCCAATGTGGAGAGCGGAAACAGCAAAAGCTGTGTATTTTTAAATTGGGAAAGAGAAAGGGGAGCTGGAAATTGGAAAGACTCCCGTTCTTATCAGCTTTGCTCGTTAGAGAGAGAGAGAGAGAGAGAGAGAGAGAGAGAGAGGGAGAGGGCGCCGATGAAATGTATGATGTGTTTTTAAGTGAGGGGTGAGAAGTGAGAACTCTGGAGTGGAGTGGAAGTCGGAGTATCAATTGTCAAAGAGAAAAGAAAAAAATAGTTAATTACAACTTTGGCCCTTGAGCTTTAATGGTTTTTCCACTTTGATCTTCAGTTTTCTTTCTTCACAAGGTGGTCTTTGAACTTTACAGAAAGGGTAACGCCAAAACAACCAAAATTTTAAAACCAAATTTTGTAAGTCAAATGATAAGGTTATTGATAATTGGATTATTACTCAATGATTGATTAGCGTGTTTATTTTTTTATTTGTGACACATCATTGGTTTGCAAATTTTATTTAAAAATTTGGTCTTTCTATAACATTATCCTTACAGATGATTATCATACCCCATTTTTGCCCCTACACAACACAACATCACATTTGACACCGGACAAAGATACAACCCAACAATGAAGTACATCAACCGGTGTTACAATAATACGAATATGAGTTTTGTCTAGACCTTGCATAGGTCACATCCCTCATGACATAAGGTTTAATAAATATCTAAACCTTCCTCTTCGGAGCGGAAACAGACGTGGCCACACAACTCTTCTTGAGCTTTAATGGTTTTTCCACTTTGATCTTCAGTTTTCTTTCTTCACAAGTTGGTCTTTGAACCTTACAGAAAGGGTAATGCCAAAACAATCAAAAATTTTAAATCAAATTTTGTAAGCCAAATGATATGCCTATTGATGATTGGATTATTACTCAAGTGTTGATTAGTGTGTAGTTTTTATTGGTGACGCATTATTGGTTTGCAAATTTGGTTTAAACATTTGGTCTTCCTAATTTGACACCTGACGAAGATACAACCCAACTATGAGGTACATCAACATGTGTTACAATAATACGTATATGAATTTTGTCCGGACCTAGCACAGGTCACATCCCTCATGACATAAGGTTTAATTAAATATCTAAACCATCTAAACCTTCCTCTTCGGAGCGAAAATGGACGTGGCTACACAATTCTTCTGGTCATGCATTTTCCTCGTTACTTTCTATATTCCCCGTATGCAATGATGGAGATAGAGTACTTAGCATAATTCTAAAACTACATAATCAACTAGTTTCACACCGGGGGAACAGCATCCAGAGTAACAATCTCAACAATTTGAAAGATATCTTGAGAAAACGTTTTAGCACCGGTGTATCCTATATATACTCTAGTTTAACTACCTTTTTTTTTTTTTAAAGCAGGGATGAAAAAGAGTTGGGCACTAATTTGTGCTTTGTTTTGTGAACGGGCACTAATACCTCAGATCTGAAGGAAGAAAAGGCCACAGTTGTGCAAGGAGGCCGATGCGATGAAGGAAGATAGGCTTTGAGAAAGAGAGAGAGAGATAGAGAGAGGAGGACGAAGGGAAAGTTGGGAGGGTTGGCGTCTCACTGTGTCAGCGACGAAGCTTCGGGCATATGGGAGGGAGAGATCGAGGGGAGACGATGGACAGATCAAGTTGGGAGACAAGAACATTTAGGTTTGATGCCAGAAAGGGCACGATGGAGAGGAAGGGAGGGTAGGATTACAAAGTTTCATTAAAGTTACTGTTCACCAGTGTTCTATGAAAGAAAAATCCATCTTAACATGTAAGAAACCCAAATCACAATAATTAAGATGCCCAATAAGTTTCTTTATTGTGTTTTGGTTTTGGTCATTCAAATGCCAACCAACTTTATGTCCACATATATGTTGAAGTTTCGCATGTTCCATCTGGACACGATGAAGAAGTGATCAGTAACGCGCGTAAAGTAATTGTTCCAGACTTCCATGCAATCCTGACCCGACTAAAATTGCCTGGAATGCAGTTTGTCTCCAGTCCGAGTATGTGTGTGTGTACATATATATACCTATATATATTGATTGCTATACACCTCTAAACAACCCAAATCAAAACCCATCTATTTTCTCTTTTATTTTTGGCGATCTGCTTGAAATCCATCTCTCAAAAGCTCAAACCTTCACATTATATATCTATATATATATTGCTATAGACCATCCAGGTCCAGCCAGCTAGTTACAGAGCATCAGAGATAAGCTTGAGACATTTTGGTTGGGTGGTCTTAAGCTATAAATTTTATCAGTTCCCTTGGAGTGAGAATGGTGCGGAATTGAGGTACTCTTTCTTGTTAGCGATTAGGAATGAAAAATGCAGATTTGTCAGACAAGAAGAAGAACCGATACAAGTAATTCGAGCAAGGAAAAGTTCAGAGAGAGAGATACTCTGCAACTTCTTCCATATATTTTAGAGCAAGTGCGTCTTAGCATGTGACCACACATACCAACAAAACAACCGATGGTGAAGAGAGAGAGAGATATATATATCCTCAATTCAATCTCAACCATCCATTTACATTGCTTAGATTAAGACATATGTCCACTTGTAATCCTCTTTGATCAATTCATCAATTTACACATTAACATTTCTTTCATAAAATATATTAACAAGAAAAAATAATATAATTAAAAAAATATTTTCTCCTCTATTTCTTCACTTAATTTTTTAGGTTTAATTATTTTAAGTTATCGGCAAATAAATATTTTATTTTAAGGTGGAAGAGAAGAATATGTGGAACAGAAAAGTTAGGATTCCCTCGAAATGTAGGGGATTTCACAATCAGTTTTGTGGTTCAGAATGTGGCTCTACTTGTTACTACTAAACAGAAGCTGATTCCTAATTGTAATGAACCTGTACTTGTCCACGAACTTAATTAAAATTTTAAGCATATAATAACTCCTAATTTTTAGGTCTAAAATCTAAGATCCGAAACTTCGAACTAGTCATTGGATAAGAGCTGAAAACATGCGAGTATTATGAGGGAAATCCGTAACTGAAGCCTGAATGTATCGGGTTTGTCATCACCAAGCCTTCAAATATATAAGTCATTTGTTACACTCTCACATCTCACATGAAGCTTCAAGTCTTTCGATTTGATCAAGAACTCTCTCTTTGGCTCTCTTGCGATATATGTATTTTCTGTTATATACAGTCTCTCTAAATATAATCTGCATTAGGGTTTCAGAATTATGAGTTTTCGAGGTTCTTCGAGTAGTTCAGATTGAGATTTTGGGTTGAAAGAGGGGACTAATTAGCTAAAGGGCCATTGTTTTAGAGTGAAATTTTCTTGTTCAATTTCCCACCATAAATGACAAAAGGGTTTTTCGTGTTTTCTAGTTTTCCGGCAAATTATTTGAATTGGCCTACTACATTGCCGTTTGTAATTACCGACCCAAGCTCTTCCCCATCACCGGAGTCCGGCTCAACAATTTCAAGGGCAGTGATCAAGTTCCGTAAAAGGTTGGTATATCCTCCATATTTCAGCTAGCTTCATGTATAATATATTTTGTAATGTAACTTCAAAGTTAATTTGTTACTGGTAGCACATATTTTACTTAGTATCCCCTGCAAAACTGGCAGATGATAAGCACGGCCACGAATCGAGACATAGAAGTAGCAGAAGTTGTGGATACAAACATCCATGAGGTAACTCAGGAATCCAAACCGAGTGTCGAAAAGAGTAGAGGAGGATGGAAGCTTGCACTTGTCTTGCTAGGTACCCATCATCGATGCTATTCACTTAATTTTCCTAGCATATATATATCTTGTAAATTAAGATTTTGATGTATTTCTTCAAATAGTATTATCAAGAATAAATATACATGTTATATCTTATTCTGTGCAGCGAATCAAGGCCTAGCAACACTAGCTTTCTTTGGTGTAGGAGTGAATTTGGTTTTGTTTCTGATCAGAGTTCTTGATCAACAAAGTGCCACTGCGGCAAACAACGTCAGCATATGGACTGGAACTGTTTATTTGTTCTCTCTTCTTGGAGCATTCCTCAGTGACTCCTATTGGGGTCGTTACTTAACATGCGCCATCTTTCAAGTCATCCTTGTGCTGGTATATGCTTTTTAGATTTTAGGGTTTAAATAAGATTCTTTTTAGATTTTAACCTAGATGGTTTTATAAATATAGTTTAAGTCCCTATTACTAAAACTTCTCATAGTTAAGTATTTATAGCACATTATTATTTATAACTTACCGAAATTGTCTACCCGTCCATAATTAATGTAGTACAACCTAATTAATATTTGATCGTTACAATTAAATGCTAAGGACTAAAGTTAGTTTTTAATCTTATACACACTTTTATTCTAAAAGTAATCTTCTTCAAAGATTGAAATAGAATTTTCTATAATATATACTTACTTTTTGAGATTTCCAAGTGAATTTTTTGTATTGTTCTTGAAACTTACATGTATAACAAAACTTAATGTTCCTTAATCAGGGCTTGGGGCTATTATCCTTGACGTCTTGGCTCTGGCTGATCCATCCGCATGGTTGTGGCGGTGTAGGCAATTACTGCCAACCAACATCCAAAGTTGGTGTTGTTCTCTTTTACCTATCAATATATCTAATAGCACTTGGATACGGTGGCCACCAACCAACTATTGCAACATTTGGAGCAGACCAATTCGACGAGAAAGATCCCAAACAACAATCTTCGAAAGCAGCTTTCTTTGCTTACTTCTACTTCGCACTCAACGTTGGATGTCTTTTCTCAAACACCATCTTGGTTTACTATGAGGATAAAGGTTTATGGACTATGGGGTTTCTGGTGTCATTAGGATCTGCTATTTTAGGCCTAGTGTCATATTTGGCAGCATCACCTAGGTATCGGTACATAAAAGCATGTGGCAACCCGTTGCCACGCGTGGCTCAGGTATTTGTGGCTGCTTTTAGAAAATTGAGAGTTGCTCCAGCCAGCCCGGATAATCTGTATGAGCTCGAAGGAACAAAATCTGCAATCAAAGGCAGTAGAAAAATTCTCCACAGTAATGAGATTATGTAAGTAATATTGCACTTTAATTATATATATATATATATGAGTTAATTTTATTAGCTCTCAAAAAAGGTCATCATGCACTTTTATCTTTTTTATTTTATAATGCGAGAAGTGCAAGATGACATTTTAAGAGTGCAAATAGCAGCTTTCATTTAATAGTTTCATTAGTTTCCTAATATTTCAAGTTTTTTTTGTTACTTAATTTGGTCAGGTTTTTGGACAAGGCAGCGACAATAACAGAGAAGGATCAAACTGCGGCCGAAAAGAATCCATGGAGGCTGTGCACTGTAACTCAAGTTGAGGAAGCAAAATGCGTACTAAAAATGCTACCCGTTTGGCTTTGCACCATAATTTACTCAGTGGTGTTCACACAAATGGCTTCACTTTTTGTGGAGCAAGGTGATGTGATGGAATCCCACATCGGAAAATTTCACCTTCCAGCCGCCAGCATGTCTGCATTTGACATATGCAGTGTTCTTATCTGCACTGGACTATATCGCCAGTGCCTTGTGCCTTTAGCCGGACGGTTAAGTGGGAACCCAAAAGGCTTATCCGAGCTTCAAAGAATGGGAGTAGGGCTCATTATTGGATTGTTGGCAATGGTTGCGGCCGGTGCCACAGAAATTGCTAGGCTCAGAGGTGTGATACCTGGTGAGAAGATAAGCTCACTAAGCATATTTTGGCAAATCCCACAATATGTTCTTGTTGGTGCTTCAGAAGTTTTTATGTATGTGGGACAACTTGAGTTCTTCAATGGACAAGCGCCGGATGGGATTAAAAGCTTTGGAAGTTCACTATGCATGGCGTCAATATCTCTCGGAAACTATGTGAGCAGCTTACTGGTTAACATGGTAACACATTTTACAGCTAAAGGTGGAGACCCTGGTTGGATCCCAAATAATCTGAATGAAGGTCACATGGACAGATTCTACTTCCTCATTGCAATTCTAGCAGCTTTGGATTTTGTGGTTTATTTGTTTTGTGCTAAGTGGTACAAGGGCATCAACCTCCAAGGCTCTGAGCAGGAAATTGAGATCATGGAAAATCAGAAGGGCAATGGTCTCCAAGGTTATGAGCAGGAAACTCAGATAACGGAAACTCAACATGAAAGTTCATCAATTCATGGAAAACCACAAGATGAGTCAGTGCTCAACAAAGTTTAGACTAAGTTTAATTTCCTAATTTTGTGTTCTTTTATAGGTAGTCTTTCTCTTGTTTTGTGTTTGAATGTGAGCTTAAGTTTTAGAATAAAGATATTGCAGGAGTAGAGAATGACTTCTCCTTTCTTGTACCTTAAACCCTACCAAATTTCAACACTAGAGTAACAGATTTGGGAAATTAGTCGTTGATCTAGAAACAATATGATCTAGTCATGTTTCATATTATGCTTTTTAAATAAAGTGTTCCGAAAACAAATTGGCACGAAGGGTCTGTGGCTTTAGTATTTAGAACGTTTATTCTGCATTCAAGGCTCCCTATTTGAATTTCCCTTCTCGCTTGTCCGATACTAGAATGGTTAGAGCCCAACTCAAATAAATGGCAATGAGATTGATCCCCACTACCCAAGGGCCGAACAAATCATTTTCTTGTGGGCTTTGAAAACTTGCTTGGGAGAACTTGGAAGTTGGGATGATCTCATTGACGTGTGTATTGGATGCCTTTGTATGATAAATGAACATAATGCAGAAGTAGAAAGCAACAACGTGAAAAATGTTGGCAAAATGGAAAACGAATCTGTGGGAAGGTCGGTGTCCCCAAAGCATATATGCATAGTTGAGCACAGTGTGTCCCACTTTGTGGAATTTTGTTTCATCACCTTTCATAAATCATGTCGATCTATCACATGAAAACTGTTTGTTAGTCAACTTTTGGAATTTGTGAGGTTAATTTTTCACATCTTGTGTGCTCACAATACATATATATTATTAAAAATGAAGACAGATCTATGACACCACTTTTTTTACATATTTTTTTAGCAGAAATACACTACAAAGTGGATTCGAGAAAAACGTGCATCAAAAGTTGTACCTTTAACATGGCATGATTCTCCTCCGATGGCGGTTCGTGCTACTCTGTTTTCTGACTATGTTGGCTTGCCTGGTTACCGCTTCTCAAATTAATGTGCATGTCGGCATCCAGGTTTGTCTCACTTTCCTTTGTTTTTTCTCCTATCTTTATGGTGTTGTTTGACTTGTTTTGCAGGTTTAGACCTTCATGTTTGGTTCTAGAGGGGTTAGGTTTCATGTCCCCCGCTCTTTTCTTTGTATCATTCTCATTTTTTGTTTCTAGAAGGGTAAGGTTTATGTCCCCCCTTCTTTCTAGTGTATTCCTTTTTGTTGTCTCTGTTTTTTTTTTTGAGGGGTAAGGTTTATGTCCCCCCCTGACTAGGTGTAACTTGTTTTTTCGTTATCAATAAAATTACCCTCGTACCGTTGAGGTTTTCCCAAAAAAAAAAAAAAAGAGTGATAGAGAGCGATAAAAATGATTCTAACTAATTACATATTACACAGTAACCCCAAATGCGCAACCACATAATTAATAATATTTACAACATATATATTTTCACTATTTTAATAAGCATATAATAATGATTAGCATATAAAATGGCACAAAAGAATTATCCATTTGTGCAAAAGATTTTTTATTTTATTTTAACAAACGATATTATCATATGAAAGAGGAGGGGTGGGCGCCTCACAAAGGGCTAGCAATAATTTGATTCAAATTCGTCTTTGGCGAGAATCAAACCTAAGAACTCGCACTTATAAGTGACAAGTGAAAAAGAATATCATTAGATTATAGTACTAATCGACTTGTGCAAATGAAACTTAGATAGAAAAAATGATACTTGTACAAAAATTTATGTGTCTTTTTATATATTATACAAGCGATACTAGGACATAGAGAATTCGAACGTAATGTAACATCCCACATCGTCTAGGGGAGTGGATCTTGTAAGCCTTGTATGTATATTCTCATCTCTACCTAGCATAAGGCCTTTTGGGAGCTCACTGGCTTCGGGTTCCATCGGAACTCCGAAGTTAAGCGAGTTCGCGCGAGAGCAATCCCAGGATGGGTAACCCACTGGGAAGTTCTTATGTGAGTTCCCAGAAACAAAACCGTGAGGGCGTGGTCGGGGCCCAAAACGGACAATATCGTGCTATGGTGGAGTCGGGCCCGTGATGTGATGGGGGCCCAGGCCGGGATGTGACACGTAAGACCTCAAGAAAAGAGTTAAATATTCTTAACTATATATAAACTATAAGCTCCGGGGGAGTTCAAAAATTTGGAGACGCATATGAACTAGAACATAATATTATTTTGATTGAAATTACTAACTCAGCCTCGAAACGTTTCTATATTGTGTAGATTTTGATTTAGTTGTAAATTTTGATTCTAGTTATCCTTGAAAAGTGAATAATATTAGGGGGGCCCTAATCTCCTAAAACCACTCATAAAGGAATGGGCGTAGTCTATTTGCTCTTTCATAACAAAGCCGTTATTCCCGGCTGGCATAGAAGTCCCGCACGCAAGAAATTTAATCTGCTCTCCTCTGGTTACCTAGCTATGGGCAATATCTTGGTGATTATTTCGCTTTTACTATCTTTCTCATCACGTGATTAGATTCTCTTCTAGCTATGATTGTTTCCAATTTGCTAGAAGTAACTCACCTTGTACATTTGATATACGAGTATAGAAAGTAATTAAGTTTTGGTTAATGCTAGGAAGACTAATTTGTAAACAAAATTTTGTAAACTACATGACATGGAAGTTGAGTATTAGATTATTACTTAAGCGTTGATAAACGTGCTCATTTCTCTATTGGTGACACATAACTTAATTTACAAATTTAGTCTACAATAATCTCCATAGCATTACCCTTAAGTTTTAGATTTAAAAGCTTATTGCAAACTTTATTATTATTTTGGGTGGGTGGGTGGGTGGGGTGGGGTTGGGGGGGGTGGGGGGGGTGGGGGAGTTACAATGGGCGCCAAAACCACACTCACCCTTTATATTTGAGACAACTCAGAGATGGTGATATAATCATCCCCATTCTAAAATCGAAGACAAACAAGAAAACAAGGTCGAGTGATGCATGTAAAAAGGAGTGACAGGGAAGAAGGTGGATGGCTACCACTTGTATATTATGAGTGCATGCATCATGAATAATATATGGATATCGTTTGCTGATAGGATAGGTTGAGCAAGACACTTTCTCTCATGCATGAATGTTTGATTTGATAAGTCATTCACATACACAGTGTTATATGGACCTATCCTTATCAGTTTTCTTTTTTCCTTTAACACCTGAAAACAGCTATTTCTTATATTAATCTTCATTTCTGCATGCATATTCCCATATTATACATGAGACATTTTGAACATGAACTCAAATAATTAAAAACCTGATGATAAAAACGTATAAATACTATGTGGATGAAGTGATTTCGAATCTAGGGGTTTAGAGACACTGTGAAGTTGTTTATCTAAAAACTATTAGAATTTTGTTTTTCTCTTTTAAACTATTAGAATTCATGTATGCCAAACTGTGGAAAAAAACGTCATTTCAAATGAGTACACACTCCATAGAAAGTATATCATGAAAAAACCGCTAAGTTAAAATAGATAATTGAATCGAAATAAAATGTCGTCAAATAGTCTGATACAAATCAAAGAAATTATTAGATCATATATTTAGTGCATGAAAATTAATAGTTTATGTAAGAAAAGTAAATTTTAAGTTGTAGAGCCATTCCCACGTCAGAACTAATACTAACATAAGGAGTGAAACATATAAATAAAAAAAAAGAAAAAGGTGAGAGTAATATATTACCAAGAAATGCCTACTTGCTTACACCTATTATGTAGAGTCTAGACAGCTAGACTTTTATAATGATATCATATAGCAACGATGAAATTTTAATTTGATCGATCATGAAGCAAATTACATTCCACATTGGTGAGTTGACAGCCTAAAATGATGAAAAGTAAGATTCAAGTAATAAAGGATATACAGTTTGGAGGAAAAAAAAATCCTAATAAAATGATTAACATCTTCTCCTAGACATCTAATTAATATTCACACCAAAGAGCCTAAATCCTTTTTCCTCGGCTATGGATGCCTTGTAATCTTCACTATATTTACATTCACCTGTTTGAAACTTGTAGCTGCTACATTCCCCCAAATTTAGTTCCAATTGTACCTGCAAATCCTCACACTCATTGGCCTCCTCAACCAAACATTATCTGTTGATTTCACCTTCACTAGCTATCCATTACCTCAATTAACCAAAATGTAGTACTTTCTCTATCTTCCTCTCTTATTACTTGATCATCACTCTCACATGCATAAAATGTGATCACATCATTTGCCTTCAAATTGTTTTCCTTTACAAACCTATTCCAACCCCTTGTGAATGCAAAGATTTGGCTACTCCTCCAATAGCAGTACCTAAACTTCCAAACCCTCATGAGCTTGTCATAGAAAACTAGCTCAATGTCCTCAGTCCCATTTACTTCCACATTCTCACAAATACATGGGAAATACTCGACGGCATATTTCTTCGGAATCACAAGCCTGTTGAGCTTACTCACATCACTTGGAGTCAGTTCTTTTTGGAAGAGTTGCCTACACAATACTTGTCCATCACCGTGCACTCTTATTGGGTTATTGGTGCCCTTGCCCATTTCCTCAATTTGAGATTGTATTTGTGACCTTACAAAAGCATCAAATTTGGATAGATAGGAACCATTCCTAATCATTTTCATTATTGCATCTGTTGAGTAATGGTTTTGGAAATGAAGCTCTTGAACGGTGAAGCTGTTCCATGGAAAATTTATATGCAAATCTTTACCATTTGGAAGCTTGACTGCCACGCTATCATAAGCCATGGCAGATTCCTTCTCAGATTTGAAGGTGCCAAGCCAAAATCTTTGGTGGTTTGCATATATTTGTGCACCCCAGTGACCATTTTGTTGTGGCACAACCCCTTTGAATTTTGCAAATGACACACCATTGTCGTGTCTTGCACGCTTATTTGGATGAAGTAAGGAAAAGCCGTTTCGTTTGAATCTGAAGTTTCCAAAGCCAGATTTCTTTGGGCACTTGAGATCATGATGATTGCTGCATCTTCTCCCATTATGAATACTCTCAAGGGAAAAGATAAACACAATATTGACATGGATGTGAAGACTAATTGATCAAGATTAAACAATCGCAAAGTGATCATGGGCATTCAAGAAAAGCATGATGAGAAAAAGATTTAGCGTTGACATGATTAACTTTGGGAGAGTTTTTGAGGGAGAGAATCTGAAATTAGAGATTTGCATATGCTGCTGTTGCATGAACATGGTTTGTATTTGAAAGGCTGAGGGTTCAAAATATTAAACTGAATTGGGTAAGTAACAACCAAATTAAGCACGCTATTCTAGAAAAGGTAACCAAATTTGCGAGTGAAAAATTAAGTCTTCAATTTAGGAAACTTAATTAGGTGTCACTGACTCAAACTAAATAACCCATTTTGTTTCTTATGGGGGTTGAATCGAACATATGGGATAGCTGGCTAACACCAGAGATATGATGTAAGTTAAAACATTCATCTATTAGTCTTGACTAGAAGTTTCCAAATATAAAATAAATGATCGGATAAAAATGATAAATTCTTTTTTTAAAAGAGGACAATTGGTGGCAAGCCACGATTATCTACCATTTCTGAGCCCGGAGAGGCTATGGGGAATTTCACCCTGCGTGTAGCTACAGTCAATCAGACTCACCAGCTTGGAGCATCTAACTCGAGACCTCCCCATATTTTGTGCTAATTATAGAAGAAAACTTGTGGATGTCATGTGTCAGATGCTGTTCATATGTATAGCTGGGTTACATAAGAAAACAGAAGTGAAAAATCACGTTTGGAGATTGCTAACAGAAGATGTTTGTTTCACTTTCGTTGACAAGGGATCCCAAGCATCTGCATTTAGTTAACAAGAGTGTCGATTTTAGTTGAGTAAATTTGTAATATAAAAATAAGACACGTTACAGTGATAACTTTCATCCTCCACAAAGGTATATCCTTAAAAGTTAAAATTAGGGATTATATAGCTTCTGAAATTCCGCTCACGTAACTACCTTTATGAGGAGCTCAATACACAGACAAGATTTATATAAGCAAAACACATTAACTGGCAAATCTATTAAACAACAATTAAATTGTCGAAGTGTCTAAATTATTCTTTCCATTCCCTAGTTAATCAGCTGGGGTTTGCTTGGAAGATGTTTTAGGGAATGGACAAAATAAGACGGAATTTAATACGCAGGAAACAACTGTGCCCATTGATCAATAATACAATAATTAAAAAATTAATGTACATGGTGGATTACCCTCGTGGTTAGGACATTCCTGTTTATGGCGTCCCGAAAATAATAGTGACTGTAGATTAATAATACAAGAATAAAGTGAGAGTAGTGCTACACTTAACATCTACTTGTACCATCATTTGTATCATCTCTCTAATAGAGATAGGGTCCGCCAACGTATGTGAATCTCATCTCTATTAGAGAAATGATATAACTAAATGATAAGAATAACATTCTTGATAAAGTTAACTTCTTTTTTCCTTATTATTAAAAATTTAATATGTAGAAAAAATATTACTTGCGCCATGTAAGTAAGTACAACATTGATAAAAGTTTTGGAGCTTTATACGGATTAATTAGTTACGTAATAATGGAAGTAAGCATCATAGATGACGCTTTACCATAGTGGGAGAAAGGTATTCGTTCCCCACCGATCCCTTCCCTTTCTAACATTTAACAATGATCCCCTCACTTTCTAATATTTACTAATTTAACTTACTAACGCTATCATTTGTCAAAAAAAAAAAAATAGAAGCAAGCATCTTACGGTGCAAAAATTCATATAAATCAGTACTCTACTCTTTTGTTACAGACTTATAGTCTCTCTCCCACGGCATCATCAGCAATCTTTAGGCCTTTCAATTTCTCTCAACACCTCACTTAATTGCTTTCTCATGGGATTTTTTGTGTGGCTCTGTAAACTGTAAGCTGTTTCTCAGTTCACGGTTGATCAGGAGATCGATCGGAGACCTCATCGAACTCATAGTCCTTTACTTTTTTGTATTCTTTGTAAATCTTATACGGTTAACCCTAAACCTAAAACAAGTCCTATATGGATTATTCTGTATCTTTAGTCTTTATAAATACCAACGCGAAGAGAGTTTATACAATTTCATAAGTTATATTTTCAGAGCTAATGGAGTGTATACCATTAGCTAGGTCGAGGGGATCATTAACAGAATAATTAAAGGCATTGTTAATCAAATTTAATCCAACTTTCCCCCCATAATGACAAAGGGGTTTAACAGATTGTTTACCTTTCCGACTAAACGTACCGATACGTGCTCCTCACCATCGCTGGAGTCTGGTACAGTTCCAGAAGCAGTTACCTTCTCATAACCAAGTTCCGTACTTCACAAGAAACCTTTAATTTTTAATTGACGAAATATTATCAACATGCAGAACATATAGAAAAACAGGAATATTTGTATCTTCGACAACAATATTTTCTCCCCAACAGTAGTTTTTGAGCTGATGACTTATTTTTGTTATATGTGAGGGTAATGCTAGATAGACCAATTTTTTAGACTAAATTTGTAAACCATGTGATGTGACATCAATAAAAAATAAATATATTTATCAACACTAATGATCCAATCATAAACAGCCACGTAATATGATTCAAAATATAATTTAAATAGATGATCTTCCTGACATTATCCTTACCCTATATGCAAGCTCTAGCTATCAAGAAAAACACTTTTTTCTTGCATGTCAAATAATTTTAGAATTGTTACCAAAAAAAAAAAAGAAATTAGAACAAGGACGGTTGCTTTTTTCCTTTGGGGTTTTTGAACTTTAATCCTTCAAGAAAATTAAAATTTAATAAAAATCTGGTGTTAGATTGGATATTGATTTTAGTCCCTTAATGTGTACTTAATTCAAATTTATATTATATTTTTGTTTTAATATTTAATACATATCTTATTTAATGTCATTACATTAAATTTTAAATTTATTATTATACGCATTTTAATTCATTAATTTTATTTAACTTCCTCTAATTAGTGTACCTAAACATCCGTATCATAATATATTTTACTAATTTAGTGTACCGAAATGTCCGTACCTAAATATATTGTAGTAAATTAGTGGCACATAAGAAAATATGCAAAAATACAAGTGTACCGAAAATTCCGTACCTAACTATATGATACTAAACTAGTGTACCGAAATGTTGATACCTAAATATATTATACTAAACTAGTGTACCTAAATGTCCGTACCTAAACATATTATATTAACCCAGTGTACCGAAATGTTGATACCTAAATATATTGTAATGAATTAATGGCACATAAGAAAATATGCAAAAACATAAGTGTACCGAAAAATCGCTACGAAAATATTTTCCTGTATAAGATACTCACCATAATGAGAATTAAAATTTATAATATTTTCATATTATGAACACCATAAAATTATAAATAAAAAAGACAGACATTGAATACATATGCTGGCATTTAATAGAGTCTAGTAACTAAAATCAATTTTTAACCTTGTATAAGACATTTTTCTAAACTTCATCTTATTTAGGGATTAAAATCTAGTTTTCTATTTTCCTTTTTCTTTTGGAAATTTACTGTTTAACACTGCTCATTATGCTTAGTGATGAATATTATCTTAACTTGAAAATATAACATTAAATATAAATTCAAAAGTGAAATTAGGGAGAGACTATCATCCATTTTATCAAAAGGTCCTTTTCACGTGGGAATCAAATAGCATTCATGGAAGAAACGACCTAGTTTGTGGCACAGATTCATCTAAGCTGACCTCTCCATTCCACCAATATTTTTCTTTTCAATTTTTTTTGTAAAATTTGTTTGATAATAACAAGTATAAAGTAAGTTTGAAAATGGCTACCTAATTAATTTCCCCCATTACTGTTCCTTTCTCTATTTCTGCAGCTATATATATCGAACTCTTTCGACGAACTCTTCTCATAATTTCTTCTTGGTTACAACTAGCTACTTCTTTTCTCCAACTCCATTAATTAACTTTGAAGTAAGTTCTTGCAAGAGTTTATTCTTTCCTTGCAAGTTAAATATATATAGATATATAGTAAAAAATTAGATACAAAATTTATGTATATACACTCTATATATAGATATATGTAAAAAATTAGTCTAACTCTTCGCTCTCCAGCTACAATCAAATGTTTCAATAGTTTCACCACGTTAATTAGTTTATTTTTCCTCGATCGTTCTAGCTATACCGTTTTCCACTTTCATTTCATTTGTCCTGCACCAGTAAATAGAGTATGTTTAAAACATGAGAAGACTGAGTACTTTTCATACATATGATATGATACATATTTATACATATGTACACTATAGTTGGTCATTGTTAATTCTTCATGATCTCATATATATTCATTACTGTTTTGCAGAATAAGCCTTCAATGGCCACTGTGGATTCAATCAACTTCACTAATAATGAGGCTGCGCTAAAGGTTAGTAGTCTACTGTATCAAGAGGAAAATAATATTGTTTAAAAAATAAGTGGCACTAATTATCAAGAGGAATTAATCAATGGGACCAGAAAATATAAATAGTCTGTATAGCTTAGTCCAAACTTTACATGCCCCACTTCTAAGTTCTAATCAATTGGCCACTAATTACTGAGTAGAGGGTTTCCTACATGCTCTTGATGGTGTAGCAAAGACTTACATGATGGGTACACTGACACTGTGGCTTCCTATTCCAATGATTGAACGACATGTGTAAGTTCTTTTTTCTTCACATGGTTTGTATCATTGGCACGAGACGCCACAATAGCAGTGTATTGTTATGTAGGTTGCTCTCGATGGTGCAGGGCTTACAATTGTTGTCCTTTTTATTTTATATCTTTTACTGGCATCAGTTTCTCATAATTTTTTCAACTTGTGACTTCTTTTTCATCCCTTAAAAAACTAGCAGCAGGTGAGAGAAAACAATAGAGGGACTGGAGTACCAGAAGCTGTGAAAATAAACTTCAATGAAATTGAACATGTGGCAACTTCCAAAAGTAAGGCATCCCTTATAAGAAAGAGCACAGGAGGGTGGAAATTTGCAAGCCTCTTACTAGGTTTGAAGATAATCGATCACTTTTTCTTTCCATTAACACATATATAGAGTTAATAATCAAATCTGTTTCTTATTGGTCTTATTTTGTGCAGCGAATCAAGCCCTAGCAACACTAGCTTTTTTTGGTGTTGGAGTGAACTTGGTTTTGTTTTTAACCAGAGTTCTTGATCAGGAGAATGCCGATGCAGCCAACAGTGTTAGCAAGTGGACTGGAACTGTTTATTTGTGCTCCCTAGTAGGTGCCTTTCTCAGTGACTCCTATTGGGGTCGTTACTTAACATGCACCATCTTCCAGCTCATCTTTGTACTGGTAATGATAATTTTCTTTTATTCTCGAGTATAGTAGTGCGGTTATGTGCACTTTTTGATACTCCGACCCTTATAAGTTATAATAAGGTTGATATTGTCAATACCTTGACCCTTATAGTTGTATATATGGTTGCTAATAATATATGTCATCAATAAACATTACTGCACCTGAAAATTGCAGTAAACCTTAACTAAGAAGGTTCTATGTGTGCGTGTGTTTTTTTTTCATAATTTATAAACATGTGGTTAAGCTGAATGAAATTTTATGTGACTAAAATATCAGGGCTTGGCCTTATTATCTTTGTCATCTTGGCTCTTCTTGTTCCATCCTTCTGGTTGCGGCAATGGAGAAACCATGTGCATGCCAGAATCCTCAGTCGGCGTCGCGATATTTTACTTGTCCATATACTTGGTTGCATTTGGATATGGTGGGTACCAACCTACTATAGCAACCTTTGGATCAGACCAGTTTGATGAGGCAAATCCTAAAGAGAGAGCTTCAAAAGCAGTTTTCTTTTGCTATTTTTACTTTGCACTCAATGTTGGGTCTCTTTTCTCAAACACCATATTGGTCTATTATGAGGATACTGGCAAATGGACTCTAGGGTTTGTGGTGTCACTGGGATCTGCTGTCATAGCCCTACTGTCCTTTTTGTTAGGTACACCAAGGTATAGGTACATAATACCATGTGGCAACCCTTTGCCGCGTATCGCTCAGGTATTCGTTGCTGCAGCTCGAAAATGGAATATTGTTCCAGCTAACTCAGGTGACCTGTATGAGGTGGAAGGACCAGAATCTGCAATCAAAGGGAGTCGAAAGATTTATCACAGTGATGAAATTGAGTAAGTATCAAACCTTTATCTCTACAAATTATATATATAAACTTCTAATAAAAACCATAACTGGGGAGACGCTACACAAATAATTAAGGGGCACCAACCCATTTTTCATATGCAGCATATTGTCGATTTAGTGTGCCCCCAGTTCTCTTTTGATTAAAATTTGTAACAATTTATATTTGGGAACTTTAACGAAAAGCCTCCGATACTGTTAACTTTAACGAAAAACCATATTTTTACACTAAATTTATATTTGTGCATATTTCCCTAATAATATATACATATAGTCCACAAGTAGAGCTATGGGCAATTGGTGATTTAGAGAACTGAATGATATTGTCAGGTTTTTGGACAAGGCAGCAACAATAACAGAAGATGATCTTTCTGGCCCCAAGAATCCATGGAGGCTTTGTACTGTGACTCAAGTTGAAGAAGCCAAATGCGTACTTAAAATGTTACCCATTTGGCTTTGCACTATAATCTACTCGGTGGTCTTCACACAAATGGCCTCCCTCTTTGTAGAGCAAGGGGACGTGATGAAATCCAACTTTGGAGATTTTCACCTCCCCGCCGCTAGCATGTCTGCTTTTGACATATGTAGTGTTCTCATTTGCACCGGAATTTATCGCCAACTTCTAGTGCCGCTTGCTGGAAAAATAAGTGGAAACCCAAAAGGTTTATCTGAGCTAAAAAGAATGGGGATAGGTCTAATTATTGGAATGTTATCGATGATTGCAGCCGGTGTCACAGAGATTGCAAGGCTCAAACATGTGCAGCCTCATGAGAAGATAAGCACTCTGAGCATATTTTGGCAAATTCCACAGTACGTTCTTGTTGGTGCTTCAGAAGTTTTTATGTATGTTGGTCAACTGGAGTTCTTCAATGGTCAAGCCCCAGATGGGATAAAAAGCTTTGGAAGTTCACTGTGCATGGCTTCAATATCTCTTGGGAATTATGTGAGTAGCATGCTGGTTTACATGGTGATGGGGATCACAGCTAAAGGCAAAAGCCCTGGTTGGATCCCAGATGATCTGAATACAGGTCGCATGGACATGTTTTACTTCCTAATTGCTGCCCTAACGGCTTTTGATTTTGTAATTTATGTGTTTTGTGCTAAGTGGTACAAAGGCATTGAGGTCACTAAAAAGGAAATTCAGATCATGGAAAATCAAGAAGATGTGGGGATCGGAAGAGTTTAGACCTTAATGAGCAAGCCGATGAGATGAATTTGGCATAAGTTCTTAGAATAAGCTTATATATAGCAGAAGATCAGAAAGCATGACCTCTGTTAGCCTCCAATAGATTCGGAATGAGGGATGATGGCTTTCCCAACTTGGTTTTAATCTTGTTTAATTAAGTTGGCAGTTTTGGTTTGCAATATTGTAAGTTTGGAATATATATTTTGGAATAAACTGTCATGTAAATGCTTTTGAATTTCGACTCTTGAATGATTGCAGCTTTGGATCCTCTTCCTCTTGTAGCATATGGAAAATGATTGACCATTGATCCATAAAAATTATTCTTCATAACGAAAAATTCTTAGGTGTTCATGAGTCATGACTAGTCGCATACAAAGATTGTCATACAATTATAAAAATCGGTGACATATATTTTTTCCTTCATAACTAGTAAAGTAACTAAACCAGAAATCTTAATACAAAATAGTAATTTAACCTTTATTTTTGTCAACAGAAGTAATTTAACCTTGAGGAGTCTACAGTTGCATTATTAAGTGGGCGCTATATGCACTATGGAAATTACCAAACCTCAAATGTGAATAAGACCTCAACTCATAGCTAGATAGAGTCACATCCTGTCTTACCAAAAGTTGAGCTTTCATGGGTTGGAATCAACCACACTTGGAACCTGAAAAACCCACAAAAAAAACAGACATTTGATATTGCTGCCTTCTCCCATATTTGTCTGTGTTTTCACATCAAGTGTGTGAAGCAGTGGGAACTATTCAACTGTACACTTTTTTAAAAGGATGATAATGGTTTAGGCGAGTCAAATTACACATTAAACTTGATTGGTGGTCTAGCCATACTTTCTAAATCTGCACATAAGGCTTTGTTGTCAGTCTACAATAGTAGGTTTACAAAGATGATGATGTACGGATGATGATGATGTTGTTGTTCTACTGTAACAACCCATCCCGGAATTTACAGAATGAAAGGGTATTTTCGTATTTTCACTTTGGTTGGGTTTTATTTGTTTAAAATATTGCTTTTAGGTGTTAAATGGTGTGCCCAAGGGGCCCACCCCTGATTTTGGTCCCCCGACTCTCCCCTCTCTTTGCAAGCCACATGGCATCCATCTCCTTCACTTTCCTCCCTTCCTCTCTCTCACCTCCCCCGAGCTCTCTCTCTCTCGCAGACCCCTCATTCTCACTATTCTCTCTTCCCCGAGGACCAACCCATAGACGCACCCACACACCCATACTTGCAAATGAACGACAGTGCCGCCACCATCAACATCATGACGGACCATTCTCTCTCTCTTCACAGTTGCACTACCATTTAGAATTCTCTTAATCGAGTTTAGAGTTGTGTTCGAGACGTTTAGAGGAGTTTTTGTGGATTGTGGACGCATTTGCAGCGCTGTGGAGAATTGCCTAGATTCCGATGAAGAACCCCCCAGATTCCATTTTCCGGCAAGACTCGACCACGGCTGAGGAAACCAATGGTACTACTTGAATCCTTGTTCTTCGACCTTCATTTTGATATATTGAGTGGTTAGTTTTAATTAAGTTTTAACGATGATCGGAGCTTGAGAAGCTCTAGGTTTCTCTTTCGTGGTTTCCAACAACCGTAACTGAAAATCGGCCCAACTCAGTTGTTGGGCCAATGATCCGCAACCCAAACCTAAATCTGAATTTAGGCCCAAAACCCTTTTAACTCAGGCCAAACCCGTGTCCCTTTAACCCTAAACCCAACATAGATCTAAACCTGGGCCCAAGCCCATTGGCCTAGCCCAACCTTTTTACCCCAGAACCCTTTTGACCTAGACCTTGGGCCGTGCAAAACTAAGGCCTTAGTTTGCCGCCGAAGAGCCACACAAACTAGCGAAGACGGCAACGCCACAATAATTGGATGACTATATACTATGAAGATGGCTTCGGGCCGAGGGAGATATATGTAGATGGCTTTGGGCCGAGAGATATATGCACTGGTTTCGGGCCGAGAAATATAGTGTCTACAGGCAATTTGATACCACTACTTAGCACACTATATATGTTGTATGTTTTATGAAGGTTTTATGGCATGCTAGGATTTTCGGAAAACCTATTACATATTATGCTATTGAGTTTCCATAAAACTTTAGGGGTTAGTATGTTGAATAATTGTTTCAGTATTATTTATATATAACTTGGTCCACTCATGTTTGTTTTGCGTCAGGACTTAGAATCGAGGCGTATAATCCTAGCGTCAAGGCATTTTCGCATCGGCATCTTCGAGTCCTCTCGGTGTAGGACCCACTTCCTTGTTCATTCAATTTTATATCATTTCTTTTCTAGTGTATATAATTAGTTGTATACTATAAACACGTTCCTCAATTGCATTTTAATTACATTTAAACTTATAATTATTGTTTATATTTATTATTTCTCATGCATCCTAATATGGCTTCGTCACCTTCGGGTGTCGACTAACACGTGCCTACCCTGGTGTTCGGGGAATATCAGGATCGGGCGTGTCATCTACAATCACATATCCTTATATTTTCTTATGATCTATAAAAATTACAAAATGAATGGCTTGCATTTGCATAGGTGATCAATAATTGCATGGGTATAGTTTTCTTCTACTTCTTGTTATTTTAAGATTGTTCTAAAAGTAAATAAAAAAAATTTTACACTACTTTCACCAAAAAAAATAAGTTTACGCTAGAATAGAATGCATGCATTTTCAATTTTCCCACCTTTTCAAAGTAGTATTTGACATAAGAAAAATGCTAATGAGACTCTTTCAAAAGTGTGACTCTCTTACTGCTATCTCATTTTTTTACACAATGTTTTATAATGTTGGCACGGTAATTGACGTTAAAGTGTGATCGATGATAAATAATCCATTAAGAGTTTTACTTTTGAGAGACTCCCCTAGACATTTTTCTTAACATAAAGAAAATCTCAAGGTTTAACACACCAACTTTGTGAATGGCTTCTCACAGTGTGTGTACACATATCACTAATATGACAGTTAACAATGTGTAAGACACTGGTAATTTCTCTCATTTATAGGAAATGTTTAGAAACCAACTTTGTGAATGGCTTCTCACAGTGTGTGTACACATATCACTAATATAACAGTTAAGACACTGGTAATTTCTCTCATTTATGGGAAATGTTTAGACTTTCGTTCTCGTCACAGCTTGAATATTTCTGGGAGGAAATGAATAGCATTCAACTCCTGTACGCCCATCATTTTCTATCAGAGATAAAAATAATTTTAGCTAGAAATTCGAGAAACTAATAAGAATAGTAAGTCATTGATAAGTTTAGGAACATATATATTATGTTAGCTACGATAGATGGGACGGAGCTATAAAGGGACTGGAATGGTTCCAGGCTTACCTTGATATTTTTTTCACAGAGAAATCTTAAAGTTATTATTTTGTTTTTCAAAGATTTTTTAAGGGATTAGAGCCACAACAAGAGGGAGAGAGAGGAAGTAGGTGAGATAGTTGGGTTCTCCTAGAGTTTAATCTTTTTTCACATGGTACTGTTGGTTGTTGACAAGCTTGAATTATGCTTTCATCCATGTGCTATTTCTCTTACTAGCCTTTCTATTAGGTCGTTTTTTCGCCAATTAACACGGCGCCCAACTGATCGGAACGTACTAATGAAATGGAGCGAAATTAAAAGATCAACACCATTGTCACCGAACAAACAAACATCATAATTGGACCAAAAATCTAGAGCGGCAAAATAGTGATTGAGACGATCACCAAACAATGAATGAGACGATAACCAAACGATGGATGAGAGATGGATTCGTGAGCATGAGAGAGGGATTGAGCGTGTTGCAATGTTTTTTAATTTTTTAATATTTGTGAGAGGCCCCTTCTAACCTGATTTCCTGGCTCCGCCACTAAGATGACTGATCCTAAGAATTCACTTTAAGATTATCCTCGAAGTTTGTCATTCCGTTCGAGTTCTTCCAATTGTCTGAAGATTGTCGAACTAAAAATGGGTCGAAAGAGCCAACAATACTTCCCACCGAAAACAAGTAATAAAATTGTCATTTTAATGTTGCATTGGACGCAATGGGCAGTCGGATCAACTTTTGCATGGAAACGACTTTCCTACAACATGTTGCATGCAAAATCACGTGGGAAGAGAAAAAGAGAGGGAATTTGTCTCTGTCTTCATGTTATCGGCCCATCCCGCCACTTATGACTACATATTAGTGATATTCATCTTCATTGGTAAGTGATAAGTCTTAAGTTCGATTTTTGTCAAAAGCAAATTCGAACCACATTATTGCTAGCTCATTATGCGGCTTAGCCACCCCCTCTCCCTTAGAGCACTTCCATCCCTTTCAAATCTCCTAGGGGATAGTAGAGTAAATCCCCTCCCTTCCCCTAAAACTCCTCCACCCCATTCCAATCCGTTGGGATCGGGGGAGCCTAGTTGCCCACCTAGGCTAAATTCAACTAGCCTAGCCCTTAGGTCATGTGACGCAAGGCTGATGTCAGCTACAAGTAAAAAATTAATAAAAATTAATTAAGAATATAAAAAATTATAAAAATTATATAAAAATAATAAATACATTTTTTGTTTTGTAAATATCTAACTATGTTCTTCTACCTTACACCACATTTCTATATTTTCAAATACTTTTAACCAAACTTTTACTATCATCCGAAATTAAAAATAAAAATATATTTTATTTTTTATAAAAAAAATAATAATATTTTAATACAAACTGCTTAGACTATTCAGTTTAAGGGTGGAGATGCACTTGAACAGTTACTATTCATTTGGGGGAATTGACTTGTCTATTGCCCGGAAGACTTTTTTAAAGTGAAAATGCTCTTAAGGTAAATAATATCGTTTGTTAAAAGTAAGGGCAAAAGACTGTTTACTACCCTCATGTTTCGTAGTTTTCAACATTTAGTACATCAAGTTTTTTTTGTCCCAAAGTCATACCTAAAGTGTAAATTTTGAGACAGTCTCATACATCCGTTAGTCAAACTGTTAAATCTCCCGTTAACTGTGACGTGGCACCCATGTGGATAATGACTGGGCGCCACATGTCATTAAGGGTTCACGTGGAAATTAAAAATTAAAAAAAAAAACTCAAAATTTCAAAATTCAAAACCACCTTCCATTCCTCCTCTGCAACATCAATTCTTCTTCCAATCCGCCAACCCCACCACCACCATGTCCCAAAAATCCAAATCACGATGCAAAACCGCAAAACTCGAACAAAGCCCAGCACCTCCAATCCAAAACCCGACCCCACCAGAGTTCCAATTCGCCATAGCCAAAGCCTAGCACCTATAATCCAAAACCTGACCCCTCGAAACCCTAACCCACATCGCCGTCAAGTACATCGGCACCGTAGCCTTCACCTTGGCCTCCTACGCCGCCATGGCCAAGCACACCAACATGAATGTTTTCGACTTCGCCAACGCCCTTCCCTTCGTCTTTCCCCCACCCTCTCTAAATTTACCATTTCTCCCGTCCTCCATGGAACGCTCTCAGACGTGAATCGTCACTACCAGAAGAAGGTTGAAGCGGAAGCTCGAAGAAGACTTCAGAGATGAAATGATCGAGGGCGAATCGGACCGGAAAGTCCCAGCCGTTGTCGAACCGCAAGACGATCGCCTAGATCTCGTCGGCGGGTTCGCGAGCAGGTCCGGATTCTAGAGTCCATATTCTCATCCGCGCAACCCGACCACCCATGGCTTCGCTCTCATTGCCAAAAAAGGTAGCATGCTCGTTGTTGTCTTTTATTTTGGCCGGTGTTCTTGGAGTTAACTGTTTGTTCATCTTTAATCTGAGAAAATCTTGTGAGATTGTTTGGGGCTTTGGGGTTTTTTTTGGTAATTTGTATGCAGATGAGCTTGTGGACATTGTGGTGGACTGTGGAGCAGTTCCGGTGCTTGTTAAGCATCTGCAGGCGCCTTTTTCGGCCACAGACAGTCGAAAAAGCCCAATCCCGTACGAGCAAGAGGTCGAGAAGGGGCTGGAAGGGATGGAGGGGTGGAGGGCGAGGGAAGACGAAGGGGTTCTGGGTGTGTGTGGATGAGGGAGGAGACGGCTGTTTGTTTTTTATTAATTATTTAATTATTTTTTTAATATTAAAGTGGGCCTATATTGACACATAGCGTCTAGTAATTGTCCACGTGGGCGCCACGTCATCAATTAACAGAAATTCTAACGGAAAACTTAACGGATGTATGAGACTGTCCTAAAATTAAGACTTTAGGTATAACTCTGGGACGAAAAAAACTTCATGTACTCAATGTTGAAAACCATGAAATTTTGGGGTAGTAAACAGAGTTTAACCCTAAAAGTAAATTACCGTTCCAACCCAAATTTTGAAAGAGGCCTGTAAAAATTGAAGAGGCCCATTAGATGAAATTGGTAAAAGCCCAATAATTGGATGCCGTACGGTCTCGTCATTCAGGAAGATTCGGATTTCCAATGATCAACTGATAACGTCACACGAGGCGCACGTGACTCTCTATCACCGTCTCACACATGACACTGATGACAGACAGGCGACAGTCACAAATTATTAACCGCATTTAAATTGCAAGTTCGGGTCCGCCTTTCCTCTCTTTCGCGAACCCTAAGACGGTTCAATTGAATCTCCCTCTCTCTCTCCCTTTCTCTCTCTCTAACTTCCTCTCTCCCAGGGTTCCGTTTTCTGGAACTCTCTCGCTGTTTCGTGCTCGGACGCTGGTGCTCTCTGTGAGCTATGATGGAGTTCGGAGGAGGTGGCCGGAAGAGAGGCAGGCCGGAAGCTGCGCACTTTAATGGGAATGGCGGCTTCAAGAAATCCAAGCCAGGTTCGGCTTCCCATTGCTTTCAAGCTTCTGCCTTTCTTCCGTGTATTTTCATATTTTTGTACCATGTCGATATGTATATGCGTATGTGTGCATGTGTGTATGTTGTATGCATTGAAAGTTAGGGTTTGGTGCTTTGATGTGCTTGTTCTGATTCTGTGCATTTAGCTTTTCTTGATACTCGATTTCGATAGTTCAGAAGGTTCATGAAGTGTTAAATTAAGTTAAGAAAGCTTCCTGCTTGATAAGAATGAAGGAAAAGTATTTAAAGAACATTGAATTTTGCGGTCAAGTTAAAAAATACCAGTTTTCTAGTTCATTTGAGCATGCGGGACATTCAAAGAGCGAAATTTGGTTTTTTTGTTGCTATCTCATGTGGACATTATTGGGTTGCCTACTGATGATCATAATGTTTCATCAAAAGATTGTGCTCTTTAATGTCTTCAAGAAAAATGTTTGCTTGGTGGGTCGAATGTAATTGAAAGTTGGTTATTGAGTGTTTGCAGGATCTGTGATCTTCGTTTTTCAAAGTAGGACTTTAGTTGCAGTATAATTTGGTAAAAGACTCCCTTAAAACAATGTGTTTAAAATATGGATTTTCTCTGCGGGATGCACACTATTATCAAGTAGTTTAGCACATGAAATTGTTTAAATGCACTAGCTATTGTTATCAAGTTGTAAACCACTTATAGTTTGTCTTATTGGTTTGGTTTTACATTAGCTATCTGTTATCTCTTTTTGGTGCTGTTATTCAAGTAAGTGGGATTCCACTGTTTTAAATATTATTTGCTAATGACTGACGAGGAGAGAAAGAGATGGAGAATCCCATGTTCTCTTCACTTTCCTCTAAGAATCGAAGCATCAGCGTTTTGCGTAAAAGTTATAGATTGAAAACCATAATTTTAAATATCATTTTGTTTACTCTTTGTTGGTTTAAAAAGTACAGGGTTTAGAGGTCTGTTTTATTCAACAGTAAAATGGGGTTTGTTCTTACGCTGTGATTCTTCAATGGTAACATGAATACGTGATGATGAATATTGTTAAGGTTTTGAAGATTAATAATCCACTGTAAGTGTAACTGAGGGAAATTAATTAATGTTCTGCAACAGAAATGGAGTCCTTTCAACCTGGTATAGGAAGCAAATCGAAGCCATGCACAAAGTTTTTCAGGTTCTAATCTTAACTTATCTAAAATGAATGGCCTAAGTGTAATATGCATATTGACAAGTTTAAGAAAAAGTTTGTTCTTCAATTTTTGCGAGTAATTTGGATTAATGAAATGGGCCGTCAAAGCTTTGATACAGGTGGACTCATCTTTTCTAATCATGATAACAAAGACTGAACGGATATCGTTGAATGATAACAGTTCGATTAAGTACTTACTGGATACTATCTATTTTATCATGGTTGTATGGGATGCATAAGTTGTCCTTCAAACCATGGTTTTCTTTAGTTTCTTTCTTGCATTTGAAATCAAAGTGATTTAGGCTACAGAACCGGTCGCTAAGTTTTGAAGCAGGTTTTTTTATGTTCGGACTATGCAAAAAGTAAGATGAATTGAGAATTTTGATGAGGTCAAGTCATATTTTCTTTCGAAACTGTGTGGGACTTTGTGTGCGTTTCGCTAAACTCCAGGGGATATGTAACTTCTGTTTAAATTGTGACTGTTCATTGATTTTTTCAAAAAGTTCCAATGTTTTTCCGTTAATATTTCTTGATCTCTTTCAAGGTTTGTATAGGGCTAGGTCTGAGTTATGGTGGCGATTTTATATTATAAAACAGAGCTTTATTGTGAATTGTCATACATTACCAACCTCGAGACTTTTTCAGCAGTGATTTTTGCGCTCTGGTAGTCCTTTAAGATGGTGAATCATATGCAGTTTTAGTATGTTATTATTTTCATTTCGGTATCAGGTAAGGGTGGTAGTGATGTAATTGGATAGTAGAAGATTGGCTTTGCATCACCTGTGAAAAGAACACCATTTCAGTGCTAATGAAACATGATTGCCTGATATATAGTTGACTAAAGTTAAAAATTCCACTTAGTTTCACAACTTCTAGGATTTTGATACATTTCTAAGAAAACCATATGTTTTCCCTTGTTGGGCAGTGATTCTCATGAAGAATCCATTCTTGGTTTTGTGTATCTTTTTTCCTATATTTTCTATATCACAACCTTTTCCCAACTAAGCTTATGGAAGATATTTTCTCATAAGCCCATTTCTGATATATAGGTACTAGTTAGTCATATTCTGTGACATTTTGTCATTTTCTGTCATATTTGGGCTCAGAAGTTTTTATGTTATTTATATGCAGCACTTCCGGGTGCCCTTTTGGTGAAGGGTGTCACTTTTTGCATTATGTTCCTGGTGGCATCAAAGCAGTGTCTCAGATGACTGGTAGCAATCCAACCCATCCTCCTCCTCCTAGAAATTCAGCAGCCCCGCCATCATTTCCAGATGGTTCTTCTCCTCCAGCTGTCAAGACACGGTTGTGTAATAAGTACAACACAGTTGAAGGTTGCAAGTTTGGGGATAAATGCCATTTTGCCCACGGTGAGTGGGAGCTTGGTAGGCCCACTGCTCAATCCTATGAAGATCCTCGTGCAGGGGCAGGATTTCCAGGCAGGATGGGAGGTCGGATGGAGTCTGCCCCACCGGCACATGGAGCTGTAGCAAGTTTTGGGGCCACAGCCACGGCTAAGATCAGTGTTGATGCTTCGCTTGCTGGAGCTATTATTGGGAAAAACGGTGTACACTCAAAGCAAATTTGTCGTGTGACCGGAGCGAAGCTTTCTATAAGAGAGCATGAGACAGATCATAAGCTGAGGAACATTGAGCTTGAGGGTACCTTGGACCAGATTAAAGACGCCAGTGCCATGGTTCGTGAGCTCATTGGGAACGTGAGTTCGGGTGCTGGACCTCACAACATGAGGAACCCTGCTATGTCAGCCTCATCTCCGGCAAGCAACTTCAGGACTAAGCTTTGTGAGAACTTTACTAAAGGTACATGCACCTTTGGGGATAGGTGCCACTTTGCACATGGACAAGAAGAGTTGCGCAGGTCGGCGATGTGATTTCTTTCAACTCTTTCTTGTTCTCTTACCATTCTGTCGTAGGATACACTTATTACAGCATTAATTTTGAGTTGGTTAAATTTGTTTTCCTTCTAGGGTTTAATATTCGGAAATTTTAGTAGTTTGCCATGTTTCTCTCTACTTAGCCTCTCGTCTTTCGGAATCAAGCTGAGATCTCGTGGTTGAACTAATATAGTGAATAGTGATAAGTACAGGCTGCCAGTTAGCATGTGCAGTGGCAGATGCTAATCTTGGCTGCTTTGAATGTGTTCATTCTGTTTTGATCAGATTAATGAAAACTGAGATGTTAATTTTGTGCTAACAGATGTTTAGGGTTATACATACAAAATAATATACTTACAAAATAAATAAATAAACAAATGTTGTTTGAATCAAAATTAATTTACTATAATTTATATAAAGTATAGGTAAATTATTTGCACACATATATAATAAAACATAAAATTAAAAATGGTGAACACAGGTCACTATTTACTAGAAATTATGCAGGAACGTTGAGAATTAAGCAGTTTTTATAAGAACAAAATTAAAAATAAGCGGTTCAAAGTTCCGACTTCGATTTGCATCGATGAAAGTTGCAAGGAATGTGAACTATATTGCCTCAATCTCTTCCATTGATATTCCTTTCGCACCTCTTGTTCAGAGAAGAACAAACATTTTGGTGATCCTCAGAAAAGAAAGAGATTGCGGCAGATCCTCTTCTGGCAGGAGTGCAAGGCAATCGATGGATGCATAGATGTTGAAGAGAGCTTAGTTGTTGAGGTCCATCTCCGGTCAGGGATTCCGAGAGCAGATGTTGTTTGAGCAATCTCTCCGACAGATCCTCACTTCCCCTGATCTGAAATTCTCCAAGTGAGACCTAGCATATTTCGATTCCACTGTTAATAAATACTGATATTATAAACGTGAATCTAGACAAGGCAACATGAAGAAAGCAAAAGAAAAGGAAGGTAAATTACAATTTACGGATCATCGGTGTCCAACCGGAGATATATCCTTTCGGTGAAATCTGCAGCGGAACAACCAGCCTCCTTGTCAGCCACCTTGTATGGTAGCGCGATGTACTGGCATTCATCCAAACACTGTTAAGTGGTGCTAAATGCAGTTGAGTGTCAAACATTGAAGACAATCAAGTATGTTTGGAACATTTGAGGACAATCAATTTAACATGACTACAGATAAGTGGTGCTAAATACGTACGTATGTACCTGGTTTTGTCTTGAGAGTTGACAGTTGGAGAGGTGAGTTGAAAGCTCATATAGTGATTTCATCATCTATCCGTATGCAAGGAATGCGAGCTATGTTTTTCCAATCTTTTCCTTTCTTCTTCTCGTACCTCTTCTTCAAAGAAGGACAATGCCAGATGCCCAGGAAAGAAAGAGATGCCAGAAAACCGTCTTTTGGAAGGATTTCGAGACTCTCGCACCCTAAAATTCGTAGCTCTTGAAGAGAAGTGAGGTGCTCAAGACCCTTGCCGTCCAAAGATTTCAGATTCGATACAGAAGAGATTTTGAGAGTGTGAAGACTGGCAGGGAGCATCTGTTCCTCGAGCAACGTCTCCAACAGATCCTTGTTTCCTTCAATCCAAAATCGTCGGAGAGAGACAAGTCCTTGCAATCCCCACTCCGCTGAAGGCCTCGGTCTCTCACAATTTTTGATCCAAAATGTTTGTAGGTTGGGAGGCAAACCCCCTTGTGCAAATGACACCAGATTTGGAAGACTTTGTATCCACAAAAATTGAAGGGCGGTGAGGGTGTGCATTCGGTCCGGCAAAAACTTCAAATTATTGCATTCCAAGACTGAAAAGTATGTCAGGTTGGGAGTAGGCAATCCTCCGTCAGGAAAAGAGACAAGGTTTGGGCATGTCACAATAGCCAGGGAGTCGAGATGGCTGAGATTTTCATTTGCTCCTCCTTCAACAGAAAAGGATTCCAGATTCTGACAACCCCATATATAAAGGGATGAAAGTTTGGGGAAAATGCCCAACGGGAACGACCTCAGAGAATCACAGCTCTCTACAAGATCCAAAGTCTGAAGGGAAGTCAATTCGGCCATCATCTCACGTGATAGGAATTCTAATTTTCTGCAGTCATCTATACGGAGTGATGTCAGCGTGGTGGGCAGACCATTTGTAGGGAACGACAAGAGTGAGGAACACTTAGAAAGACTCAAATGTTGAAGACGATTGCTGTTGTGCACCATTTGCGGCAACCATTCCCTCCCACCAAGATAAGAAATATTAAACATCTGAAGCGACGGCAGCGTCTCCGTCGACTGTAGTGACAATGAGAGACCCGGGCATCCACTTATTGTCAGTTGTTCAAGAGATCGTCGTAAGGATTCCGTGTTCAGGGTATTACTGGCCCTGTTTCCATGTAGAACCTCGCATCCCCAGACCTCAAGTATTTTCAAGGAAGGAAGATGAGTGGGCAAGTTTCCTCTCAGCTTCTGACACCAAATTAACTTCAGCTCCTTAAGCCGAGGAAAGTCTGGACTTTCACCTCCACTTGGGCTAGGCAGCCATTCCTTCCACTCTGGCATATCCCTGAACTCGAGCTTCTCTAAAGATCGAAATGGTTGATTTCCACCGTACAACTCAACATCAACACTCGTAACCAATTCCATCCTTTGTATGTAGAGCTCTTTGAGAGCAGGTAGCTGACCAACTGGTGGCAGAGAACTACAATTACTACAAGCTCCGAGACGCATCACTTGTAAGTTGGAGAAAGACGAGTCTCCCACCCAATTGGGGAAAGTGGTTCCACCATAAAACTTGATGGTTAGTTTCGCCAAATTTACCGAAGGTTGTAGTCTTTCAAGTACATGTCTCTCTTTCACAAAATCATTGGAAACTTCATGACCCCATGCCAACTCTACATCATTGAGATCTTTCTTATCCTTCAGCAAGGCATCAATAACACCAACTACATTTTGCAGATTCAAGATTGAAATTTTTCCTCGAAGGTGCAACAACTCCCTCAATTCTGCAATGCTTGATCCAACAGATTTCCCCAACATAAAAACAGTCAGCGTTCTCAAACTTTTTAGTCTACCCATATGAGTAGGCATCTCTTTTATGTTAGTTCCACTAATTTCAAGATGACGCAAATGAATCAATTTCCACATGTCTGCAGGCAATTCAACAAGAGAAGAACAACCTAACAACAACAGAGTCTGTAAATTGTAGAGAGTGCACACTGTATCTGGTAACCTTTTAATTGCCGTATAAGAGAGATCAACATAGCGCAAGTGGATGTGGTTACCAATGGAACTAGGTAAGTGATTGATATTTTGATATCTTGACAATGAAAAAGCCCGTAAACATTTTTGTGCTGGCAGTAAATCATCTAGAACCTTATTGCTTACATATCCACGATCACGGCTATCATATGGTGCTAAAGACACTGGAAAGAAGGTTCGCAAACACTCAACTCCTTTTAATGGCTCAAATTTTAGAGATGTATCAAAGTTTCCTCTCATATACGACAAGTGGCGAACTCTTTTAGGAACTTCATGTGAATTTTTCTGATCGAACCTGAAACAAAACTCTCCAGACACAAACATAGCCAAGTCATTGATGAGATCATGCATAGTGAACCTTGGTTGGTCCAATCTTGGTTTTTGAAATAGTGATCGCGATAACAATTCATCAAAGTATCTTTCACCAATCTCCTCTATTGTATCCTTGCTCTCTGACTGTAGAATTAAACCATCTGCCACCCATAGTAGAATTACATTTTCCCTTTCAAATTCATAGTGCTTTGGAAAAATTGAGCAATAAGCAAAACATCGTTTCAAGTAAGTTGGAAGATAATGGTAGCTCAATCTTAGAGAAGGAAGAATACTATTATTAGCATGTGGTAGATTCCAAAAATTGCTATTTAGTATGTGATTCCATTCCTTGTAGTCTAGGTTGCAACTTAAGAGACCCCCTAATATTTTTGCAGCTAAAGGCAAACCGTTGCACTTGCATGCAATTTGCTTACCAATTCCTTCCAAATCTGGATGAGCACTAGGGTTCTCATTTCTAAATGCATGTTTTTCCAGTAACAAGCAGCAATCCTCGTCTGATAATTTTTCCAGGTCGTGAATTGGAATAGTATTGTGCACGATGGATGCAACACGCCTACTCCTTGTTGTTACAATGACCTTGCTTCCCTTCGCTCCATACGTGAAAAGAGTTCGTAGACGATCCCACTCATCATAGCTCTCATTCCAAAGGTCATCCAGGACAAGTAAAAATCTCTTTCCCATCAATTGTTCACTTAGTTGAACTTCAAGGGAATTCATACCCAAGTTATCACAAGGTTTTTTAGTGATTTCCTCAATAAGGGTCTGAATCACCCTCAAAGCCTCATACTGTTCGGAAACACAAACCCAAGCATTCGTATCAAAATGCTCTTTAACTTGTCCATCATTGTAAAGAAGTTGAGCAAGAGTTGTCTTACCAACCCCGCCCATTCCGAAAATAGGGACAACAGAAAAATTACTGCTACTTTCATTGTCAGATAGCAGCAGTAGAGCTTTTAACTTTTCTTTATCTCCATCCCTTCCATAGGTACAAAATCCTTCCTCAACAACAGAAGTTGTGGGAGTTCTTTGTGAAACCTTGGCCCCAACACCTTCTTTAAGACCGAGGACATTCTTTTGTTTTGCAAGGTGTTCCAACTTGTTGAATAAATCTTGTATTCTACCGTTCAAGCCCTTATAATTAAAAGGATTAAGAGAGGTAGAAAGGATGTTGCACACCTGGGTTGTCATAGTCCGATCTTTTGGCTTGCGACGCAAAGCTTCAGTATCAATCTCATCCACCAAGTCCTCGGCATCAAACACAGCATGTTTGAGCTCGTAAAGCCACATCCTGACGGCACGGTTGACAATCTGCTTCTCCTCTGCATCGTTGAGGACTACGTGGAGTGTCATCAACGTCACCTTCAGTTTGTCCACGAGTGAAAGGTTGAGTCTTCTTGCCCGGAAGAAGTCCATGAACTCCCCGGAGACAATCTTGTCGCAGAGCACCTGGATGGAACCGGAGAGCAAAGCCTCTCCAACCAAAGCCATTTTCTCTTGTTGGCAAAAGGACTAATTTTGATCAGAACTGAAAATTCTTGTGAAATTCAAGGAACTAGCAAAAAGCTGTGAAGGATTATATTTCTGAATTTTACATGGTGACCAGTGGTGAGACGACTTGATATTGTTTTGGTCAATAATGGACAACACGCAAACATATAGAGCGATAACTGGTGGCTGTGCCTTGGAGTTTCGGGGGACAGGCATCGTTGTGACTTGGTCTGTGAGTTGAAATTGTAGAAAAGTAGAGGGTGTGGAAAATGCGTCGATGGGACACCTGGTGGGCGACTTGTATCTAATTTACCTTCTGTGTAAGGGATCAATGGGAAAAGAATGCTATGAATATAATTACACCGTTTGTGTTTCTAAGATGGACGGGAGCATAGTATGCACTGATAATCTTAATCGTTGGATCCTTGACCGAAAATTCAATTATTCATTCATTTAGTTTATACTATAGGCTGCTTCCTTCTAAAAATTTTGGTCATCATTGTTGCCGTCAAGCATGCAACTACATGTAAACTGCATGACATATATATACTCACTTCTACACTCTTTTGTTTTAACTTTTGAAGAATTCTTAACTATATTTTCCTTTGTTCTTTTTTATTTTTTTATTTTTTTATTTTTTTTTAAGATTCTACAATGTTATTGATGATCTGAACTGTGTATTTTTTTAAACTATCATTTAAAAATCATCTGTACAAAATATTAGCTAAATTTGAATATATTTACTTATTTAAGAATTGTTTAATAATGGACGAATCATGATTTTCTTAAACAATAAAATGATGACAACATCAATTCAACGATTAAACAATTTCCTGTACGTTTACTTTTTGCATTCATCTTAACTTTTTTTTACTTTATTTTGCAATGTCTGCAATCGCTGCATGTTTAGAGAGTGCTAGCAATGAGATTAATTTCATATATCTGAATAGCATTATTGTACATATTCTGTGAAAAAAGGTACATGCAATAAGTTTCATTTGATTTTATTTAACAAATAAATATAAAAACGAAGGGTGATGTGTCATAATTGTGTTAATTTTGCGGTTTCAATGAGAGAATAAGTTTGTAAAATATTTAACAAATAAATATAAAATATTGTAGGCCTACGGCAGAGATTTGGAAATTCTGTACAACAAGGAAGTATCTAAAAGATCACATAGAATCCTGCACATATTTTACTAAGATTTACACAACCACACTTTTAATGAAGTAGTTAGGACTGCAACACTTCATTTTAGTATCTAAATATTTAAACAAGACAAATGTAGAATCAACTGACTAAGTTGTCTCGTTTAGTCGGCACAAGTAGCAAACACAAGTCTCAAATAGAGATTACATCAGAAAACCTGGGTATGTAAAACTCAAGATGGGAAAAAAAACCTAGTCTTTTGACAAAATTGAGTTCATGCAACAATGCCGATAATTAGAGATCAAGAAGCAAGTAATAGAAAATGCACACAAAGGTATAACCATCCAAATGTGGGTATCTCGTCAAAAACTTGTCAAGTTAGCAATTTCTTTGGTGGTGTTAGATTTTGATATTTTTCGTCCATCTTGGTCATGTGACAGCACATGGCAATTGTACAAGGGCTGTAACAACCACCCCCATCATATGTATTATTTGCAATTTCACGTGTCAGCCATCTAAACTCTCTCCCATTTTCCCTCTCTATGTCCCCTCACCCCCGTGACCTTCTTCTTCTCTGTCCCTCTCAACTCCCCCGTATCTCTCTCTCTCTCCCGTAGCTCTCTCTCTCTCTCTCAACCTCTCCCGTGTATCTCTCTCTCCCTGGACTCACTAGAACCTTAGCACCTTCAGGAGAGGCTTGTAGCAAGCCCAGGACCCCTCTGCCCGCGAGATCAACGACACGGAGCAAAGCTCCGGTGAGCTTTCCTTCCCTTTTTCGTTGGGGTAAGTCTCGAATCCCTCATTCTCTTACCTAGCTGGAAGTTTGGTTGTGATTTAGAAGCTTGAACCTTCCATTTTTACGTAGGATTTGCTTCGGAATCGTTGTGGGTGAGCACACCCATTTTTTCCGGCTAACCCGTGCACTCCGAGGACTTTTCCGGTCACCTCCGACCGAGTTACGGTGTTTGGAAGGTAGAAATCTCTCTCTCTCTCTTGGTTCTTCATGTTTATACCTAGATCGGAGTCTAGAACCCATGTTTTCCGGTGACCGGAGCTGTAGCAGCTCCGGCCTTCTCTCTCTCGGCAAAACCAGGCCACCGGCCTTCCTTTTCCTTTCCCCTTGGGCCTTAAGCCCGTTAAAACCCCCCCAGCCCTTTAGTTTTTATTTTTATTTTATTCTTGTTCTTTTTAAAACCCTCCCCAAAGGCCTTGGGCCTTATTTAAACTGGCCTTGGGCCGGTTCCATTTAAAAATGGGCTTAAAGCCCTGTTAGTTTTCGTGAGGCCTTAGGGCCTCGGTGCCGTGGGTGTGTGTGTGTTATGTTAGGTGTGTGTGTGTGTGTGTTTATGCATGCACATGCATGCCGTGTGTGTGTGTGTAATCGTAGTGTGTGTATGTGTTTGGGCTAAAACCCAAACCCCAATTCTCACCCTAATACCTTTTTAACCCAAAAATTCTAGGTTCCTAAAATCCTTTAAAACCCTAAACCCAACCAATCCCAAATTCCCTATTTTATTTATTTCAAGCCCAATCTGGTAGAAAATCCTTTTATTTATTTATTACATTTTTGTGCTTAGGTAAAGTTGCTAGTGGAGAAATTCTTAATCCTTATTCGCGCGACTCTTCTGCTAAGGAATATTTGTGAGTGGACCCCTTCTAAAAATGCATGTTTTATAGTAGAAATGCATACATGAAAAGCATGATTTGATGATTATGTTTTATGAAACGTTTTGTGAGATAACATGCTTACTGAGGTTACTTTAAATTATTACTATTTTTCCTATAACCCGTGTTCTTATATAATATTTGATGGATGACGATATGATATTTAGAACATGTTTCGAACACCTCTTTATAGTATAGATGATGGATGACTTTATACTATGAAGTTGTTTTTCAATATATATATGTTCAATGGTTTTGTACTTACCGAGTGGTCCTTTCCGCTACGGGACGTAGGGATAGATTCCGGTCCGTCCCGGGCGACGGTTTGGTGTTGGCATAGGGTCTGGAGTGTGTTTCCTCTGGCTATTTAGCACAGGGACGGGGAGCCGGCATGGGGCCTGAAGTGTATTTTCCTCTGACTGTCTGCTCAGAGACGGGGAGCCGGCATGGGGCCTGGGGGTTATCGGACAATTCACTAGTGATTATTATATATGAGTTATGATTTGAGACATTGCACGGCATGCTAGGTTTCGGAAAACCTATGTTTAACATTATATATGTGTTTTCATAAAATCTGGGGGCTAGTACGTTGATAACTGTTTTATTATATATATATCAACTTGGTCCACTCATGTTTGTTTTGCGTCCCTTTCAGGACTTAGAATCGAGACATACAATTCCGGCATCAAAGTACTTCCGCATCGGCATCTTCGAGTCCTCTTGGTGTGGGACCCATTCTTTTATTCATTCAATTTTATATTATTTCCTTTAGTATTCTAGTTAGTTGTATGCTCTGAACACGTTCCTTAAATGCATATTCCTTATTCTTTTACATTTATAAGTTTTATCTATCCTTTATTTTCAGCAATTGCACTCAATAAATGACTTTCGTCACCCTCGGGTGTCGGCCAGCACGTGACCATCCCGATGTCCTGAGGATATCGGGATCGGAGCGTGTCAAGGGCAAACATGTAGTTATAAAAATTCAAAAAGGTGATCGGCACTCAAGTTCGAGGGAGGGGACAAATCGACAAAAACCTCAACCATTACTAAGATTAAAATTTTTTAGTGTCTGAACCCGAAAAGGAATTTTCTTTTTAACTAAAAATGTGCTAGTTGTTACTATCAAAAGAATAATGTACAAGACGATAGGGTGTTAAAGTGCGGCCTCATCAAAACCTTGTCGGGAGTGCGGCCTCATCAAAACCTTGTCAGGAATTTCAACCCAACTGAAGGAAAAAGACTACCACGCACCGACAATTTATAAGATATGACGGTCCAGCTTCTATTAACTAAAACATCCAAAATAATGTCCAGGGGAGTCGTCAAACTATAGCGACTCCATGATATCATGCGAGTCTATGTGCAACCTTTTAGGCCTCTCGTCTCACATAATATTGGGCCAGACGCAGAATAATCCTCCTCCCTTACCAACAGCCCTGCCAAAGCTAGAGTGGAATGAGTCTCCACTTCCACAGCAGCAGCCTCCAAATCAGCCACCATTGGCAGCCAACGACGTAGGGCTCTGGCCTCAACATATGTGGTAGAGGAAAATGAACTCCACACGCACGCACTTGGCTGCACAGGCAGCAACAAAGTGTGCATTTGGCTGCATACGAATCAGAAAAACAAATACTACATATTAAGAGAAACAATGATTGGACCCCTTAGCAATTGGGAAATTTTGCTGCTATGTGCGATAACGTACATGAAGCATTACTAAGGTTGAGTTGCTACTTACCAAGAAGGTTTCTAAATTTGAGAGCCCGCTGCTCCAACTTTACCCATCAAACTTGGGTTAAGGCGAAGCATCATCTATTTCTCCACTGCATCTTCCTCAAGAGCGGTTAACGAATCAAATGATCGCCTACATATATAGTGACTTAGTAAGTGAACCTGCAATGTTCAAATAATCTTTTTTTCTTCGTTTATCAACTTGCTATGCGAGTCACACAACATCACACAGGCTAATATATAGAAAACAAACCTCTGAGTCCAGATGAAGCTTTGGATACTCTTGATTGCTCATGAAATCCACAATGGTGAGAAGAATGCTATAACCTCTCAGTTCCTTTGGATCACTTCCAGGAGATAAGATGTTCATAAGCGGCAACAATAGGCACAATTTCATTTAAAGTATGTGGTGATATTTTTCTTTAACTTATGTGGAATATATTTTTCTATAGGGAGAGTATGTGGATGCATAGTTTTGATGAAAATGTTGAAAAAGAACGCAGAGCTTTACCTCCACACACTTTCTACCGTTTAATTCTGAATCGAACTGTGAAAAGCATGTTTTCTCTCAAATCCATTTCAATACAATAGGATGCCAACTCAATTGCTTCCCCTTTTCATACCTCAGCTTAACAAGCTACTCCTAAATTCAAAGATGAAGAAATTATTATGGATACATTTATCTTAGAAAACAAGCAAATAGAACTTAAAACAAAAGAGAGTGGTGGAAAGCTCAATTACAGCTCGTCTGCAGTGCTCAACGTAAGAATTATCATTCTTGTGAAATCAGTAGCACACCAGCCAACCACTTATTCTAGTAATATTATTTACTGGAATACCAACAAACGCAAGCATGAGAATAGTGCTACAAGGATCAAGCGAGCTGTTCAACCACTTTGTCTGTACAAAAGCAAATCTGCACCCATTCGAAGATGAGAGTGACGTCATAATAAGATGAAAAGGCATGCTTCTCATATTCAAACTATAAAAGCATTAGAAAAAAACATCACTCTAGGAGTTACCTCTCCAATTAAAGGAGCATGCCAGATAGCTGAAGCTAGCACCATACAAAGACAACTAATTGATGCATGTTTAAATTGTTGGCTGTAGATAATCCTATCTTTACAATCCCAGAGTTGCCATCTGCATCAATAAAGCCGACAAATATGTTAGTCCCATCGTGTTGTCCTCACTGATTGCATAGTTGAATTACATTGTTACCCAAAGGATGAACAAATTACACTCAAGTGTTCAACTACTTACACTGAAATCTGTAGACGCAGCAGCCAGCCACCAAGTCTAGTACACTGGCATTCTAGCAAGCGGTGCCAATAAGTCATGCTCTCTCCAACCATTGTGTTTGCAGAGAAACATATGTATATGCACCTACCACAAGATGACAGATGCATTTAAAGATGAGTAAGCATTCCGCCATATGGAAACCACAGCAGTATATATATATATATACACAAGTACCTGAGTGGTTGATGTAAGCTAACATCGTTTTCCCTCTGTAATCCTAACTTTACAGTTCAATAGTTTTCTCTCTGGACCGACAAAGTCCCACGCACATTCAATCTTTATATAGCTGTTGACAAGAGCTGAGGTCTAGAGGTCCCTGTCCCGGCTGGAATTGCGAGAGTGGGAGGTGTTGTAAGTCCATTTCCGTCCAACAGATTTCAAACTTAGCAGTCCAGAAAATCAGAGCACCATTTGATAATCCTATCTTTACAGGTTTGCTTGCTCGCTGCATCAGTGAAACCGATATATCTGTTAGTCCCATCACACCTACCAGAAGATTACAGTTATGGCGCCAACAGGACAAGTATGAGAGATCATCCAGGGATTTACCTCTTGTCATGCAGGAGAATCATATATATCGACCCCAAGTAGTTCCACAGTATCAGACTAGAAATAATTCAGTCCCCACGCCACTCTCCTGTAATTTCATCGGAATTAGACTCTGAAACTTGAATTTAAGTTGGAATATTGCTGAGGATAATCAATTTAATAATGAATAAAAAAAGTACCTGGCTTTTGTCTTGAGAGTTGAGAGTTGGAGAGAGTGACATGAAAGCTCACAAGATGTTGACTTCTCCATCTATCTTTACGCAAGGAATGCGAGCTACGTTCTCATACCTCTTCTTCAGATACCTCTTCTTTAAAGAAGGGCACCTCCTGATGTTCAGATAAGAAAGAGATGCCGGAAAACCCTCTTTTGGCAGGAATTTAAGACTCCCGCACCATTCAATTTGTAGCTGTTGAAGAGAAGTGAGGTGCTCAAGTCCCTTTCCGTCCAAAGATTTCAGGTTCCATACAGAAGAGATTTGGAGAGTGTGGAGAGTGGCAGGGAGCAGCTGTTCATTGAGCAACGTCTCCAGCAGATCCTTGCTTTCTCTGGAGACCCGAAATTGCCGAAGAGAGACAAGCCCTTGCAATCCCCATTCCACTGAAGGCCTCAGTCTGTTACAGTCACTGATAGATAATGATTGTAGGTTGGGAGGCAAACCCCCTTGTGCAAATGACACCACATTTGGAAGACAGGATATCGACAATTCTTGAAGGGCGGTGAGGGTGTGCATGCGGTCCGGCAGCAACTTCAAACTCTTGCATCCAGAGACATAAAAGGAAGTGAGGTTGGGAGTGGGCAATCCCCCGTCGGGAAAAGCGACAAGATTTGGACATGTCTCGATCCGGAGGGAGTTGAGACGGCTGAGGTTTTCATCTGCTCCTCCTTCAACAGAAAGGGATTTCAGATTCCGGCAACTGCATATTTCAAGAGATGAAAGTTTGGGGAAAATGCCCAAAGGGAACGAACTCAGAGAATCACAGCTGTTGGATAGACGCAAAGACTGAAGGGAAGTCAATTTGGCCATCATCTCACTTAGGAATTCTAATTTCTTGCAGTATGATATACGGAGTGACGTCAGCGTGGTGGGCAGACCATTCGTAGGGAGCGACAAGAGTGAGGAACAGAAAGAAAGAGTCATACTTTGAAGACAATTGCTGTTGCGCACCATTTGCGGCAGCCACTCTTTCCCGCCAACAATATCAATATCAAGCTTCTGAAGCGACGGCAGCGTCTCCATCGACCAATGTAGTACATTAGATCGATAGACCCCAAGGTTCACCAAGGAAGGAAGATGAGTGGGCAAGTATCCTCTCAGTTTTGGACATTGGTCTAAAATCAACTCCTTAAGACGAGGAAAGTCTGGACTTTCACCTCCGCTTGGACTCGGCAGCCATTCCTCCCACTTTGGCATATACACAAACTCTAGCTTCTCTAAAGATTGAAATGGTTGATTTCCCCCATAGAACTCAACACCAACACTGGTAATTGACGTCATCCCTCCTACGTAAAGCTCTTTGAGAGCAGGTAGCCGACCAACTGGTGGCAGTGAACTGCAATCACTACAGCCGCTGAGACGCATCACTTGTAAGTTGGAGAAGGACGAGTCTCCCACCCAATTCGGGAAACTGGTTCCACCATACCACTTGATGGTTAGTTTCACCAAATTTACGGGAGGTTGTAGACTTTCAAGTACATGTTTCTTTTTCACAAAATCATTGGAAACTTCATAACCCCATGCCAACTCTACCTCATTGAGATCTTTCTTATCCTTCAGCAAGGCATCAATAGAACCGACTACATTTTGTAGATTCAAGATAGAAATTTTTCCTCGTAGGTGCGACAACTCCCTCAGTTCTCCAATGTTTGACCCAGTAGATTTTCCCAACACAAAAGCTGTAAGCGTTCTCAAACTTTTTAATCTACCCATATGCACAGGCATCTCGTTTATGTCAGTTCCACGAATATCAAGATGACGCAAATGAATCAATTTTCTCATGTTTGCAGGCAATTTAACAAGAGAAGAACAGCCCAACAATAGCAGAGTTTGTAAATTGTAGAGGGTACACACTGTATCTGGTAGCATTTTAATTGTCGTATAAGAGAGATCAATGTAGCGCAAGTGTATGTGGTTACCAATGGAATTTGGTAAGTGATTGATATTTTTATATCTTGACAATGAAAATGCCCGTAAACATTTTTGTGTTGGGAGTAAATCATCTAGAACCTTATTGCTTACATATAGTTCATCATCCCTTGTGTCATCATATGGTGTTAAAGACATTGGAAAGAACGTGTGCAAACACTTCACTCCACCTAATGGCTGAAATTTTGAAGATGTATCAATATTTCCTCTCATATACGAGAAGTGGCGAACTCTTTTAGGAACTTCATGCGAATGTTTCTGATCCAATCTAAAACAAAACTCTCTAGACACAAACATAGCCAAGTCATTGATTAAATCATGCATAGTGAAACTTGGTTGATCCAATCTTGGTTTTTGAAATAGTGATCGTGATAACAATTCATCAAAGTATCTTTCACCAACCTCCTCCATTGCTTTCTCTCTCTCTGATTGTGGAATTAAACCTTCTGCCACCCATAATAGAATAACATTTTCCTTTTCCAATTCATAGCCCTTTGGAAAAATTGAGCAATAAGCAAAGCATCGTTTCAAGTAACTTGGAAGATAATGGTAACTCAATCTTAGAGAAGGAAGAACACTATTAGCGTGTGGTAGATCCCAAAGATTGCTATCCAATATGTGATTCCATTCCTTGAAGTCTAGGTTGCAACCTAAGAGACTCCCTAGTGTTTTTGAAGCTAAAGGCAAACCGTTGCACTTGCGTGCAATTTTCTGACCAACTTCTTCCAAGTCTGGATGTGCACTGGAATTTTCATTTCTAAATGCATGTTTTGTCAGTAACAACCAGCAATCATCGTCCGACAATTTTTCTAAGTCATGAGTTGGAATAGTATTGTGCACGGTGGATGCAACATGTCTACTCCTTGTTGTTACAATGACTTTACTTCCCTTCGCCCCATAAGTGAAAAGAGTTCGTAGACGATCCCACTCGTCATAGCTCTCATTCCAAAGGTCATCCAGGACAAATAAAAATGTCTTTCCCCTTACTTGCTCCCTTAGTCGAATTTCAAGGGAATTCATATCTGAGATATCCCTTACTTGTTCCCTCCTTACTTGTTCCCTTAGTCGAATTTCAAGGGAATTCATATCTGAGATATCACAAGATTTCTCAGTGATTTGCTCACTAAGGGTCTTAATCACCCTCAAAGCATCATACTGTTCGGAAACACAAACCCAAGCATGAATGTCAAAATGCTCTTTAACCTGTTCATCATTGTAAAGGAGTTGAGCAAGGGTTGTCTTACCAACCCCGCCCATTCCAACTATCGGGACTACAGAAAAATTACTGCTACTTTCATTGTCAGATGGCAGCAGTAGTGTTTTTAACTTTTCTTTATCCGTATCCCTACCATAGGGACAGAATCCTTCCTCAACTACAGAAGTTGTGGGAGTTCTTTGTGAAACCTTGCGCCCAACACCTTCTCTAAGACCAAGGCGATTTCGCTGTTCTGCAAGGTGTTCTAACCTCTGAAATAAATCCTTTATCCTACCATTCATGCCTTTATAATTAAAAGGACTAAGAGAGGTAGAGAGGAAGTTGCACACCTGGGTTTGCTTAGTCTGATCTTTCACCTTGCGACGCAAAGCCTCAGTATCCATCTCATCCACCAGGTCCTGCGCATCGAACACAGCATCTTTGAGTTCATCAAGCCACATCGCCACAGCAGCGTTGACAATCTGCTTCTCCTCTGCGTCGTCGAGTACTGCATGAAGTGTCATCAATGTCACCTTCAGTTTGTCCATGAGCGAATGGTTAAGCCTTCTTGCCCGGAAGAAGTCCATGAACTGTCCGGAGGCAATCTTGTCGCACAGCAGCTTGATCGAACCGGAGAGCAAAGCCTCTCCAACCAAAGCCATTTTCTCTTCTTGGCGGAAGGTCTAATTTTGGTCAAATATTTGAAGTTGAAAAACTGAAAATTCTTTTGAAATTCTAGTGAGTAAATAAGTCAACTCCGATGAAATTCAGGTGAGGAACTTTCAGAGGCTGTAACGATCATCTATAAGCTCAATTTCATTTGTGTGAAAGAATCGAATTCATCTTGTTTTAGTCAACAATGCAGTGGATCCCGCAAGTTAAGCATAATGTAAAATATTATGCGTTTTTGTTTGTTTTGTTTGATTTTGTGTGTAAAATATTATGCGTTTTTGTTTGTTTTTTCTGTCTTAGAAAATCTTTCCCCTCGTTTTCTCCGTCTAATCTCTCCTCCCTTTAGAATTTCAAGTGTCGTTGATTAGACTCTCCTTCCTTAATTCTTGTCTCCCTCATTTTCTCCGTCTTAACACATCTTCCCCCTCGTTTCACCGTCTAACCTTTCCTCCTTCTAAAATTTCTAGAGTCGTTGATCAGACTCTCCTTCCTTAATTTTCGTCCCCCTCGTTTTCTCCGTCTTAACACATATTCCCCCTCGTTTTCTGTAACGACTCGTCTCAAATTTTATGGTATTTTTATAATTTTTAAAGTGTGAATTGAAGAAAATGCCATTTGAGGCAAAAACACTCATATATGGTATGGTCCCTCGATGCGGATTAACCAAGTGTGACCCATATATGACGCGGATTAACCAAACAGGACCACTAGTGACCCCCCAATGCGGATTAACCAAGCAGAGTCACACCTGCAGAACTGTTAGGCAGTGATCACTCAACGCGAATTAACCAAGTATGATCACCCCTAAATATAAATTGCCATAAGGATAGCTCAACGCGGATTAACCAAGCGTGATCCATATATAGTATGGTCCCCCAATGCGGATTAACCAAGCAGAACCACTAATGACCCCCTATCGCGGATTAACCAAGCAGGGTCATGGTCTCCTATTAGCCCTCAATTTAACAACCATTCCAATATGCAATTCAATTCACTTTTTCAAAAATATTATCAATCTAATTTACTTCACTTCATGATGATTCACAACATAAATATACTTCTCATATAACTTTCTCATTACTCAAAGAACTTAGGGAATAATGCAATACCAATGCAAATCATAATTCCCATTAATGAGATATTCATAATCACCATGGAAATTTCACCACAACACAATGCAATTTGTTGATGCACAAAATCAGCGAAGACTTTGGTACAACAGAAAGTGTCAGGTTTTGTGACCTTCGCTTGGTTGCTTCGGTCACTAGTGAGGATAAGTACGTAAATGAATAGAGACAGAGAAGCAAACACAGGATGTACGTGGTTCACCCAGATTGGCTACGTCCACGGAGTAGAGGAGTTCTTATTAGTAGTGAAGGGCTTACACAAGTACAAAGGATCAAGCTCTCAATTTAGTGAGTTCTTGTGAATAGTTTAGTACAAAATGACATTAGGCCATATTGTGGGGGAATGACCCCTATTTATAGAAAAACTTGTAGCTTTGTCACATTGACATGTATCATGTTATGATTGGTTCTTGATGTCGACACGTGCTGCGCTCTGATTGGCTTCTAATCCTGACACGTGTCGAGTAGTGATTGGCCTCCTGGTCGGAGGGGAACTCTTCTGGGTCCTTGACAGTATAGCGTTGGCCGGTGCTCGGTAGTTTCGGGATTGGTCAAGTATGGTACAAACAGTGCTCCCCTAAGTTCCCGAGTGAGGGAAACTCCTCGGTTGGGGACTTGCAAGATCCAATCCCTTGAGTAATCACGAAACTTCTAAGTACCGAAGTGTGGTCTGATCTTCATCTGCCCTTCTCTGGAAGTACCTTTCCTCCATCCGGGAATGGTGTACTTAGCTGATGTTGACGCACAAGGTAATGTATCAATTTCACTTGAAGCTTAGTTGTAGTTTCGGGCTTAGTCAAGTGTGATACAAACCCTATAGTAGGAGTCCCCCAAGTCGCCGAGCTAGGAGATCTGCCGAAAGAGGTGACAGACAAGGTAAGCAGTCAAACTTCCAAGTAAGCAACCCAGGATCAGAGGTTTGACTTCGGCTTCCGGTTGATTGTTCTCCTTCTCCTTGTCTCTCATTCAACTGCCAGGATAAGGAGAAGCAAATGGATAAGAGATGATATGAGATACTTTTGCTTTTGAAGAAGTAACTTTCCACAGGCTTATTCTTGAACTGTGCTGGAGGGTTTTCTGGTGCCCTTCAGAGTATAAGGCCGATTCAAAAATTTGAGGGTCAAAACAAGTCCATCAAATCTAGAGTACGTTCGACCTTGATGATATGGGATACTTTTGCTGTTGACGGAATAATGAATGTGGTATGGAAAGGTGTCGTGCTGTAGTGATCTGTTTCAGCTCACCGTTGAACCTTCTGCTTCAATCTTTTGCATGGCAGAAGTGGTGTGCAACCTTTGCATTTAAATGGTCCTTCAGAACATTCCTTCATAGTGACTCATCCACGCTTGGCAGCTTCAGTGTAAAGAGCCAATATCTGATCAACTGTCATGAGGTATTTGCCGGTGGAATTCGTGACCTTGACAGCAGTTGAGGATGAGTACTCGAGAGCAATGCTAAGTAAGCAACCAGGCAAAGGCTCCAGGCAGTCAGTTCCAAATTGGAGGTTTGATTTCAGGTTCCGACTGACTGCTCTCTTTCTCCTTGTCCTGCAGGTTTGGACAAGGACAAAGACAAAGACAGGGAGAAAGCATGATATGGGATACTCTTGCTTTCGATCCTGATGATATGAGATACTCTTGTTCTTGGTGTGGCTTATTTGCTGAGGTATTATCGGGGGGAAATAAAGCTGAGTATTTCGAGAGGTTATGTTGAGGGTGCCTTTTCGAATGCGAGAAAGGGTTGAGCATTTTTGCAGGTTTGCCTGTCCGTTGAGGAGGGAGGTCAATGTATATAGGGATTTCCCAATAACAAGTAGTAATGCTATTCCTTTACCCTTCTTGGTCACAGCAATGTAGTGGGAGCTGCCAGCTTCACGTGTTTTAATTTTGTCAGAGCACTTTGAAAAAGTGGTATGTGGTATCTGGAAAGCTGATATTACGTGTGAAGATTACAGACAAGCTTTATCTAAGGAAATCTGGCTCTCGAAGTTCTGAGAGTTGTGCCTCTTCGGTTTTCGAACAAGCAATCCCGTCGAGGATCTGACTCTCGAGATTCGGAAAGCGGTGCTACTCCGGTTTTTGAGAAAGTAATTATGTTGGGAGTCTTTTCTCGAATGTGAGTAAAGGTTGGACGTTCTTGCCAACCTGTCTTGCCGCAAAACACGGAGGTCGACACACATAGGGACTTTCCAGTTGTCAAGCAGTGGTGCTGTTCCTTTACCCTTATGGGTAATAGTAGGGTAGCTGGAACTTCGAAATTCTCGTGCCTAAACTTTGTCAGAGATCTTTGACAAAGTTATATGTGGTACCCGAGGAGTTGATGGTGCATATGGAGAGCGGTGATTGAACAGTAAGATTCACGTGCTTTCTACTTCACCAGAAATCTTCGACAGAGTGCCCGTAATTTCTGCAAAGCTGATTGTGCATGTGACAGGTGCTGACGAGGCTGAAAAAGCAGGTGCTTCTTCGATTTCTGAGATCGGCCCTCGTGGTCTCTGAGCAGCCCAGCTTTTGAGAAAGCAAACGCCTCTTCGATTTCTGAGATCGGCCCTCGTGGTCTCTGAGCAGCCCAGCTTTTGAGAAAGCAAACGCCTCTTCGATTTCTGAAGCTCCGTCGAGTGCATATTTTTATAGAGGCTGGCATTAAGTTCCACAGCACACTTGAATCTCTACCAGTAGAAGCTCATTTCTTGCACTTCTAAGATCTTGATTTGTCTGACCTCTTCCTTCTTCAACACATTTGAAAATGTCTGGACCCTCCGACCGTCGTTTTGACTTGAACCTTGGAGAAGAGACAGCCACGCCTTCTCCAGACAACATATGGCGCCCATCCTTCATATCCCCTACTGGTCCTCTTACCGTTGGGGATTCTGTGATGAAGAATGATATGACCGCTGCAGTGGTGGCCAGGAACCTTCTCACTCCCAAAGATAACAGACTACTTTCCAAACGGTCTGATGAGTTGGCTGTTAAGGACTCTCTGGCTCTTAGTGTTCAGTGTGCAGGTTCTGTGTCTAATATGGCCCAACGCCTATTTGCTAGAACCCGCCAAGTTGAATCATTGGCTGCTGAAGTGATGAGTCTCAAACAGGAGATTAGAGGGCTCAAGCATGAGAATAAGCAGTTGCACCGGCTCGCCCATGACTATGCTACAAACATGAAGAGGAAGCTTGACCAAATGAAGGAATCTGATGGTAAGGTTTTACTTGATCATCAGCGGTTTGTGGGTTTGTTCCAAATGCATTTATTGCCTTCGTCCTCTGGGGCTGTACCTGGTAATGAAACTTCAAATGATGAACCTCCAATGCCTCCTCCTTCTAGGGTTTTGTCAAGTACTGAGGCTCCGGATAACCACCCTCCGGTGCTTTCTCTTTCTGGGGCTCTACCGACTGCTGAGACTTCCCCTAAGCAACCTTTGTGAAGGCTCCCTTTTGTTTGTTTATTTTGACTCATGTATATGTACATATTTGTGGCTTATCGAAAATATTAATAAATAAGCTTTGCTTCATTTCAACATATTGTGTTAAATACACCAAAGCCTTCTTCATAAAGTTCTTTGAATTTTTGCTTTTGTTGAAACCTGTATTGTTGAAGCTTTGTGAGTGAAGCATGTAGTTTGAGGTAGTGTTCCCTTAATTTCCCGAGTGAGGAAAACTTCTCGGTTGGAGACTTGAAAAATCCAAGTCACTGAGTGGTTGTGAGACTGCCGAGTATCAAGGTGCAGTAGCATATGGTGGGGGAATGACCCCTATTTATAGAAAAACTTGTAGCTTTGTCACATTGACATGTGTCATGTTATGATTGGTTCTTGATGTCGACACGTGCTGCGCTCTGATTGGCTTCTAATCCTGACACGTGTCGAGTAGTGATTGGCCTCCTGGTCGGAGGGGAACTCTTCTGGGTCCTTGACAGTATAGCGTTGGCCGGTGCTCGGTAGTTTCGGGATTGGTCAAGTATGGTACAAACACAATTCATATATGTATCTCAAATGTATATGTGTCCATACATCACATGAATGCATCTTTATGCCCAAAAAATGTTTGAAATCATGCAACCACACTGCATATCGTAATTCATGCCAACAAGACTCGAGAAGGTTGCATATCATATAGTAGGATCATTTGCTCTGATACCATTAAAGTTGTCATGCCCCGATCCCAACATACGTTCAGGATCAACATGTGACGTCACTAATTATCCGTATATCTAATGTACCTAGCCTCTGGGATATGTACAAAGCATAACTCAACATTTGAATTGCGTTGCAATTTTCGTATATTTTATGGCTGCATCTAACCTCCTCGTTAGACTGCCTACGTACCCTAAACAGTGATCAAGTCATTCGTAGTTCATCACACAAACTGCCATATTTCAACATAATGCACAATTCAGAGCGTGCAACATCTCAAGGAACAATCGACGAGGCGCAATAATAATCTATAGCCATATTGGTCAACAGTATATCATAATCATAACAATTACATCCAACAACATCCAATAATCACACCAAATAATAACTCATACAACACACTGACATGCAGGGCTAGAGTTACACAGTTCGGTTGAAGCCTACATCTCTGAAGCTGAAATCAAATCCAAGGAACCAAGTCACCAAAGGGATTCTGGATCACTCAACGGAATCAAACTCAGGATATGATTCTGGACCACTACTCAACGAAATCGCGTGGAAGACCAAGGGATACAACAATGGCTTGAAGAAACAATACAAGAACCAAGTACTTAATTTACAAGGGCTGAATGACACAAAAAGGTGAAATAAGGAAACAAGATGTGAAACAAGTGTCTAAGTAACAAACCCCATGATAATAGGTTAACGGTCCACTACTAGCCCTCACATCATCACATCAATCCAATCCTACAATACAAACCATATTTCCAAAGCACAAGTCAAATCATACTTAATGAAAATAGATCGATGGCCAGAAATAAAAATAACACTTCAATAGAATTCACATTCAATAAACATAGGTCTATGGTATGTGTGTGTGTGTATACAATTCACATTTCAATAGAATTTCATTTATAACCCATATCATATTCACAGACGATATTAATATAAGAAATTAAGGTAATAGCTATATCACATATATTCAAGTCACTCTCAAACCAAAGTGGTCCCACTAGGCTTCACTTAGTATCCCGTGGTACTAGATTCCTAAATGCATGACGTGAACTTTAATTCTAGTCAAAGTACTTGGAATTACTAATTTAACAGCACCCAATTCAAATGCCATTTTGGTTGATCTATAATAACTTCATCACTGCCAATACGTTTGAATGGAGATAATTCTACACCATAAGTGATTTATGTGTTTCAATAGGTATAAATGCACCGATACATTAAGTCATTGAGCTTATAATTGTATAATAAAATGGTTCTTTGAAACCCAACACATAACCATATAAAGTTTTTTAGTCCCAAACTCAATATGCATAAGTAAATTAGAATTAAAACTGAGTGAAGAACAAATATTGCAAAAGCATAAACCTCTTCTCCACAAAAGCTACAGATAAGCAGTTTCAGTCAACCAAGATTAAACCTGAATTTGAACACCCATAACTATACCAATTGATGCAAACTTATATGGGTTTCGAAGCTTGTTTTGTGTACTTTAGAAGCATAAAAGATTTGTAGATAACGGAATTCTAAGTTGAAAGTTATGCAAGTTACAAAATAGAGTCTCAAAACTGGAAACCCAGTATTTGCAGCTATTTGGCAGTTTCGGGACTCCAGTTTGAATATGCTTTTGACATATCAATATTCAATGGAATTACGTGAAATTAAATGGGTTTAGATACATGTCTAGTTTTATACCATGTACTATACGCTCAAAAGGAATTCATAAAGACATAGAACACAAGAGCCAAAGTTGGCCACTTGAAACATAGTTTTTCTGCAACTTAGAAGCTATACTCTTATGGTTCATTTAGGTCATTACTTCCTCCCTGTAGTATTTTATACAGCTTTGATTCATACAACAATTGCGGATGCTTTGTTTTGACATTTTCCTGAGAAAAAGAAGTACAATGAAATTTAAGCAAATTAAACGTATAAATTGGCAAATTCATCCAAATATGCACACACACACAAAACGATGATCATAACCAGATTTCTAACATTTATCCTCACAACACAGTTCAAGGAATCAAACGGCAGCAGTCTAAGCATCAATGAGAAACACTACATTCACCTCCACACAATTCAGAATTCATGTTTATAACCTCGAATTCAATTATAATTAATCAGACAGAAAAATGCATTGAGATTCAAGTCTTTAAATTGGTAGCTCCATCAGTAAATTCCCGAGCAACAAAAATGAAAGAATTTCCCAGCAAGAACATTAAGATTTAAGAGAGATTAGATTACAAGTAACTTGGAAATTGGTATTATTATTGTTATTACCAGTTGAAAGACTTCCTGGGTTCGATGAGATTGACGAGGTTGGCGTAACCTTTGACGAGTTCTTCGATCTTACTTTCTGAGATTTCGTCTTTGAACTTTGCCAGCTGTACATGCTTCACCAATCCATTTGCTTCCTCCCTCTCTCTCTCTCTCTCTCCCCTTTTCCTGATTCATAGTTTCAGGGCCGGGGGATCCCTTGTAATCCCCCCCTTTTATTTTTCTTTTCTCTTCCCTTTTCCAGAAGCCTCTCTCTCTTTTTTTTTCTTTCCCTCTCTTTGATTGGTTGTTGCCTAATCTTTTCCACCCTCCAATCGGTCCCTTTCCCCTTCTAAATAATCGGTCCCTTAACCCAAATATGTGTTTGGGCCTTTTACCCACAAGTGGAAGTTAAATAATTATTGCTATCTATAGTTTCACAACTTCAAACGTCTGTAATTATACCGTTATAATTCGGACTCGCAAACGGCTTTCACCTGTGCGCTCATGGCTTCGAGACCTATTTGAAAATGTTACTTGTGACCTCGAAAGGTCAACGAATTTAAAGACTAATTATTAAAGTTCAAACCCAAAACTATTCAATTTAATTCCCAAAATTAACAGAATTAAAATTAACTAATAAAGTAACGTAATCGTGAAATATGGATTTAAATAACGAGATACGTAATCAATAGTGAAATTCCGGGGTCGGGATTTCACACCCTCCTTCAATTTTTCGACATGCCGAATTCGAATCCGCCGTCAATTTTCCCAAATTCGATCGTTTTTGTAAAGTTTTATTAAATGGTCTCTATTTATGTTTAGATGCGTCTGTTGGAAGTGATCCCGTCCTCCCTAGTCCGAGTGGCTCCTCATTTGCAGAATATTTATGAGTGCACCCCTTCTTAAATTGCACGTATTTATAAAATATTAGGTTTGCATACACAAAAAGCATGATTTCATGGTTTTACGTTTTATGCACTATTTATGATTTATCGAATTATGTTTTACGAAATGTTATAAATCATTGGATTACACATATGATATATTATGGATTTACAAATATGATTTATTATGATTTATGAATTGATGCTTTGAGCTTTTGAGCTCCGAGGATTTGATATGAGATTTTGAATTACGTTTTCTGTGCTTATCTATTGGCTTATCATACAACACATACACACAACACGAGTATTTAGACGTCTATGGCCATAGAACACAATTGAGGATATTTATGACATACTCCCAGCTTCACTGGCGAAACCAGTGTTGAACAGCTTCATTAGTCACGGCTAGTGTCGGTGTGTTATGTATATATATGTATTTCTTCTCTGGCGTAACCCAGAGTCGTACAACTTCACCTTCGGGTGATGGGACCCACCACATTTCTTCACTGGCGTAACCCAATGTCGTACAACTTCACCTTAAAGTGATGGTTATGCCTTCGGGCGATTATGATAACCCTAGTTGAGTACACCATTGATGTGATTTACAGATGTTTTACGAATTTAGCTTCAGGCGACTATATTACCATTACTAAGCACTGGTTTACATGTACATGTTTTACGAATGTTTTTCATGGCATGCTAGAGTTTTCAGAAAACCTACTATGTAGTATTATATGAGTTCTCAAAACATGGGGTTAGTATTTTCAAAAAGAAATCAATTTTCTTATTATTAGTTATTAAACTTTGGTTCACTCACCCTTTGTTTTGCGCCCCTTTCAAGATTTAGAATCTAGGCATGCGATCCAGTTGTCAGAGCACTCCCACATCGGTATCTTCGAGTCTTCTTTTTGTATGACCCATTCCTTTGTTTGTACATTTTTATAATAGTTCTTCCACTTTATTGTTAATTAGTTGTATACTCTGAACACGTTTCCGTATTGGCATATTTCTTTCTAATCACGTATTTTATTTGTATGCATGTTTAAAATAGTTTCGTCACCCTTAAGTGTCGGTCAGCACGAGCCTATCCTGATATTTGGAGATATCAGGTTCGGGACGTGTTATTTTCTCTGTCTAACCTTTCCTCCTTCTAGAATTTCTAGTCATTGATCAGACTCTCATTCCTTAATTTTCGTCCCCCACGTCTTAACTCCTTTTTCCCCTCATTTTCTCCGTCTAACCTCTCCTCCTTCTAGAATTTCTAGAGTCATTGATCAGACTCACCTTCCTTAATTTTTGTCCCTCTCGTTTTCTCCATCTTAACACATCTTCCCGAGAGATTTTTAAGTGTGATCGATACACGGGATAATACACCACATGTCACTATACAAATGATGGGATATGTGTGCTAAAAAGTTAATAATTTAAAAAATAAAATTTTCCAACACTTTAATTAAAACACGTGATATATCACTTGTGCTCGTATCACAATGAAAAAATTATCCATCTTCCCCTTGCTTTCTCTATCTAACCTCTCCTCTTTGTAGAATTTCTAGAGTCATTGATTAGACTCTTCTTCCTCAACACATCTTCCCCCTCGTATTCTCCGTCTAACCTCTCCTCTTCCTCATTGGGTTTTCTTCTCTCGTTCTGCGTCTAACCTCTCCTCTTTCTCATTGGGTTTTGAAGTGTTTTTCAGGGAGAGGGAGAGAGAAAGGAGCGAACCTGCAATTTGAAGGGTTGGGAATTTGGAAGACTAGTTCTGCAAGAATAAGAAGACAGGGATCAGATTAGTCACTTGAGCTCTCCTAATTTGCAGAAATACAAAGAAGAAGAGCATTTTCTGAGGATCCAGATGGCCGAAGCTTCGAATTTGGGGGCAAAATCGGATGTACATAATAGGACATGTCGGCAGCGCAATCTGGGCAAGTCCACGGTGCAATCTGAGCAAAATCTGATGTACAGAATAGGGCATGTTGGCGGTGCTTTGGGTTTTTAGCTCTTTTTTATTCATCCGAAACTGTGAAAAAAAATTTGCTTTTAAATGTTTAACAAACTGAAAAAAGCAAAGAGCTTTTTTTTTTAAGAAAACTAAAGAAAGTGGTTTGAAAACTTTGAGTTTTAATGGTAAGGATAAAATAAAAGGAATTTTAACGAAAAGTTACTGTTTATTTTAACAAAAATTCATATTTTTACACTAAAAAGTCAATCCTGGTACTATTCACTTTACCCTTTATTTTGTCCTTATCATTAAAACTCAAAGTTTTCAAGTCATTTCTATTAATTTTCCTTAAAATAAAAGGTAAAGTGAATAGTATTAGGATTGATTTTTTAGTGTAAAAATGTGATTTTTCGTTAAAGTAAATGGTTTTCGTTTAAGTTCCCAAATTTTTATACTTTTTTTTTGTTTTTTTTAATTTAAACAGTACCAAACTGGTACTTACTTCAAGATTAGTGAGACGACTTCATATTTTTATTTTGCCAATAATGCAGTGGACCACACACGGCAAACATAAAAGTGTTAATTTTTATCAAACTCTTCCAGTATGAATCATAGCCGCTTATTTTCAATGAATTATTATTGTGTACATGTTAAAAGTGTTATTTTTTCAAATGAGTCGAACAATGTCCTTGTTTGATTGCTGAGGCTTTTTTATACAAAAAGAAAAATAAACACAAAATTTTGATTTTGATCCCCACAATAACTACAGTTGTAGCTATTCTTGTTTTATTTTTACTTCCTAGTAACAATTTTGAATTTTCACCTGACATGTTTGGAATGAACCTAAACCGTAAGTTGACCAAGAGAATGAAATTATGATTAAAACACGCTATTGAGCTAATCCACGTATTATAATGTCGAACATATAAAAGGATCAATTTTGATAATTTCTATCACTTATATGCTTCTGTAAATAAATTTTGTTGAATGAAATATAACCATTGGCACATATAATGATTAAATTTTAAGCATTGACACGTTGATCTTGTACCAATAACCACAGGATATACGATGAACGGACACGATTCACGAATTCCCAGGATCCTCACCAAAAGGATCCGGAAAGGATCCTATAGGGTTAAAGAATACCACAACCTCATCAAAATTTTATCGGGGATTTCATCCCAGTTAAAGGAAATAAGGCACCAACAAATTACAGGTTATGACTATCTAGCTTCTGTTAATTAAAACATCCAAAATAATGTCCGGGGGTCTTCAAAATATAGCAACTTTCCAAATCGTGCAAGTCCCTGCAACCTTTTTGGCCTCTCGTCTCGTATAATATTGTACCAAACGGCAAACGCAGAATAATCCTCCTCCTTTTGCTAGTTCCCTGCCATAGACAGAGTGGAATTACTCTCCACTTCCACAGCAGCAGCTTCCAAATCAGCCACCATGGGCAGCCAACGACGTAGTGCTCTGGCCTCAACGTACATGGTAGAGGAAAATGAACTCCCACGCGCGAACTTGGCTGCACAGGCAGCAACAAAGTGTGCATTTGGCTGAATACGAGTCAGAAAAGCAAATACTATTAAGGGAAACAATGATTGGAAATTTCCTGCTATGTGCAATAATGTACACGAAGCAGTACCAGGGTTGAGTTGCTACATACCAAGAAGGTTTCTAAAATTGAGACCCAGCTGCTCCAACTTTCCCCATCAAACTTGGGTTAAGGCGTATCATCGACTATTTCTCCACGGCATCTTCCAGACTTCCTCTAGATTGGTTAACGAATCAAATGATCGCCTACATATATAGTGAGCCAATCTGCAATGTTCAAAAAATTTCTTCTTCGTTTGTTAACTTGCTATGCGAGTCACATGACATCACAAGACATCACACACGCTAATATATAGAAAACAAACCTCTGAGTCCAGATGCAACTTTGAATACTCTCTTGATTGCTCATGAAATCCACAATGGTGAGAAGAATGCTGTAACATCTCAGTTCCCTTGGATCACTTCCGGGAGAAAAGCTGTTTATATGCAGCACCAATAGGCACAATTTCATTTAAGGTATGTGATATATATTTTTCATTAAGATGAGTGTGGATGCAGAGTTTTGATGAAAATGTAGGAAAAGAACGCAGAGATTTACCTTCACACGCTTCTACCGTTTCATTCTAAATCGAACTGTGAAAAGCATTTTTTCTCTCAAATCCATTTCAATAGGATGCAACTCAACTGCTTGACCTTCATACCTCAGCTTAACAAGGTACTCCTAAATTCAAAGATGATGAAATTATTATTGATACATTTATCTTAGAAAACAAGCAAATGGAACTTAACACAAAAGAGAGTGGTGGAAAGCTCAATTACAGCTCGTCTGCAGTGCTCAAAGTTAGAATTATCATTCTTGTGAAATCCGTAGCACACCAGCCAACCACTTATTCTAGTAATATCATTTACCGGAATACCAACAAATGCAAGCGTGACGACGGTGCTACAATGATCAAGCGCGCTGTTCAACCACTTTCTCTGTACAAAATTATATCGGCACCCATTCGAAGATGAGAGTGGCATCAAGAGAAGAAGAAAAACCATGCCTCTCATATTCAAACTATAAAAGCATTAGAAAAAACATCACTCCAGGGGTAACCTCTCCGATTAAAGGAGGATTATATGCATGCACCATTCAAGGACAACTAATTGATGCATGTTCAAATCGTTGGCTGTAGATAATCCTATCTTTACAATTCCAGAGTTGCCATCTGCATCAATAAAGCCGACAAATACGTTAGTCCCATCGTGTTGTCCTGATTGATTGCATATGTGAATTACAATGATACATAAAGGAAGAACAGATTACACTCAAGTGTTCAACTACATAGACTGACGTCTGTAGTTCAACTACATACACTGACGTCTGTAGGTGCAGCAGCCAGCCACCATGCCTAGTAACACTGGCATTCTGGCAAGCGGTGCCAATAAGCCATGCTCTCTCCAACCATTGAGTTTGCAAAGAAACATATGTATATGCAGCTACCACAAGATGACAGAGGCATTGAAAGATGAGTAAGCATTCCGCCATATGGAAACCACAGTGGTATATATAGATATATACACAAGTACCTGAGTAGTTGATATAAGCTAACATTGTTTTCCCTTTGATAATCCTATCTTTACAGTTCAATAGTTTTCTCTCTGGACCGACGAAGTCCCATATACATTCAACCATTACATAGCTGAGGTCCCTGTCCCAGCAGGATTTGCGAGAGTGGGAGGTGTTGAAAACCGGTTCCTATTATATTTGACGATACTGTCCTGAAATTTAAGAGAAAAAAGAAGGGGTAGCATAGTTGATGTAAGCTAACATCGTTTGCCCTCTGATAATCCTATCTTTACGGTTCAATAGTTCTCTCTGGGCCGATGAAATCCCACACATTCAATATTTGAATAGCTGTCGACGAGAGCTGAGGTCTGCAGGTCCCTGTCCGGGCAAGAATTGCGGAGTGGGAGGTATTGAAAGTCCATTTCTGTCCAAAGATTTCAAACTTGACAGTCCAGAAAACCAAAGCACCATTTGATAATCCTATCTTTACAGGTTTACACTGTTTGCTGGCTGCATCAATGAAACCGATACATCTGTTAGTACCATCACAATGTCCTGGCTTAGCATATAGTTGAATTGAACTGTCTGATAATATAAACGCAATATAGATAAAGAAACTTGAAGATAGAAAAAGTGAGGAAGTAAATTACAATTTACAGCTGATCTGCAATGTTCCACTGGTGAAATCCTCCTCAATATAAATGCAATCTAGTAACGTAATGTACGTACTGGCCTTCAAGCAAGCACAGCCATGAGGCACTCTTCAACCGTTGTGTTAGTAGAGAGAAACATATCTCCAGTGCACCTGCCTGAAGATTACAGTTACATTGAAATATGAGAAAGTTATGCCGCAAACGAGACAAGTACGAGAAACCATCATCCAGGAGAACCATAAATATCCACCACAAGTTGTTCCACAGTATCAGACTAGTGTTCTGGCCTAAAACGTACGTGGTAGAAAAAAATGAACCCCCGCCAGGGCACAGGCAGCATCAAAGTGTGTGGCTGCATAAGAATCAGCAAAACAGATACTATATGTTAAGAGAAACAATGAATGGACCCATTAGCGACTGGGAAATTTCATGCTATGCACGATAACGGACATGGAGCACTACCACGGTTGAGTTGCTACTTACCAAGAAGGTTTCTAAATTTGAGTGCCCGCTGCTCCAACTTTCCCCATCAAACTTGGGTTAAGGCGTATCATTGTCTATTTCTCCACGGCATAACAAATCAAATGATCACCTACATATAAAGTGAGCGAATTTGCAATGTTCAAATAACTTTTTTCTTCCTCTGTTAACTTGCTATGCGAGTCACACGACACCACATGCTAATATATAGAAAACAAACCTCCGAGTCCAGATGCAACTTTGAATATTCTCTTGATTGCTCATGAAATCCACAACTGCGAGAAGAATGCTATAACCTCTCAGTTCCTTTGGATCACTTCCAGGAGATAAGATGTTCATGGATGGCAACAATAGGCACAATTACATTTAAAGTATGCGATATATATTTTTCTTTAAGGAGAGTATGCGGATGCAGAGTTCTGATGAAAATGCAGGAAAAGAACGTAGAGCTTTACCTTCACATGCTTTCTACCGTTTCATTCTGAATTGAACTGTGAAAAGCATGTTTTCTCTCAAATAATCGAATCCATTTCAATAGGATGCCAACTCAACTGCTTTCCCTTTTCATACCTCAGCTTAACAAGATACTCCTAAATTTAAAGATGAAGAAATTATTACTGATACATTTATCTTAGAAAACAAGCAAATGGAACTTAAAACAAAAGAGAGTGGTGGAAAGCTGAATTACAGCTCGTCTGCAGTGCTTAACGTAAGAATTATCATTCTTGTGAAATCCGTAGCACACCGGCCAACCACTTATTCTAGTAATATCATTTACTGGAATACCAACAAACGCAAGCATGACGAAAGTGCTAAAAGTGTCAAGCACGCTGTTCAACCTCCTTGTCTGTACAAAAGCATATCTGCACCCATTAGAAGATGAGAATGACATCAAGAGAAGATGAAAAGGCATGCCTCTCATATTCAAATTACAAACAGTATTAGAAAAGACATCATTCCAGGGGTCACCTCTCAGATTAAAGGAGACTTATATTCATGCCAGATAGCACCATACACTAACAACTAATTGATGCATGTTTAAATCGCTGGCTGTAGATAATCCTATCTTTACAATTCCAGAGTTGCCATCTGCATTAATAAAGCCGACAAATACGTTAGTCCCATCGTGTTGTCCTGACTGATTGCATGGTTGAATTACCTTGCTACAGAGAAGAAAAGCAAATTACACTCAAGTGTTCAACTACTTACACTGAAATCTGTAGGCGAAGCAGCCAGCCACCTAGGCTAGCAACACTAGCATTATAGCAAGCAGTGCCAATAAGCCATGCTCTCTTCAAGACTTTAACCATTGTGTCTGTAGAGAAACATATCTGTTAGTCCCATCACAACTACCACAAGATTACAGTTATGACGCAAACGAGAGAAGTATGAGAAAACCATCATCCAGGGTTTTACCTCTTGTCATGCAGGAGAATCATATATATAGACGCCAAATAATTCACTCCCCTCGCACTCTCCTGTAATTTCTTCGTAATTAGACTCTGAAACTCTAATTTAAGCTGGAATATTGCTGAGGACAATCAATTTAATAATGAATAAAAAAAGTACCTGGCTTTTGTCTTGAGAGTTGAGAGTTGGAGAGAGTGAAATGAAAGCTCACAAGATGTTGACTTCTCCATCTATCTCTATGCAAGGAATGCGAGCTACCTTCTCATACCGCTTCTTCAGATACCTCTTCTTCAGAGAAGGACAATCCAAGATGCTCAGATAAGAAAGAGATGCCGGCAAACCCTCTTTTGGCAGGAATTTGAGACTCTCGCAGCCTGAAATTTGTAACTGTTGAAGAGAAGTGAGGTGCTCAAGTCCCTTTCCGTCCAAAGATTTCAGATTCGATACATAAGAGATTGCGAGAGTGTGAAGAGTGGCAGGGAGCAGCTGCTCATTGAGCAACGTCTGGAAGAAATCTTTGCTTGCTCCGAAGATCTGAAATGATTGTAGGTTGGGAGGCAAACCCCCTTGTGCAAATGACACCACATTTGGAAGACTGGATATCGCCAAACGTTGAAGTGCGGTGAGGGTGTGCATTCGGTCCGGCAACAACTTCAAATTCTCGCAGTTGTTGACATCAAATAAAGTGAGGTTGGGAGTGGGCAATCCCCCGTCGGGAAAAGAGACAAGATTTCGACAATACCAAATAGACAGGGAGTTGAGATGGCTGAGATTTTCATCTGCTCCTCCTTCAACAGAAAGGGATTCCAGATTCTCACACAAACTTATTTGAAGAGATGAAAGTTTGGGGAAAATGCCCAAAGGGAACGACCTCAGAGAATCACAGCTGTAGGATAGATACAAAGACTGAAGGGAAGTCAATTTGGCCATCATCTCATGTGATAGGAATTCTAATTTTCTGCATCATCTATACGGAGTGACGTCAGCGTGGTGGGCAGACCATTTGTAGGGAACGACAAGAGTGAGGAACATCCCCCTAAAGTCAAACTTTGAAGACGATTGCTGTTGGGCACCATTTGCGGCAACCACTTAATATCAACATACTTAATATCAAGCATCTGAAGCGACAGCAGCGTCTCCGTCGACTCTAGCAACAATGAGAGACCGGGGCATTTATTTACTGTCAGTTTTTCAAGAGATCCTCGTAAGGATTCCGTATTCAAGGTATTACTGGCCCTGTTTACATGAAGAACCTCACACTCAGACACATCAAGTGTTTTCAAGGAAGGAAGATGAGTGGGCAAGTTTCCTCTCAGCTTCGGACACTCTGGCATTTCACCTCCACTTGGACTAGGCAGCCATTCCTCCCACTCTGGCATACTTGAAAACTCTAGCTTCTCTAAAGATTGAAATGTTTGATTTCCCCCGTACAAATCAACACCAACACTCACAACGGATTTCATCCCTTCTACATACAACTCTTTGAGAGCAGGTAGCTGACCAACTGGTGGCAATGAACTGCAATTATCACAATCAATGAGACGCATCACTTGTAAGTTGGAGAAGGACGAGTCTCCCACCCAATTCGCGAATCTGGTTCCACCATAACACCTAATGGTTAGTTTCACCAAATTTACCGAAGGTTGTAGTCTTTCGAGCACATATCTCTTTTTTACAGAATCATCGGAAACATTAGGAACCCATGCCAACTCTACCTCATTCAGATCTTTCTTATCCTTCAGCAAGGCATCAATAGCACCGACTACATTTTGCAGATTCAAGATAGAAATTTTTCCTCCAAGGTGAGACAACTCCCTCAATTCTCCAATGCTTGACCCAGTAGATTTCCCCAACACAAAAGCTGTCAGTGTTCTCAGGTTTTTTAATCTACCCATATGCACAGGCATTTTTTTTATGCAAGTTCCGCCAATATCAAGATGACGCAAATGAATTAATTTCCTCATGTCTGCAGTCAGTTTAACAAGAGAAGAACAACCTAACAACAACAGAGTTTGTAAATTGTAGAGGGTACACACTGTATCTGGTAACCTTTTAATTGTCGTATAAGAGAGATCGATGTAGCGCAAGTGTATGTGATTACCAATGGAATCAGGTAAGTGATTGATATTTTGATATCTTGACAATGATATTACCCGTAAATATTTTTGTGTTGGCAGAAAATCATCTTGAACCTTATTGCTTACATATACTTCGTCATCACTTGTGTCATATGGTGCTAAAGACACCGGAAAGAATGTGTGCAAATACTTCACTCCATCTAATGGCTGAAATTTTGAAGATGTATCAAATTTTCCTCTCATATACGAGAAGTGGCGAACTCTTTTACTAGCTTCCTGTGAATGTTCCAGATCCAGCCTAAAACAAAACTCTCCAGACACAAACATAGCCAAGTCATTGATGAGATCATGCATGGTGAATCTTGGTGGATCCAATCTTGGTCTTTGAAACAGTGATCGAGATAACAGTTCGTCAAAGTATCTTTTACCAACCTCCTCCATTGCATTCCCACTCTCTAATTGTGGAATTAAACCTTCTGCCACCCATAGTAGAATTACATTTTCCTTTTCCAATTCATAGCCCTTTGGAAAAATTGAGCAATAAGCAAAGCATCGTTTCAAGTAACTTGGAAGATAATGGTAACTCAATCTTAGAGAAGGAAGAACACTATTACTGTGTGGTAGATCCCAAAGATTGCTATCCAATAGGTAATTCCATTCCTTGTAGTCTAGGTTGCAACCTAAGAGACCCCCTAGTGTTTTTGAAGCTAAAGGCAAACCGTTGCACTTGCGTGCAATTTTCTTACCAACTTCTTCCAAGTTTGGATGTGCACTGGAGTTTTCATTTCTAAATGCATGTTTTGCCAGTAACAACCAGCAATCATCGTCCGACAATTTTTCCAAGTCATGAATTGGAATAGTATTTTTCATGATGGATGCTACACGTGTACTCCTTGTTGTTACAATGACCTTGCTTCCCTTCACCCCATAAGTGAAAAGAGTTCGTAGACGATCCCAGTCATCATAGCTCTCATTCCAAAGGTCATCCAGGACAAATAAAAATGTATTTCCCCTTACTTGCTCCCTTAGTCGAATTTCAAGGGTATTCATATCTGAGATATCCCTCATTTGTTCCCTCCTTACTTGTTCCCTTAGTCTAATTCCAAGGGAATTCATATCTGAGATATCCCTTGCTTGTTCCCTTGGTCGAATTTCAAGGGAATTCATATCTGAGATATCACAAGATTTCTCAGTGATTTGCTCAATAAGGGTCTTAACCACCCTCAAAGCATCGTATTGTTCAGAAACACAAACCCAAGCATGAACGTTAAAATGCTCTTTAACTTGTTCATCATTGTACAGGAGTTGAGCAAGGGTTGTCTTACCGACCCCGCCCATCCCGACTATTGGGACTACAGAAAAATTACTGCTACTTTCATTGTCAGATAGCAGCAGTACTGTTTTTAACTTTTCTTTATCCTTATCCCTACCATAGGGAGAGAATCCTTCCTCAACTACAGAAGTTGTGGGAGTTCTTTGTGAAACCTTGCTCCCAATACCTTCTATAAGACCAAGGAGATTTCGCTGTTCTGCAAGGCGTTCTAACCTCTTAAATAACTCCTCTATTCTACCGTTCATGCCTTTATATTTAAAAGGATTACGAGAGGTAGAGAGGAAGTTGCACACCTGGGTTTGCTTAGTCTGATCTTTCACCTTGTGACGCAAAGCTTCAGTATCAATCTCATCCACCAAGTCCTCGGCTTTGAACACAGCATGTTTGAGCTCGTCAAGCCACATGCCGACGGCAAGGTTGACAATATGCTTCTCCTCCGCGTCGTTGAGCACTGCATGAAGTGTAAGCAATGTCATCTTCAGTTTGTCCATGAGTGAATAGTTGAGTCTTCTTGCCTGGAAGAAGGCCATGAACTCTCCCGAAGCAATCTTTTCGCACAGCACCTGGATCGACCCGGAGAGCAAAGCCCCTCCAACCAAAGCCATTTTCTCTTGTTTGCAAAAGCAAGTTGGAAACTAGAAATTCCGTTTCAAATTTTCAGGTGAGCAAGTAGCAAAGCCTGTTTAGATTATATAGGTTAACTTTACTTCGTCGGTGGGGAGAATAATTTTCAGTCGACCTCACACGTTAAGCATAACGTGAGAATTGGTGATTGGGCTTTGGAGAAAGCATGCTTCTTTTTTGGTTAATTAAAGTGAGACGAAATTTCAGAAAAGGATAAGCATCTATCTTTTTTTTCTTTTTTCCGGGAGATTATATAGAAATTTCATATACGTGGGTCTGTGTACGTGTGCGTGTATATGCATGTAATCTCTGGTTATTGAGATATATAATATACATCCCTCAAAGGTGTGTATATATACACTTTGTGGGTCTCATTTTAAATTAACTTGCTTATTTCTTATTGATGATAGTTTTTAAATTTGAACTAGCATTACTCTTTCCTCAAATTATACTTTTATAAGAGGGAAAGAAATTCAAATTAATCTCTTCACATTGATCGAACAGGAACTTCATGCATAACTTCCAGGTACGGACAACAAAACAATGGAGAGCGTTTCGGCTTCTTGCTTTCCAGCTTCGAAGGAGCTGTGGTTTCTTCACTCCATATTTGTCAGCCGAAGAGGTGTCGCTTAAAGACCTGTCTTCTTCATCAGAACTGAGTACCAACACCTGAACAATATCTTCATCCATGGCTACTTGGTCCTGGCACTCAGTCTTTCGCTTCCTTTTCTTCTTTTTCACATCTTTGGGTGGTTCAGCTCTGAAAAACCAATAATAATGTTACAACACAAATACCAAAAGTAAAATTGTATAGAAATCTAGAGAGAGAGAGAGAGAGAGAGAGAGAGAGAGAGAGAGAGAGTGACCATACTTGGAATCCTTTCCTGGTAACCAGGACAAACTAAAGGCAGCAATGCCTTCGTTGTCCCTGGTGTCATCTGTTTCGTCGCTTTCTCGTCCTTTACTTCCAAAGACAGATGAATGCTCGCCCACAAGAACACTGGAAGCAATTAGCATGTTAGAAAATGGAACATCAAACATGATTCTGTGAAAATGTACTCAATAGACAACAAGATCTCAGACCTGGATTCCGACAACGAAGCATTTCTTTGTTGGGCTATTTCACGTAGAGTTGCAACGTACTTCGACAGAGGACTAGCCCGACTTTTTCTCATCCTATAATAAGGACTTCAGTTTCTCCAAGATGATATCAAAATAAAATGAAATGAAGGCAAAGCGTTAAAGATATTTCAGATTAAAACAAAGTTTGACAATTCAATCATGAAAGATCCAAGAAATAGGCATTTGTGGTTATTAATGGCTGGTAACATTTAGCAAAGTACACATACATATAATACATTGGTGGCAAAATCACATAAAGGTCGTACCCAGTGCACAAGACTCCCAAATCACATGAGAGAAAAAAATTACGGAAGGGCAGACAGCAGACCTCAAGGAAATACTCAGCTGCAGGATCATTTGGGAGAAAAGAAATTGACATACGCCTTTCATTTGTAAACTGACAATTGGCCTCGATCTGGGATATGGAAGAGCTGAAACATTAGCTACGTACAACAAGGTTTTCCAACATTTAAAAGATGTAATTATTAACAGATGAAAGAGTATTAAAAACTTCTTCAACCAATCAATAGTCCACACATCTCAAGCTCGGGCATGGGAGCAGAGCACATGTGGTCACTAGACCCGCCACTCTAACCACGTACCTGATGAATGAGCTCCCTCATTGCTTTCCAAAACCTCTCAACCTTGGTGGATTTGCAGAAGGTACGCAATCGTACAGCTACTGGAATAAAAGACAACTCAGGGAATGCAACAGAAAAGCTCGACTAAGCTAAATGTTCAGCAAGCTCGTCTACAACAGATAACACACACGCTTCCTGAAAATTTTCCTCAAACTCCTAAAAACAATAACAATGTAGTACTGAATTTGAAGAAGAGACAATGTCCACACTAAAATATACCTTCAGTACAGTGCACAAATCAATAGCTTTGCCAACACCACCAGTGGTGGGTCTGTTCAACTCTTTCATCTCAAGCATGTCCAAAAGCAGCATAGAAACCAGAGTGAAAGTACCCGTCGAAGCAGCAATGCGATTAAGCATTCTAATACACCTCGATCTAAGGGGGAAGTACCTAGCTGTTGGAACTAGACGGGCTACCCCATAATTATTTGAGCCAGGGAATACGCAACAGGCCTAAACTCAGGTTCTGTGCCATAGGAAGAGACGGCTCCAGACCAGAGCTCAAGACAGTTCATGAACTTCCACTCATAAACCTTTCAGAATGCTTCCTACAAAACGCAAAGCAACACAAGTTAAATGCTAGATATATAGGGCATCTGGCGCGTTTTAAACTAAATACAATTTCTAAAATTAAAAAAGAAAATGAGAAACTAGAATTTGAAACATGGAGGAAAAGCTAACATTTTTATTCAATGGTACCAAGAAAATATGATTCTTTTTTTTCGATGTAGTCAATGACTTAGAAAAAACTTTTACAGGCAGTTTATCTAGCCGCTCTTGTAATAATTCATCGAGGTTAAGTTCTCTCAGTTGGGTAGGTAGTGTCATGAGCCTTTCTGATCATTCCTAAGTTCTACAAAGATGCATGTTAGCCTACAAGAGACAATCCAATAACTAAACAAAAGGTAAACATTCAGATTTCAAGGATAATAGTACCGTAGTTCAATTACATTGATACATAGGAAGAACAGATTACACTCAAGTGTTCAACTGCTTACATTGAAATCTGTAGGCGCAGCAGCCAGCCACCGAGTCTAGTAATACTGGCATTCTAGCATGCAGTGCCAGTAAGCGGTGCTCTCTTAATAGAGTTGAGAGTCCAGTAGGTTTTGAACGTCCATTTCCATCCAAAGATTTCAAACTTGATAGTTCAGTAAACCAGAGCTCCATTTGATAATCCTATCTTTACAGGTTTAGTCTGTTTGCTCAATGCATCAATGAAACCGATATATCTGTTAGTCCCTTCACATTTTCTTGACTTAGCATATAGTTGAAATGAACTGTTAAAGAAAAAGACTGATCCCTAATATAAATGCAATAGGGAAAAGGCAAACCCAAGATAGAAAAAGTGAGAGAAAGTAAATTACAATTTACATCTGATCTGCAATGTTCAACCGGTGAAATCCATAGCACAACCATGAGGCACAGCGATGAGGCACTATTCAACTGTTGTGCGCAAACGGGAGAAGTATGAAAAACCATCACTAAGGGCTTACCTCTTCTCGTGCAGGAGAATCATGTACATCCACCCCAAGTAGTTCCACAGTATCAGACTACAAAGAAGTCAGTCTCCTCGCATTCTCCTGTAATTTCATTGGAATTAGACTCCGAAACTTGAATTTAAGTAGGAGTATTGCTGAGGACAATAAATATAATTATAAACAAGAAATTACCTGGCTTCGTCTTGAGAGTTGAGAGTTGGAGAGGTGAAGTGAAAGCTCATAGGATGGTGACTTCATCGTCTATCTTTATGCAAGGAATGCGAGATATGTTTCTCCAATCTTTTCCCTTCTTGTTCCGATAACTCCTCTTCAGAGAAGGACAATTCTCGATACTCAACCAAGAAAGAGACGCCGGAAAACCCTCTTTTGGCAGGAATTCGAGACTCTGGCACCATGAAATTTCTAGCTGTTGAAGAGAAGTGGGGTGCCCAAGTCCCTTCCCGTCCAAAGATTTCAGATTTGAAAGATGAGAGATTTTGAGAGTGAGAAGAGTGGCAGGGAGCAGATGTTCCTTGAGCAACGTCTCCAGCAGGTCCTTGTTTCTGGTGATTATAAATTCTTGAAGAGAGACAAGTCCTTGCAATCCCCACTCCTCTGAAGGCCTCAGTCTCTCACAATTTTCGATCCAAAATGCTTGTAGGTTGCGAGGCATACCCCCTTTTGCAAGTGACTCCAGATTTGGAAGATTTTGTATCCACAAATAGTCGGTGAGGGTGTGCATTCCGTCCGGCAACAACTTCAAACTCTTGCATCCCCAGACTGAAAAGGATGTCAGGTGGGGAGTGGGCAATCCTCCGTCGGGAAAAGAGACCAGATTTGGACATCTCCGGAGAGACAGGTAGTCGAGATGGCTGAGATTTTCAACTGCTCTTCCTTCAACATAAAGGGACTCCAGATTCTGACAACCATAGATACCAAGAGTTGAAAGCTTGGGGAAGATGCCCAAAGGGAACGAACTCAGAGAATCACAGCAATCCAAAACTCTAGCCTCTCTAAAGATTGAAACGGTTGATATCCCCCCGTAGAATTCAACACCAACACTCGTAGCATGTTTCATGCTTTCTACATATAATCATTTAGACGTGGGTGCTTTGTAAAAACTCGAGTTAGCAATTTCTTTGGTGGCGTTAGATTTTGATATTTTTCATCCATCCTGGTCATGTGGATAGCACTTGGCAATTGTACGAGGGAAAACTTGTAATTGTAAAAGTTCAGAAAGGTGATCGGCATTCAAGTTCGAGGAAGGGGACAAATCGACAAAAACCTCAACTATTACTAAGATTAAAGTTTTTTAGGGTCTGAACCCAAAAAGGAATTTGCTTTTTAACTAAAAGTGTGCTAGTTGTTACCATCGAAAGAATAATGTACAAGACGATAGGGTGTCGAAGAGTGGCCTCATCAAAACCTTGTTGGGAATTTCAACCCAACTGAAGGAAAAAGAGTACCACGCACCAACAATTTACAAGATACGACGGTCTAGCTTCTATTAACTAAAACATCCAAAATAATGTCCAGGGGAGTCGTCAAACTATAGCAACTCTTGATATCGTGCAAGTCTATGTGCAACCTTTTAGGCCTCTCGTCTCACATAATATTGGGCCAGACGCAGAATAATCCTCCTCCTTTTGCAACAGCCCTGCCAAAGCTAGAGTGCAATGACTCTCCACTTCCACAGCAGCAGCCTCCAAATCAGCCACCATCGGCAGCCAACGACGTAGGGCTCTGGCCTCAATGTACGTGGTAGAGGAAAACGAACTCCACACGCACGCACTTGGCTGCACAGGCAGCAACAAAGTGTGCATTTGACTGCATTAGAATCAGAAAAACAAATACTATATATTAAGAGAAACAATGAATGGACCCCTTAGCGATTGGGAAATTTTGCTGCTATGTGCGATAATATACATGAAGCATTACTACGGTTGAGTTGCTACTTACCAAGAAGGTTTCTAAATTTAAGAGCCCGCTGCTCCAACTTTACCCATCAAACTTGGGTTAAGGCGAAGCATCATCTATTTCTCCACTGCATCTTCCTCAAGAGCGGGAAAGAACGCAGAGCTTTACCTTCACACGCTTTCTACAGTTTAATTCTGAATCGAACTGTGAAAAGCACGTTTTCTCTCAAATCCATTTCAATAGGATGCCAACTCAACTGCTTCCCTTTTTCATACCTCAGCTTAACAAGATACTCCTAAATTCAAAGATGAAGAAATTATTATGGATACATTTATCTTAGAAAACAAGCAAATAGAACTTAAAACAAGAGAGTGGTGGAAAGCTCAATTACAGCTCGTCTGCAGTGCTCAACGTAAGAATTATCATTCTTGTGAAATCAGTAGCACACCAGCCAACCACTTATTCTAGTAATATTATTTACTGGAATACCAACGCAAGCATGAGAATAGTGCTACAAGGATCAAGCGAGCTGTTCCACCACTCTGTCTGTACAAAAGCATATCTGCACCCATTCGTAGATGAGAGTGACATCAAGAGAAGATAAAAAGGCATGCCTCTCATATTCAAACTACAACAGCATTAGAAAAAACAGCACTCCAGGGGTTACCTCTCCAACGTAAGTAAAATTATATTCATGCCAGATAGCTGGAGCTAGCACCATTCAAGGACAACTAATTGATGCATGTTAAATCGTTGGCTGTAGATAATCCTCTCTTTACATTTCCAGAGTTTGCCATCTGCATCAATAAAGCCGACAAATACGTTGGTCCCATCGAATTGTCCTGACTGATTGCATAGTTGAATTACAATGATACATAAAGGAAGCACAAATTGCACTCCAAGTGTTCAACTACTTACACTGAAATCCGTAGATGCAGCAGCCAGCCACCAAGTCTAGTAACACTGGCATTCTAGCAACCGATGCCAATAAGCCATGCTCTCTCCAACCATTGTGTTTGCAGAGAAACATATGTATATGCACCTACCACAAGATGACAGAGGCATTGAAATATGAGTAAGCATTCCGTCATATGGAAACCACAGCAGTATATATATACACAAGTACCTGAGTGGTTGATGTAAGCTAACATCGTTTTCCCCCTGATAATCCTATCTTTGCAGTTCAATAGTTTTCTCTCTGGATCGACGAAGTCCCGCATACATTCAATCCTTATATAGCTGTTGAAGAGAGCTGAGGTCTAGAGGTTCAAGTCCCGGCAGGAATTGCAAGTGGGAGGCGTTGTAAGTCCATTTCCGTCCAAAAGATTTCAAACTTGACAGTCCAGAAAACCAGAGCACCATTTGATAATCCTATCTTTATGGGTTTGCTTGCTCGCTGCATCAGTGAAACCGATATATCTGTTAGTCCCATCACACCTACCACAAGATTAGAGTTATGTCGCAAACGAGAGAAGTATGAGAAAACCATCATCCAGGGTTTTACCTCTTGTCATGCAGGAGAGTCATATATATCCACCCCCAAGTAGTTCCACAGTATCAGACTACAAATAATTCACTCCCCTCCCACTCTCCTGTAATTTCATCATAATTAAACTCTGAAACTTTAATTTAAGCTGGAATATTGCTGAGGACAATCAATTTAATAATAAATAAAATAGTACCTGGCTTTTGTCTTGAGAGTTGAGAGTTGAGAGTTGAGAGTTGGAGAGAGTGAAATGAAAGCTCACAAGATGTTGACTTCTCCATCTATCTCTATGCAAGGAATGCGAGCTATGTTCTCATACCTCTTCTTCAGATACCTCTTCTTCAGAGAAGGACAACCCCAGATGTTCAGATAAGAAAGAGATTCCGGAAAACCCTCTTTTGGCAGGAATTTGAGACTTTCGCACTTTGAAATTTGTAGCTTTTGAAGAGAAGTGAGGTGCTCAAGTCCCTTTCCGTCCAAAGATTTCAGATACCAAACATGAGAGATTTGGAGAGTGTGAAGAGTGGCAGGGAGCAGCTGTTCATTGAGCAACGTCTCCAGCAGATCCTTGGTTCCTTCGATCCGAAATTGTCGAAGAGAGACTAGCCCTTGCAATCCCCATTCCACTGAAGGCCTCAGTCTCTCACAAAATTCAATCCGAAATTGTCGAAGAGAGACAAGCCCTTAGAATTACTCTCCACTTCCACAGCTGCAGCTTCCAAATCAGCCACCATCCGCAGCCAACGACGTAGTGCTCTGGCCTCAGCGTACCTGGTGGAGGAAAATGAACTCCCCCGCGTGCACTTGGCTGCACAGGCAGCAACAAAGTGTGCATTTAGCTCATACGATTCAGAAAAGCAAATACTATTAAGGGAAACAATGAATGGACACCTTAACGATGGGGAACTTTTCTGCTATGTGCGGTAATGTACACGAAGCACTACCACGGTTGAGTTGCTACTTACCAAGAAGGTTTCTAAAATTGAAAGCACGTTGCTCCAACTTTCCCCATCAAACTTGGGTTAAGGCGTATCACCGACTATTTCCCCATGGCATCTTCCAGACTTCCTCTAGATTGGTTAACCAATCAAATGATCGCCTACATATATAGTGAGTGAATCTGCAATGTTCAAATAATTTTTTTCTTCGTTTGTTAACTTGCTATGCAAGTCACACGACATCACAAGACATCACGCATGCTAATATACAGAAAACAAACCTCCGAGTCCAGATGCAACTTTCAATATTCTCTTGATTTCTCATGAAATCCACAATGGTGAGAAGAATGCTATAACCTCTCAGTTCCTTTGGATCACTTCCGGGAGAAAAGATGTTCATACGCAGCAACAATAGGCACAATTTCTTTTAAAGTATGTGATATATATTATTCTTTAAGGAGACTATGCGGATTCTGAGTTTTGATGAAAATGTAGGAAAAGAACACAGAGCTTTACCTTCACATGCTTTCTACCGTTTCATTCTAACTCCAAAGTGAAAAGCATATTTTCTCTCAAATCCATTTCAATAGGATGCCAACTCTCAACTGCTTTCCCTTTTCATACTCAGCTTAACAAGATACTCCTAAATTCAAAGATGAAGAAGATTTTTCCGTACCAGCATCTTCTACCTATACCGCAGTTGAAGCACCTAAAGGAGATTTTGGTGTCTTTCTGGTCAGTAATGGTTATCTTTAAAACAAGCAAACGGAACTTAAAACAAAAGAGTGGTGGAAAGCTCATTTACTGGAATATCAACAAATGCAAGCATGATGACAGTGCTACAAGTATCAAGCGCGCTGTTCAACCACTTTGTTTGTACAAATCTGCACCCATGCGAAGATGAGAGTGACGTCAAGAGAAGATGAAAATGCATGCCTCTCGTATTTAAACTATAAACAGTATTTAGAAAGGTAAAAAAAAAACATCATTCGAGGGGTTACCTCTCCGATTAAAGGAGAATTATATTCATGCCAGATAGCTGGAGTAGCACCATTCAAGGACAACTAATTGATGCATGTTTAAATTGTTGGCAGTAGATGATCCTTTCTTTACAATTCCCGAGTTGCCATCTGCATCAATAAAGCCGACATATATGTTAGTCCCATCGTTACACTAAAGTGTTCAACTGCTCACACTGAAATCTGTAGGCGCAGTAGCAGACAGCCAATGAGTCAAGTAACAGTGACATTCTAGAAAGCGGTGCCAATAAGCCATGCTCTCTTCAACCATTGTGTTTGTATATAAACATTTGTGTATAACCTACCTCAAGATGACAGAGGCATTGAAAGATGAGTGAGCATTCCGCCGTATGGAAACCACAGCAGTACATCGGAGAAACAAAAACATCATCAAGGAGCCCATGCAGGGTGAATCATATATGCGAGAGATTGCCGCCGCACCAATCAACAACTAGTAATTGATATGTAAGCTAAAACCGGTTGCTATTATATTTGATGAAACTGTCCTGAAATTTCAAGAAACATGTAAATGTTAGGGGAGAAATGAAAAATAAGAGAAAGAAGAAAGGGTAGCACAGTTGCATTATACTGCTAAAAAGTAATTTAACAAAATTAAACGCAAGTGGTCATATATATACATAAGTACCTGAGTGGTTGATGTAAGCTAACATCATTTGCCCTCTGATAATCCTATCTTTACAGTTCAATAGATTTCTCTCTGGGCCGATGAAGTCCAACATACATTCAATCTTTATATAGATGTTGACGAGAACTGAGGTCTGCAGGTCCCTGTTGAATGTCCATTTCTGTCCAAAGATTTCAAACTTGACAGAAAACCAGAGCACCATTTAATAATCCTATCTTTACAGGTTTCCTCTGTTTGCTCACCGCATCAATGAAACCAATATACCTGCTACTACCATCACATTGTCCTGATTTAGTATATAGTTGAATTGAACTGTCAAAGAAAAAGACTGATATATAAATGCAATATACAACAACAACAACAAAGCCTTTTCCCACTAAGTGGGGTCGGCTATATGAATCCTAGAACGCCATTGCGCTCGGTTTTGTGTCATGTCCTCCGTTAGATCCAAGTACTCTAAGTCTTTTCTTAGAGTCTCTTCCAAAGTTTTCCTAGGTCTTCCTCTACCCCTTCGGCCCTGAACCTCTGTCCCGTAGTCACATCTTCGAACCGGAGCGTCAGTCGGCCTTCTTTGCACATGTCCAAATCACCGAAGCCGATTTTCTCTCATCTTTCCTACAATTTCGGCTACTCCTACTTTACCTCGGATATCCTCATTCCCAATCTTATCATTTCTCGTGTGCCCACACATCCCACGAAGCATCCTCATCTCCGCTACACCCATTTTGTGTACGTGTTGATGCTTCACCGCCCAACATTCTGTGCCATACAACATCGCTGGCCTTATTGCCGTCCTATAAAATTTTCCCTTGAGCTTCAGTGGCCTACGATGGTCACACAACACGCCGGATGCACTCTTACACTTCATCCATCCAGCTCGTATTCTATGGTTGAGATCTCCATGTAATTCTCCGTTCTCTTGCAAGATAGATCCTAGGTAGCGAAAACGGTCGCTTTTTGTGATCTTCGCTAGATTGCTCCGGTCATTAGTGTGGATAAGTATATAAATGGATAGAGATAGGAAAGCAAACACAAGATGTACGTGGTTCACCCAGATTGGCTACGTCCACGGAATAGAAGAGTTCTCATTAATTGTGAAGGGTTTACACAAGTACATAGGTTCAAGCTCTCCTTTAGTGAGTACAAGTGAATGATTTATTACAAATGACATTAGGAAATATTATGGGAGAATGATCTCGTAATCACGAAACTTCTAAGTATCGGAGTGTGGTGTCGTCTTGACTTGCCTTATCTGTCTCATAGGTAGATGTGGCATCTTCTCTGGAAGTACTCTTCCTCCATCCAGGGGTGGTATCTTTAACTGGTGGAGATGCACAAGGTAATGTATCAATTTCACTTGAAGCTTACCTGTAGTTTCAGGCTTGGTCAAGCGCGATACAAACCATGTAGTAGGAGTCCCCCAAGTCGCCGAGCTAGGGGGTCTGCTGAAAGAGGTGACAGACAAGGTAAGCAATCAGAGCTCCGACTGATTGTTCACCTTCTCCCCATCTTGCAGCAGCATGAAGGATAAAGAGAAGAAAAATGAGAAGAGATGATATGAGATACTTTTGCTTTTGAAGAAGTAACTTTCCACAGGCTTATTCTTGAACTGAGCTGAAGGGTTTTCTGGTTTCCTCCAGAGTATAAGGCCGACTGGAGAATTTGAGGGTCAAAACAAGTCCATCAAATCTAGAGTACGTTCCACCCTGCTGATATGGGATACTTTTGCTTTTGACAGAGTAATGGATGTATCGGCACGTGTGCTGTTACGCTTGTCTCCACATGCTTCCTTGTATCCTTCGCACTTGCCCTATCTGTTCCTCAAGCAGATGCGGAATCTTCCCTGGAAACATAAGATGTTGAAGATGAGTACTCGAGAGCAATGCCAGGTAAGTAATCAGGTAAGGGGTTCCAGGCAGTCAGTTCCTGGCTGGAAGCTTGATTCCAAGTGCTGACTGATTGCTCTCTTTCTCCTTGTCTTGCAGGTAAAAACAAGGCCAAAGGAAAAGACAGGGAAAAAGCATGATATGGGATACTCTTGCTTTTAACCCTGATGATATGAGATATTCTTGCTCTAGTATAGCTTGTTTGCAGAGGTATTATCGAGGGGAAAGAAAGCTGAATATTTCGAAAGGCTTCGTTGGGAGTGCCCTCTCAGATATGATGAAGGGTTGAGCATTTTTGCAGGTCTGCCTGTCCGTTGGGGATGGAGGTCGACATATATAGGAGTCTCCCTAACAACAAGTAGTAATGCTATTCCTTTACCCTGCTTGGTCATAGCACGGTAGTGGGAGCTGCCAGTCTCACATATTTTAACTCTGTCAGAGCACTTTGAAAAAAGTGGTATGTGGTATCTGGCTCTCGAGATTCGGAGTACGATGCCTCTTCGATTTTTGAGAAAGCAATCATGCTGGGGGTCTGGCTCTCGAGATTCGGAGAGCAGTGTCTCTTCGATTTTTGAGGAAGTAATCATGTTGGGAGTCTGGCTCTCGAGATTCGGAGGGCGGTGCCTCTTCGATTTTGGAGCAAGCAATCTTGTTGGGAGTTGTCTCGAATGTGAGTAAAGGTTGGGCATGTTTGCTAGTCTACCTTGCCACGAAGCACAAAGGTTGACACACAGGGACTTTCCAATTATCCAGCAATGGTACTGTTCCTTTACCCTCTCTTCGATTTTGAGAAAGTAGTCATGTTGGGAGTCTGGCTCTCGAGATTCGGAGGACGGTGCCTCTTCGATTTTGGAGCAAGCAATCTTGTTGGGAGTGTTTTCTCGAATGTGAGTAAAGGTTGGGCATGTTTGCTAGTCTACCTTGCCACGAAGCACAGAGGTTGACACACAGGGACTTTCCAATTATCCAGCAGTGGTACTGTTCCTTTACCCTTGTGGGTAATAATATGGTAGCTAGACCTTCAAAATTTATGTGTCTAAACTTTGTTAGTGCTGTTTCTTTGCTATTCTTTTACCTTTCTTGGTCAGAGCGATGTAGTGGGAGCTGCAAGCTTCACGTGCTCAACTTTGGCAGAGAACTTTGGCAAAGTTATCTGTGGTACCCATGAGCTATTGTTGCGTGTGGGAAGTGGGTGATTGAACAGTAAGATTCATGTGCTTTCTACTTCACCAGAAGTCTTCGACAGAATGCCCATAATTTCTGCAAAGCTGGGTGTGCGTGTGACAGGTGCTGACAAGGCTAAAAAAGTAGGTGCCTCTTCGATTTCTGAGATCGGCCCTCGTGGTCTCTGAGCAGCCCAGCTTTTGAGAAAGCGAGCGCCTCTTCGATTGATTCGGAGAACGATGCCTCATCGATTTTTGAGAAAGCAATCATGCTGGGGGTCTGGCTCTCGAAGATTCGGGGAGCAGTCTCTTCGATTTTTGAGAAAGTAATCATGTTGGGAGTCTGGCTCTCGAGATTCGGAGGGCGGTGCCTCTTCGATTGTGAAGCAAGCAATCTTGTTGGGAGTGTTTTCTCGAATGTGAGTAAAGGTTGGGCATGTTTGCTAGTCTACCTTGCCACGAAGCACAGAGGTTGACACACAGGGACTTTCCAATTATCCAGCAATGGTACTGTTCCTTTACCCTCTCTTCGATTTTTAAGAAAGTAGTCATGTTGGGAGTCTGGCTCTCGAGATTCGGAGGACGGTGCCTCTTCGATTTTGGAGCAAGCAATCTTATTGGGAGTGTTTTCTCGAATGTGAGTAAAGGTTGGGCATGTTTGCTAGTCTACCTTGCCACGAAGCACAGAGGTTGACACACAGGGACTTTCCAATTATCCAGCAGTGGTACTGTTCCTTTACCCTTGTGGGTAATAATATGGTAGCTAGACCTTCAAAATTTATGGGTCTAAACTTTGTTAGTGCTGTTTCTTTGCTATTCTTTTACCCTTCTTGGTCAGAGCGATGTAGTGGGAGCTGCAAGCTTCACGTGCTCAACTTTGGCAAAGTTATCTGTGGTACCCATGAGCTATTGTTGCGTGTGGGAAGTGGGTGATTGAACAGTAAGATTCATGTGTTTTCTACTTCCCCAGAAGTCTTCGACAGAATGCCCATAATTTCCGCAAAGCTGAGTGTGCGTGTGACAGGTGCTGACAAGGCTGGAAAAGTAGGTGCCTCTTCGATTTCTGAGATCGGCCCTCGTGGTCTCTGGGTAGCCCAGCTTTTGAGAAAACGAGCGCCTCTTCGATTTCTGAGATCGGCCTTCGTGGTCTTTGAGCAGCCCAACTTTTGAGAAAGCAAACGCCTCTTCGATTTCTGAGATCAACCCTCGTGATCTCTAAGCAGCCCAGCTTTTGAGAAAGCAAACGCCTCTTCGATTTTTGAGCAGGCGCCTCTTCGATTTCTGAAGCTCCGTCGAGTGCAGATTTTTATAGGGGCTGGCATTAAGTTCCAAAGCACACTTGAATCTCCACCAATAGAAGCTTCATTCTTGCACTTCTAAGATCTTGATTTGTCCGACCACTTCTCTCTTCAACAACTTTGAAAATGTCTGGCCCCTCCGACCGTCGTTTTGACTTGAACCTTGTTGAAGAGGCAGCCCCGCCTTCTCCAGACAACATATGGCGCCCATCCTTCGTCTCCCCTACTGGTCCTCTTACCGTTGGGGATTCCGTGATGAAGAATGATATGACCGCTGCGGTGGTGTCCAGGAACCTTTTCACTCCCAAAGATAACAGACTACTTTCCAAACGGTCTGATGAGTTAGCTGTTAAGGATTCGCTGGCTCTCAGTGTTCAGTGTGCAGGTTCTGTGTCTAATATGGCCCAACGCCTATTTGCTCTAACCCGCCAAGTTGAATCATTGGCGGCTGAAGTGATGAGTCTCAAACAGGAGATTAGAGGGCTCAAGCATGAGAATAAACAGTTGCACCGGCTCGCACATGACTATGCTACAAACATGAAGAGGAAGCTTGACCAGATGAAGGAAACTGATGGTCAGGTTTTACTTGATCATCAAAGATTTGTGGGTTTGTTCCAAAGGCATTTATTGCCTTCGTCTTCTGGGGCTGTACCGCTTAATGAAGCTCCAAATGATCAACCTCTGATGCCTCCTCCTTCTAGGGTTCAGTCCAGTACTGAGGCTCCAAATGATCCCCCTCCGGTGCCTTCTCTTTCTGGGGCTCTACCGACTGCTGAGACTTCTCCTAAGCAACCTTTATGAAGGCTCCCTCTTGTGTGTTTATTTTGACTCATGTATATGTACATATTTGTAGCTTATTGGGGATATCAATAAATAAGCTTTCCTTCATTTCAACGTACTGTGTTAAAAACACCAAAGCCTTCTTCGCTAAGTTCTTTGAATTTTCTTTTGTTGAAGCTTGTATGTTGAAGCTTTCTGAGTGGAACATGTAGGTTGGGGTAGTGTTCCCTTAATTTTCCGAGTGAGGAAAACTTCTCGGTTGGAGACTTGGAAAATCCAAGTCACTGAGTGGGATCGGCTATATGAATCTTAGAACGCCATCCAAGTACTCTAAGTCTTTTCTTAGAGTCTCTTCCAAAGTTTTCCTAGGTCTTCCTCTACCCCTTCGGCCTTGAACCTCTGTCCCATAGTCGCATCTTCTAATCGGAGCGTCAGTAGGCCTTCTTTGCACATGTCCAAACCACCGTAACCGATTTTCTCTCATCTTTCCTTCAATTTCGGCTACTCCTACTTTACCCCGGATATCCTCATTCCTAATCTTATCCTTTCTCGTGTGCCCACACATCCAACGAAGCATCCTCATCTCCGCTACACCCATTTTGTGTACGTGTTGATGTTTCACCGCCCAACATTCTGTGCCATACAGCATCGCCGGCCTTATTGCCGTCCTATAAAATTTTCCCTTGAGCTTCAGTGGCATACGGCGGTCACATAACACGCCGGATGCACTCTTCCACTTCATCCATCCAGCTTGTATTCTATGGTTGAGATCTCCATCTAATTCTCCGTTCTTTTGCAAGATAGATCCTAGGTAACGAAAACGGTCGCTCTTTGGTATTTCTTGATCTCCGATCCTCACCCCTAACTCGTTTTGGCCTCCATTTGCACTGAACTTGCACTCCATATATTCTGTCTTTGATCGGCTTAGGCGAAGACCTTTAGATTCCAACACTTCTCTCCAAAGGTTAAGCTTTGCATTTACCCCTTCCTGAGTTTCATCTATCAACACTATATCGTCTGCGAAAAGCATACACCAAGGAATATCATCTTGAATATGTCCTGTTAACTTATCCATTACCAACGCAAAAAGGTAAGGACTTAAGGATGAGCCTTGATGTAATCCTACAGTTATGGGAAAGCTTTCGGTTTGTCCTTCATGAGTTCTTACGGCAGTCTTTGCTCCTTCATACATATCCTTTATAGCTTGGATATATGCTACTCGTACTCCTTTCTTCTCTAAAATCCTCCAAAGAATGTCTCTTGGGACCCTATCATACGCTTTTTCCAAATCTATAAAGACCATGTGTAAATCCTTTTTCCCATCTCTATATCTTTCCATCAATCTTCGTAAGAGATAGATTGCCTCCATGGTTGAGCGCCCTGGCATGAACCCGAATTGGTTGTCCGAAACCCGTGTCTCTTGCCTCAATCTATGCTCAATGACTTTCTCCCAGAGCTTCATTGTATGACTCATTAGCTTAATACCCCTATAGTTCATGCAATTTTGTACGTCGCCCTTATTCTTGTAGATAGGCACCAAAGTGCTCGTTCGCCACTCATTTGGCATCTTCTTCGTTTTCAAAATCCTATTGAAAAGGTCAGTGAGCCATGTTATACCTGTCTCTCCCAAAAGTTTCCACACTTCGATTGGTATATCGTCTGGGCCTATTGCTTTTTTATGCTTCATCTTCTTCAAAGCTACAACCACTTCTTCCTTCCGGATTCGACGATAAAAAGAGTAGTTTCTACACTCTTCTGAGTTACTCAACTCCCCTAAAGAAGCACTCATTTCATGTCCTTCATTGAAAAGATTATGAAAATAACCTCTCCATCTGTCTTTAACCGCGTTCTCTGTAGCAAGAACCTTTCCATCCTCATCCTTGATGCACCTCACTTGGTTTAGGTCCCTTGTCTTCTTTTCCCTTGCTCTAGATAGTTTATAGATATCCAACTCTCCTTCTTTGGTATCTAGTCGTTTATACATATCGTCGTAAGCCGCTAACTTAGCTTCTCTGACAGCTTTCTTCGCCTCTTGCTTCGCTTTTCTATACCTTTCACCATTTTCATCGGTCCTCTCCTTGTATAAGGCTTTACAACATTCCTTCTTAGCCTTCACCTTTGTTTGTACCTCCTCATTCCACCACCAAGATTCCTTTTGGTGTGGGGCAAAGCCCTTGGACTCTCCTAATACCTCTTTTGCTACTTTTCGGATACAACTAGCCATGGAATCCCACATTTGGCTAGCTTCTCCCTCTCTATCCCACACACATTGGGTGATTACCTTCTCTTTGAAAATGGCTTGTTTTTCTTCTTTTAGATTCCACCATCTAGTCCTTGTGCACTTCCAAGTCTTGTTCTTTTGTCTTACTCTTTTGATATGTACATCCATCACCAATAAGCGATGTTGATTAGCCACGCTCTCTCCTGGTATAACTTTGCAATCCTTACAAGTTATACGATCCCCTTTCCTCATTAGAAGAAAATCTATTTGTGTTTTTGACGACCCACTCTTGTAGGTGATCACATGTTCTTCTCTCTTCTTAAAGAAGGTGTTGGCTAAGAAGAGATCATATGCCATTGCAAAATCCAAGATGGCTTCCCCACCCTCGTTTCTCTCCCCAAAACCATGGCCACCATGAAAACCTCCATAGTTGCCTGTCTCCCTGCCCACGTGTCCATTTAAATCTCCTCCTATAAATAATTTCTCCGTCTGAGCAATTCCTTGCACCAAGTCTCCAGAGTCTTCCCAAAATTTCTCCTTCGAACTCGTATCCAACCCTACTTGAGGTGCGTACGCACTAATCACATTGATAAGTTCTTGTCCTATTACAATCTTGATTGCCATGATTCTATCTCCTACTCTCTTGACATCTACAACATCTTGTACCAAGGTCTTGTCCACGATGATGCCAACACCGTTTCTCGTTCTATTTGTGCCCGAATACCAAAGTTTAAACCCTGAGTTTTCTAGATCATTTGCCTTACTACCAACCCACTTAGTTTCTTGTAGGCACATAATATTTATCCTTCTCCTCACCATAACTTCCACTACTTCCATAGATTTTCCCCCCGTTAAGGTTCCTATATTCCACGTTCCTAAACGCATTTTGCTCTCTTGAACTCTACCCTTCTGTCCTAGCTTCTTCACCCTCCCCCGTCTAATAGGATCAAAGTACTTCTTTTGTGTGTCCCGGGTAAAGTTGATAGGAGCATATGCTCCCAAACAACTTTGAGTGGAGTCGTTCGAAAAGAAGTTTCTATGGCCCCCTTGCTCATTTAACACTGCATCCGGGTGCCGATGGAGATACAGCGACCCTTGCTCACTTATCACTGTGCTCGGGCCACACAGCGCGCCACTTACGGGTGACGCCCTAGCTTTAGCGCGATTTTGTTCTGGATTCATTTTCATAAGGATTCGACGTGATCATGGAGTGCCGGCTGTCGACTACCTGACTACAGCTGATCTGCAATTTTCCACCAGTGAAATCCTCCTTATTATAAATGCAATCTAGCAACGCATTGTACATGCTGGCATTCAAGCAAGCTCAGCCATTAGGCACTCTTCAACTGTTGTGTTAGTAGAGAGAAACATATCTCCTGTGGACCTACCTGAAGATTACAGTTACAGTGAAAGATGAGAAAGTTATGCCACAAACGAGACAAGTATGAGAGAACCCTCACATGCAGGAGAATCATATGTATCCACCCCAAGTAGATACACACTATCATACTACAAAAAAGTCACTCCCATCGCATTCTCCTGTAATTTCATCGGAATTAGACTCTGAAACTTATATTTAAGTAGGAATATTGTTGCTAAGGAAAATCAATTTAATAATAAATATAACAGTGAAAGATGTTCATAGGCGGCAACAAGAGGCATAATTTCATTTAACGTATGCGAAATATATTTTTCTGTAAGGAGAGTATGTAGATGCCGAGTTTTGATGAAAATGTAGGAAAAGAACGCAGAGCTATACCTTCACACACTTTCTACTGTTTCATTCTAAATCGAACTGTGAAAAGCATGTTTTCTCTCAAATCCATGTCAGTAGGATGCCAACTCAACTGCTTTCCTTTTTCATACCTCAGATTAAAAAGATACTCCTAAATTCAAAGATGAAGAAATTATTATTGATACATGTATCTTAGAAAACAAGCAAATGGAACTTAAAAACAAAAGATGAAGAAATTACCGCTCAACTGCAGTGCTCAATGTAAGAATTATCATTCTTGTGAATTCCGTAGCACACCAGCCAACCCCTTATTCTAGTAATATCATTTACTGGAATACCAACAAACGTAAGCATGACAAAAGATCGAGCGTGCTCTGTCTGTACAAAAGCATATATGCGCCCATTAGTAGATGAGAGTCACATCAAGTGAAGATGAAAAGGCATGCCTCTCATATTTAAACTAAAACAAAAGTAATAGAAAAAAAAAACGTCATATCAGGGGTTACCCCTCCAATTAAAGGAGAATTATATTCATGCCAGATAGCTGGAGCTAGCACCATTCAAGGACAACTAATTGATGCATGTTTAAATCGTTGGCTGTAGATTATCCTATCTTTACAATCCCAGAGTTGCCATCTGCATCAATAAAGCCAACAAATACGTTAGTCCCATCGTGTTGTCCTGACTTATAGCATAGTTGAATTACATTGTTACCGAAAGGAAGAACAAATTACACTCAAGTGTTCAACTACTTACACTGAAATCTGTAGACGCAGCAGCCAGCCACCAAGTCTAGTACACTGGCATTCTAGCAAGCGGTGCCATTAACCCATGCTCTCTCCAACCATTGTGTTTGTAGACAAACATATGTATATGTACCTACCACAAGACGACAAGAGGCATTGAAAGATGAGTAAGCATTCCACCATGTGGAAACCACAGCAGTATATATATACACAAGTACCTGAGTGGTTGATGTAATCTAACATCGTTTTCCCTCTGATAATCCTATCTTTACAGTTCAAAAGTTTTCTCTATGGACCGACGAAGTCCCACATACAGTCAATCTTTATATAGCTGTTGACAAGAGCTGAGGTCTAGAAGTCTAGAGGCAGGAATTGTGAAAGTGGGAGGTATTGAAAGTTCATTTCGGTCCAAAAGATTTCAAACTTGACAGTCCAGAAAATCAGAGCACCATTTGATAATCCTATCTTTACAGGTTTGCTTGCTCGCTGCATCAGTGAAACCATCATCCAGGGTTTTACCTCTTGTCATGCAGGAGGAGTAGTTCCACAGTATCAGACTAGAAATAATTCACTCCCCTCGCCACTCTCCTGTAATTTCATCGGGATTAGACTCTGAAACTCTAATTTAAGCTGGAATATTGCTGAGGACAATCAATTTAATAATGAATAAAAAAAAGTACCTGGCTTTTGTCTTGAGAGTTGAGAGTTGGAGAGAGTGAAATGAAAGCTCACAAGATGTTGACTTCTCCATCTATCTCTATGCAAGGAATGCGAGCTACCTTCTCATACCGCTTCTTCAGATACCTCTTCTTCAGAGAAGGACAATCCCAGATGCTCAGATAAGAAAGAGATGCCGGAAAACCCTCTTTTGGCAGGAATTTGAGACTCTCGCAGTCTGAAATTTCTAGGTGTTGAAGAGAAGTGAGGTGCTCAAGTCCCTTTCCGTCCAAAGATTTCAGATTCGATACATCAGAGATTTGGAGAGTGTGAAGAGTGGCAGGGAGCAGCTGCTCATTGAGCAACGTCTGGAAGAAATCTTTGCTTAATCCGAAGATCTGAAATGATTGTAACGTCTGGAAGAAATCTTTGCTTATTCCCAAGATCTGAAATGATTGTAACATCTGGAAGAAATATTTGCTTCCTCCGCAGATCTGAAATGATTGTAGGTTGGGAGGCAAACCCCCTTGTGCAAATGACACCACATTTGGAAGACTGGATATCTCCAAATGTTGAAGGGCGGTGAGGGTGTGCATTCGGTCCGGCAACAACTTCAAATTCTCGCAGTAAGCGACTCGAAAGGAAGTGAGGTTGGGAGTGCGCAATCCCCCGTCGGGAAAAGAGACAAGATTTGGACATCCCCAAATAATCAGGGAGTTGAGACGGCTGAGATTTTCATCTGCTCCTCCTTCAACAGAAAGGGATTCCAGATTCCGACAAACCCTTATTTCAAGAGATGAAAGTTTGGGGAAAATGCCCAAAGGGAACGACCTCAGAGAATCACAGCTCTCATCAAGATACAAAGACTGAAGGGAAGTCAATGTGGCCATCATCTCACGTGATAGGAATTCTAATTTCTCGCAGGATATAATTCGGAGTGACGTCAGCGTGGTGGGCAGACCATTTGTAGGGAACGACAAGAGTGAGGAACATCTCCATAATGTCAAACTTTGAAGACGATTGCTGTTGTGCACCATTTGCGGCAACCACTTAATATCAACAGACGTAATACAAAGCATCTGAAGCGACAGCAGCGTCTCCGTCGACTCTAGTAACAATGAGAGACCCGGGCATCCCCTTATTGTCAGTATTTCAAGAGATCCTCGTAAGGACTCAGTGTTCAGGGTATTACTGGCCCTGTTTTCATGTAGAACCTCACATTTGTACACATAAAGTGTTTTCAAGGAAGGAAGATGAGTGGGCAAGTTTCCTCTCAGCTTCGGACACTCGGATAATTTCAACTCCTTAAGACGAGGAAAGTCTGGACTTTCACCTCCACTTGGACTAGGCAGCCATTCCTCCCACTCTGGCATACTTGAAAACTCTAGCTTCTCTAAAGATTGAAATGTTTGATTTCCCCCGTACAACTCAACACCAACACTCACAACTGATTTCATCCCTTCTACATACAACTCTTTGAGAGCAGGTAGCTGACCAACTGGTGGCAATGAACTGCAATTATCACAATCAATGAGACGCATCACTTGTAAGTTGGAGAAGGACGAGTCTCCCACCCAACTTGGGAAACTGATTCCACCATAACACCTAATGGTTAGTTTCACCAAATTTACCGAAGGTTGTAGTCTTTCGAGCACATATCTCTCTTTTACCGAATCATCGGAAACATCATCACCCCATGCCAACTCTACCTCATTGAGATCTTTCTTATCCTTCAGCAAGGCATCAATAGCACCTACTACATTTTGCAGATTCAAGATAGAAATTTTTCCTCTAAGGTGCGACAACTCCCTCAATTCTCCAATGCTTGACCCAGTAGATTTCCCCAACACAAAAGCTGTCAGTGTTCTCAGGCTTTTTAATCTACCCATATGCACAGGCATTTTTTTTATGCGAGTTCCGCCAATATCAAGATGACGCAAATGAATTAATTTCCTCATGTCTGCAGGCAGTTTAACAAGAGAATAACAACCTAACAACAACAGTGTTTGTAAATTGTAGAGGGTACACACTGTATCTGGTAACCTTTTAATTGTCGTATGAGAGAGATCGATGTAGCGCAAGTGTATGTGATTACCAATGGAATTAGGTAACTGATTGATATTTTGATATCTTGACAATGATATTACCCGTAAATATTTTTGTGTTGGCAGAAAATCATCTTGAACCTTATTGCTTACATATACTTTGTCGTCACTTATGTCATATGGTGCTAAAGACACTGGAAAGAATGTGTGCAAATACTTCACTCCATCTAATGGCTGAAATTTTGAAGATGTATCAAATTTTCCTCTCATATACGAGAAGTGGCGAACTCTTTTACGAGCTTCCTGTGAATGCTCCAGATCCAACCTAAAACAAAACTCTCCAGACACAAACATAGCCAAGTCATTGATGAGATCATGCATGGTGAATCTTGGTGGATCCAATCTTGGTCTTTGAAACAGTGATCGAGATAACAGTTCGTCAAAGTATCTTTCACCAACCTCCTCCATTGTATTCCCACTCTCTAATTGTGGAATTAAACCTTCTGCCACCCATAGTAGAATTACATTTTCCTTTTCCAATTCATAGCCCTTTGGAAAAATTGAGCAATAAGCAAAGCATCGTTTCAAGTAACTTGGAAGATAATGGTAACTCAATCTTAGAGAAGGAAGAACACTATTACTGTGTGGTAGATCCCAAAAATTGCTCTCCAGTATGTGATTCCATTCCTTGTAGTCTAGGTTGCAACCTAAGAGACCCCCTAGTGTTTTTGAAGCTAAAGGCAAACCGTTGCACTTGTGTGCAATTTTCTTACCAACTTCTTCCAAGTCTGGATGTGCAATGGAGTTTTCATTTCTAAATGCATGTTTTGCCAGTAACAACCAGCAATCATTGTCCGACAATTTTTCCAAGTCATGAATTGGAATAGTATTGTGCACGATGGATGCAACACATCTACTCCTTGTTGTTACAATGACCTTGCTTCCCTTCGCCCCATAAGTGAAAAGAGTTCGTAGACGGCCCCAGTCATCATAGCTCTCATTCCAAAGGTCATCTAGGACAAATAAAAATGTATTTCCCCTTACTTGCTCCCTTAGTCGAATTTCAAGGGTATTCATATCTGAGATATCCCTCACTTGTTCCCTCCTTACTTGTTCCCTTAGTCGAATTTCAAGGGAATTCATATCTGAGATATCACAAGATTTCTCAGTGATTTGCTCAGTAAGGGTCTTAATCACCCTCAAAGCATCGTACTGTTCGGAAACACAAACCCAAGCATGAATGTCAAAATGCTCTTTAACTTTTTCATCATTGTAAAGGAGTTGAGCAAGGGTTGTCTTACCAACCCCGCCCATTCCGACTACAGGGACTACAGAAAAATTACTGCTACTTCCATTGTCAGATAGCAGCAGTAGTTTTTTTAACTTTTCTTGATCCTTATCCCTACCATAAGGACAGAATCCTTCCTCAACTACAGAAGTTGTGGGAGTTCTTTGTGAAACCATGCGCCCAATACCTTCTCTAAGGCCAAGGCGATTTCGCTGTTCTGCAAGGTGTTCTAACCTCTGAAATAACTCCTCTATCCTACCATTCATGCCTTTATAATTAAAAGGATTACGAGAGGTAGAGAGGAAGTTGCACACCTGGGTTTGCTTAGTCTGATCTTTCACCTCGTGACGCAAAGCTTCAGTCTCGATCTCATCCACCAAGTCCTCGGCTTCGAACACAGCATGTTTGAGCTCGTCAAGCCACATCCCGACGGCAAGGTTGACAATATGCTTCTCCTCTGCGTCGTTGAGCACTGCATGAAGTGTAATCAATGTCACCTTCAGTTTGTCCATGAGCGGATGGTTGAGTCTTCTTGCCCGGAAGAAGTCCACGAACTCTCCCGAAGCAATCTTTTCGCACAGCACCTGGATCGAACCGGAGAGCAAAGCCTCTCCAACCAAAGCCATTTTCTCTTCGTGGCAAAAGGAGTACTTTTGATCTAGTATTTGAAGTTGAAAAACTGAAAATTCTTTGTGAAATTCAAGTAGAGAACTAGCAAAGCCTGTTAAGATTATTATATGGCACAACTTACTTCAAGAATAGTGAGACGACTTGCTATTTTTTGGTCAATAATGCAGTGGACCACACACGGCAAACATGGTGGTATTTGGTGGAGGTGCTTTGATGAAATTTCAGTAAAGTAGAGTGTAAAGGAATAATATGTCGGTTGGATGACATTTTACTGTGTATTTTGGTGGTGGTCATGTTAGGAAAGTCTATCAAAAGCATTCAGAATGAATTATACCTACATATTTTCAATGAGTTATTAATCCGTACGTGTTAAACTGTTATTTGTTCAAATGAGTCGAACAATGTCCTTGATTGTTGAGGTGTTTTATACAAAAAGAAAATGATAAACACAAAATTTTGATTTTGATTTTGATCCCCACGATAACTACAGTTGTAGCTATTCTTTTTTTATTTTTAGTTCCTAGTAAAGATTTTGTATTTTCATCTAACGTGTTTGGAATGAATCTGAACTCTAAGTTGACCAAGAGAATAAATTTATGAATAAAACCCGTCATTCAGCTAATCCACATATTATAATATCGTTCATGTAAAGAATCAATTTTGATAATTTATATCACTTGATATGCTTCTGTAAATAATTTTGAATGTAATATGACTATTAGCACATATAATGATTAAACCTTACACGTTAATGCACTGATCTTGTACCAATAATTCTGCAGACATGCATGAAATGTCTCTTGCAACGTTACACGGTTTGGTGACGTGGTCATTTCAACTAGTAATTAGGAAGTATTCGGTTTTTCTCCTTTAAATAACAAGTTTGATTTTATTTTATAGTTGATTCATATTCATTGTATAAGAGGGCAAAAGCCTCTCCAACCAAAGCCATTTTCGATCTTATTTGCAAAAGGAAGTTGGGAAGTAGAAATCCCGTTTCAAATTTTCAGGTGAGGAAGTAGAAAAGCCTGCTTAAGATTATATAGATATACTTCGTCAGTGGACTGTGGGGATGATGAAGTTGTGGACAATAGTAGGTGGTTGTGCTTCACAGAAAGCATCTCTCTTTTGTGTTTTTTTTTTGTTAAAGTGAGAAGAAACTCCAGGAAAGTTGTGGACAATAGTTGGTGGTTGTGCTTTACAGAAAGCATCTATCTTTTTCACTTTTACTTTTTAACTTTTGCTTCTTGGTTTTTTCGAGGCGTGATAGAAATTTTATAAATGTGTCTAGTGAATGATGTGTGGATGTATGTATCCCTCAAAGGATGGGATCCTTTTAACTTTTGCTTCTTGGTTTTTTCGAGGGGGTGATAGAAGATTTATAAATGTGTGTCTAGTGTGTGATACGTGGATGTATGTATCCCTCGAAGGATGAGATCCTTTTCGGTTACTTTTTGTGAAAATTTTAAGAACTCCCTAATCTAGTTGATTATAATCTAGTTGATTATATATCGTGCAATCAATTTTCGTTAGATATTATTTATGTTTAATGTTAAATAAAAAATTTAAATAATTTGTAATCGCACAGTATATAATGATTGCCTAAGATATAAAGATCCCTAGAATCTCGAAAAGAGATCCTCTCCGAATTCCTTCCTCATAATCCACAGAAATATATCCCTAGAATCTCATCTGCTCTCTTTGCCTTCTTCTCCATCTCCTCTTTGATCTTCATTTTCGGATTTGGATCCTCTCCTGAGCAGGAGATCAGGATCCTCGGGATCAAACAACATGGGCCGTTGGATTTTAATCCAACGGCTACAATTATTATAACTTTTAGAGGGACCCCCTGTTTGTAGCCGTTAGATCAAAATTCAACGGTACATGTTGTTTGATCCCGAGGATCCTGATCTCCTGCTCAGGAGAGGATCCAAATCTTTCATTTTCGGTACCTGATTCCACACCGGTTGCAGACAGACCGTACAAAAAGAGCATCCAATTTTAAATGGATTTTATTCTTAGCAAAAATTCAATTTTAAAGGCTTTTATTCTTAAAAAAACATCCAAATTATTAAAAGCTTAAATGTCTCAAGCTCATCCATTATTCTTGAAATTTCTCGTAATATTTCCTGTTCAAAAGAAGTGGATAACTATGACTTACCAGTTACCTCTGTTTAAAGGAAAAAAACATGCTTTGCTTAAGGCTTATTGATGCTAGCCAACAAGGCTTTTATCTCAGCGGCTCTGTCTTCTTTTCCATCTCCTCTTTGATCTTCACTTTCGGTACCTGATTCTTCACCAGTTGCCGATAGAGAGACTGCAAAAAAATAAATAAAATAAAAAATAAAAAAATCCAATTATAAAGGCTTTTATTCTAACAGAGCATCGAATTTTGAAGGCTTTTTATTCTTAAAAAAAACATCTCTCAAGCTCATCCATTATTCTCCAGTATTACTATTCTTAACCCAAACCCAAATGCTTAAGGCTTTTTTTTTTTTTTTTTTTTGGAAGACAAATGCTTAAGGCTTTTATTCTTAAGTGAAGCATCGAATTTTAAAGGCTTTGATTCTTGAAAAAGCATCCAAATTATTAAAGTTTATTCTTGAAAAAGCATCCAAATTATTAAAAGCTTAAAATGTCCCAAAATCACCGATTATTCTCCATTATTAAAGCTTAACCCAAACCCAAATGCTAAAGGCTTATGATAGACAAGTGTTGTTATTGGACTCATGTTAGCCTTATTGGTTATACAATTAAAACACAAACGAAGGAGTGACTGACCTGATTCCAATGGTAGTTATCGAAGATGCAGTAGCCATGCAAGTAAGACGTGATCGATAAAACTCCAATCTTTATGTTTGCCGTGACAAACAGAAAACACCAACTCTTCTGTAAACTCCTAGCTTTATGACAATGCTCTATGGGAAGCCTTAGTTGTCGTGTCTAGGGTTAGCAGGGACCGGTGTTTATATATTAGCCAAAAAGTCTTAGATTCCATCCATAAGGGAAAGCTAAAACTCTCCTTTCTTGGCTCTCAAGTAAAATATCATAATCATATATTATTAAGGATTCCATCAATCCTATTTCCAATATAAGACACCTTATATAGAATTGATATCTTTAAGAGATCAAATCACAATTAACATTATTCTCCAATATTACATTCCTATTACATGTAGTATACCACTTAAAGGTTGATTTATATTGGATAAATCCAACATTCTCCCACTTGGTCTACAAAATGTAATATTCACGTTTATACTTGAGATTGGAGACTAATGTCACTTTAGTGGCCATGTAACAGTGATTACATCTCGTCCTTAATGCAGCTTTTGTCAACCCTACAACCTTCATAATCACTCATGCTAAGATCCACATTTACATGAAACACAAATTATGATCAAGAGATGAAACTTTAAATTAACCAAAATGTCTTACTTTATATCATCTCAGGTCCACCTTATTGTAACACACAGGTTACACTTTATGCTTCTTCAAAGCCTTTAGTTTGCCAATGCAAATATCCTTCATCTAATGAAACGACCATAACCTGCAGGTGTGAATACATCTCCAAAACAGTCATGCATTACTTTCATTAGATAAGTAACAATACAAACAATGTTTGTAGCCAACGAACACAACTGAAAATACCAAATAGGCACATGTCCAAGTAAAATATCCCAAAACTTCATAAAACAAATTAATTCAACACTTGTGAGCAAGATGAATTAATATGTTTTTGACATTGATCTATGCACCATACCAGTTACTTTCATAGTGATTTCCAACACCTGCGGGCAAGATGGAAATCCTCACAACTGAGGCAGTGCACAAACCATGCCATGCCATTTAATATGCAATTTGATAACAACTTGATATCCGATATATATTTCATCAGATAATTGACTAGCACATGAAAAATGTGACTTAATGAATCCAACTGGAGATTAAAATGAATACATGGATTCTACACATACCTTATAGGTCATCTGCAAATGTAAGGCATTACTAAACTCAAACTCCCACTGATCTGCAACATCATTACTTAATTTGCAAATCAATACTTAAATCATATTTTTGAAAATATGCCTTTGGGAATAGCCTTACTCAGTCAATGAATGCATATTACCTCAATGAAAGGTATAACTAAGAATGGAAGCATTCACCGTTGTTACACAAAACATGCATCCAACAACCATCTTATATGTTTTAATAAGTTCACATTCATGCTAAGTCCTTATGAGCCCCAAAACAAATGATCAACTGAGAAAACCAAATGATTGCAAGTAACAGAAAAAGTACGCATGTAACTTAAACATATTATAGATATTCGAGTAACCCAAATTCATGGAAGATAGAATAATGCTTTAATAGATTCATGCAAGTCCACTTAATGCTCACAATTTTAGAATAACTCCCACTAAGTTCTCGGAGTTTATACTTGCAAATAAGTTAATGAGTGTGAAGCCCAATTTTCGTTCACTAATTCTCCCACTTGGGCAAACACTCTTTCAAAAATGTACCTAAATAAAATTGCTTTATATTTTAGACATAATAAATAGACATAACAACCAACAGAAAGTTGTCAAACAGAATTTCAGTAATGAGTTACACTTACTTTGGAATTTATCATGATTAATCTATAAGCTTGATTGCTACCAAAATTAGACAGATCAAAATAGACATAGTAATCTTCATAAAATAAAAATATAGAGCCGTTTTGGATCAAAGAGTAGTCTAAGGTGACGTCTCAAAAAGACCAACACAATCTGCCAGTAAAACTGTCTATACGAGCATGGGCTACTAGTAAATTCACCATAATTAAAATACATGGCAGAAAATTACGAAAATTTGTAGACACATATTAGACATCTATATGTTGAACATATCCAAAATTCAGGTCATTTGGTGACCATTAGACGTGTCATTCACCGGATTTAAATCAAGACACGCAATCTGCCAGAAACAATTATGTGCATCTATCATGAATTTATACATCCATAACAAATTCAATTTCATATCATTTCAATTTTGATGCCCAAAAGAAACTTTAGTAGTCAAATTTCGTCCTCTAAACCGACATCATAATTCAAAATTGAAAAGATTTACAAGCATAAGACTTAAATAATGTGTACCTTAGCAATCCTTGATTAACCTTCATGGGTCCAATACTTTGCATCAACAAGTCTCATGAAGAGACACAAAATACATCATGATGCAACCGATTTCCATGCCTTCAAACCACAACCTTTTATGGGGCTCATTGTGGAAATATTTGTCACTAATGGCATGGAACTTTATCCCAATAAACTTCATGAAACTAAATTAATTTACACCTGTAGGCAAGAAAATTAACTAGTTTCTAGTACTAGATTTTATGTCACAAAAGTTCCTTCATGAAAAACTTCAACACCTGTAGGCAAGATGAAGGTTTTCATAACTTCTGTGAAATAAAACCCATACTATGCCATCTTAATTAAACTAAAAGAAGTAATCCACACCTGTAGGCAAGAAGATTATCTCTTTTATTCTAATTAAGATGCAAAGTTGACCGAAGTAACTCAAAAAAAACAGTCTCATCGTCAACTAAGCCATTGCGGCTTGCTTAGTTGAAATGGCATTGATCAACTCCGCCCTGAAACGATACAAGATGTCACATGAATTAATTAACTGTAAGTGACAAAATTATGATAACCTGATTCGAGCTTCAAGTCTAGCCAACAAATGGCACTAATTCCTTCATGACTCCCTTTGACATTAAATTAATCTCAAAAACCTGACAACATACTTGAAGGAGATTAATCACATATAGAGCAAGTTTTCACCACAAGAATGTCAATACTTATCATTACAGAGTCAATTACTTAATAGAAATACTTTATGTAATGGGAAAGAACAATACATTCCTTTAATTTAAAAACTAAATTGCTCAAATGTTTTCTTAAGTCAAACGGGTTCCTTTTCTTTTGTACATTTCTTTCCGTAGTACAAGGCTCCTAAATCATTAGCATCAAAATCGTGCATTAGCCTTGTAAATACCAAATTAAACAAAGGAACTACCAAAATTCTTTTCTTTCAAAAGAAACATCTCCAATACATGCCATACATTAGGCTTGTATAAGTTTCTTTTCTTCTCCCCTTATGACACATAAAAATTACTAATCAAAGTACTGTTTAAATTCTTTAGGAATAGGAAAAACCACAAACAATAATACATGTTTGAAAATTCATGCTTATCAATTAAGCCACATACTTTGAATGGATTCCATACCTCATGCCTTCATATGTTCACCACTTCTTTGTAAACATATGTATAATCACATGACCAATCAAAATTCTCATATAAGAATAGATAAAAATACAAATGAGAATGGTCACATAATTACTACAAACCTTATTCATTTGTATAATACCCTTGTTCTTGTCACTGGATGCTTTCTGTCATTCTCAGTCAATTCACAAATTATAGATCAATTTTTCACAAGTAACTAGTCATGTATAATTTAAATGACTTTTGAGATAAGAAAGCAAATTGTAGACAAACTTTATTGATTAATCATGCATATTTCTTGTGCTATTAATGGCATAAAGTTCATTCACATCTCGTGAAAATTAGTGAAAACGACACTACAATTCACTATAGTCCAAAACCCATGGCAATATTAAAAATATGTTATCTCATGCTTGAACCAAATTAGCAATACAAGCAACACTATACACGCCATTTGCTTAACAATATTAAAATTTGGTTCAAGCAAATTAGTTACAATTTATCATATGCTACGGTCATGGAAGAAATTGTGTCACCTTACACATCTTTAAAACATATCCGTGATGTTATAGATGCAATAACAAAAATTGCCAAAATTTATATTGACCTGCTTTCAAATATAGACATATATAAACTTAGCATATGCATTCATGCAACACAACTTTAACATATGTTATCACAATCATAGGCACAACATATCCTAATAGTATTGATAAATTATAGAATATGACTAATTCCGTCTCCTACAATCAGTAAGACGTCACGACATGGTTGGATTGTGGGAATAATATAACACTTTATGAATCCAACATAACCATTCCTTATATAATTTATCATGAAGACCAAAAGGAAAGATCATACCAGAATTTCATATACCGATGTATATACGAACCTCTTCATTGGGCTTGCTCGACGAAGAAATCTCAAGAAATTCTTCAATGCAAGGTTAGAACATACATGTTTACAAAACTTGAGATTACAAATGTATATAACCTATACTTTTGCCCAGCTCATTAACGCTAGTTTGTGACCCAAATATGAAGACACAAAAATGACGTGGAATAAATGCATGAGCCGTACTTCACAAAAGGAAATAGATCCCCAGTGCCTACTTTTGGAGGTATACTCATCACCCCCAAAGGCTTGTTACCACTAGTCTTCTCTCGGGAAGGTGTTTTCTTGTGTATGGTTGGCTTTAAGAGAGACGACCATATGGGCCTCTTTACTAGGACGACACTGCTGCAATATTAGCACATCACTCATGCAAGTATATTTTAAACTTATAACCAATTTAAGCTTCAGGGATCCAACCAAATACATATCAACCAAAATACAATACCATAAACCATCACGAAAATTGAAGTCAATGAAACAAACCATTATGCTATGGTAGATGACTTTATTCAGCCTGAACGAAAACATGGTGATATAGATATGATTTTAATTAGCATAATCCAGTTAAAATTGGCAGAGATTAAAACCATGCTCTTTCGTGACCTTGTGTCGCCGCAAGAGAAAAGGAATACGGCGGTCAAATATGATGATGTCACTCATGGCAATCGATGTCATGGGTTAAACGATTACACAAATTTTTCAAGACATGTGAACTGTATTTCTCTACACTTAATAATACAATGAATTATATATATAGAAAAGTCTGCGCAATGCTATTGCCTAATCATAATTTCCCTTCTTAATCAGCTCTTAGTCATCGCCGTAAAGACGAAGAAACCTGATTCTGCATCAATTTTGTCATTTTTTTTTTTTTTTTTTTTTTTTTCTCGACAACTTTAATCAAACTGCAATCTTAATAGGTTTTAATTATATAACCAATAGCTCTGATACCAATTGTTAGCCTTATTGGTTATACAATTAAAACACAAACGAAGGAGTGACTGACCTGATTCCAATGGTAGTTATCGAAGATGCAGTAGCCATGCAAGTAAGACGTGATCGATAAAACTCCAATCTTTATGTTTGCCGTGACAAACAGAAAACACCAACTCTTCTGTAAACTCCTAGCTTTATGACAATGCTCTATGGGAAGCCTTAGTTGTCGTGTCTAGGGTTAGCAGGGACCGGTGTTTATATATTAGCCAAAAAGTCTTAGATTCCATCCATAAGGGAAAGCTAAAACTCTCCTTTCTTGGCTCTCAAGTAAAATATCATAATCATATATTATTAAGGATTCCATCAATCCTATTTCCAATATAAGACACCTTATATAGAATTGATATCTTTAAGAGATCAAATCACAATTAACATTATTCTCCAATATTACATTCCTATTACATGTAGTAGACCACTTAAAGGTTGATTTATATTGGATAAATCCAACAACTCACACTCAAAATATAATTATCATGCATTCCTCTCTAAATCAAGAACGAAAATAAGAAATGAGTGGGGTGCAAAATGACTATATTGGAATGCTAACGGTAATTCCTCTTCTTCTTCTTTTTTTCGGCTCAAATATGACACGTGAATAGTTTAATCTAATGTTGATCAGAATATGAGCATCAAAAAACATATCTAATTGGGACATGAACGTCTAACTTGTATAAATTAGTCTTTCGATTTAGGAAAGTTCCATCCCTCCATAAAAACGTTGTCGTAAGTTGGGATACTTTTGTCTAACAAATATAAACTTGCAATTCTACTTTTATAAGAGGGAAGAAAAAACTGCAAATTAATCTCTTCACATTTTTCCAAAAGGAACTTCATGCATAACTTTAAGGTACGTACAACAAAACAAGCAGCTTTGACAAAACTGGTTTTCATAAGCTCTTCAATACACCATTCTCATAACTTTAGTTGAAAAGCAAAGGGATTGACAAAAAATGGAGACTATCGGACGGGTGCACGAGATACTGTATCTCTTCAGTTACCCGTCTTTCTCTTCTTTGACCTTTTTGCCTGAGGTTTTGCATTCTGTTTTGATTTATTTGTAGAGTGTTTCGGCTTCGAAGGAGCTGGTTTCTCCATTTCATCTTCTTCAGCCGAAAAGGTGTCACTTAAAGACCCGTCTTCTCCATCAGAACCGAGTACCAACTCCTGAACAGTATCTTCATCCATGGCAACTTGGTCCTGGCGCTCAGTCTTTCTCTTCCATTTCTTCTCACATCTTTGGGTGTTTCTGCTCTGCAAAACCAACAATGTTACAACACAAACACCAAAAGTACAATTGTAAAGAAATCTAGAGAGAGAGAAAGAGAGCGAGGGACCATACTTGGAATCCTTTCCTGGTAACCAGGACGAACTAAAGACAGCAGTGCCTTCCTCGTCCCTGGTGCCATCTTCATCGCTTTCTCGTCCTTTACTTCCAAACACAGATGAATGCTCGCCCACAAGAACACTGGAACCAATTAGCATGTTAGATAATGGAACACTAAACATGGTACTGTGGAAATGAAATCAATAGACAACGCGATCTCAGACCTGGAATATTCCGGCAACGAAGCATTTCTTTGTTGTGCTACTTCACGTAGAGTTGCAACGTACCTCGACAGAGGGCTAGCCCCTGACTTCTTCTCATCTTATGACAATATACAAGGACTTCAGTTTCTCCAAGATGATATCAAAATAAAACAAAATGACAATATACAAGGATTTTGTTAAAGACACTGATAGACATGACACTGAAGTCCAGCAACGACTCGTCCTCTTCATTAGGGAATGACTAGTACTCAATTTCCCATGTTCTTTAATGGCGTTGCACCAGGAATCAACCATTTCACTCGTAACAACTTCTTTAGATTGTTTCTTTTTCTTTTGCGTAACATCATCACCGTCTTCATCTGCTTCTATCTCATCATCTTGTGTTTCAGATTCTTTCATGTTAGCATCATCAACTTCGTGACTTAAAAGCCCGATTCCAGAAAGAAACACAAATGGTCATGTTCTTATATAATAAAGCAAAAGGTAACTTATTTAACCTAACTAGAAGGTAACTCCTATATTTTATATAAGCAAAAGGTAACTTATATAATCAAGCAAATGGCAACTCCTATATTTTATATAATCAAGAAAATAGAAGGTATAAATTGACGCAATTTGCACCGTTTTAGTACTATTTTAGAAAATTAAAACCCTATAATTCATTCTGAAAACGACTCAAAACCTAAAGTAAAAAGGTAACTTGTTTGGGCTTGGGCTTCTATTAACCGAGATTTTGGGCTCGGATTGGACTCTGGAGTCCCCACATATAAGCTTTTGGGCTGGTGGGCTTCAAGTTTTGTTCCCCGTTGATACCGAGGTGAACACGTGAGAGTCGCGTGCGTAACGCCCCCAAGAAAATACAGCCAAATTACTGACTCGGTGACTCCCCTGTGGATCCCACTCTCTGAATCCGTGCTCGGAATATTGACGAGTGTTTGGAGTAGTTTCACTACACAACACAAATCCCATGCAATGGTTTCGTCCTTACTATGTATGTGTCAACCATCCCATTAATTGTAACCGAAATAAAAAAAATCCTCTCCTTCAAAGTTCAAATTCTCCTCCTATTTGAACAATTATGATTAAATTACGTTAATATTATGTGTTTATTTTTTCTAGAGAGAGAAAGACAAGAAAAAACGTGAGATTAGAAAGGAGAGAAGGGAAGGAGATTTGAAGGGGAAAAAAATCCTATTATTCAAAAGAATGCAACTTTTATTCGTCTCCATTTACCCCAAAAGAATGCGTTGGAATGCAACTTTTATTCATCTCTAGTTGTAATGTTCGTTAAATAAACCATCTTTTCGGATATTTTTTGTAAATTATGTGACCTGGTGGTTCATAGTTGGATTATTTTCTTAGTGATTTAAAAAATTAATCAACTGTCAAACATTTCATCATATAATTTATAAAATGTGATATAAAAATGGTCTATCTAACATCATTCTAACCAGATAAGTGGAATTGCATGCCAAGTGTATGCCAAGTGTTTCATCGTGTCAGTTCAATTTCATCAGGTGACAAGCATCCATGCATCTGCATGTGAGCATGGTGGGGCCAACTCTGGTGACTGGTTTCACTCACTTTTATGCATATGCATGAGAAGACGACGACACACACAGGTGTATATATTGATTAAAAGCCATAGTGTGTTTTCTGTGTTGGAGTGCCTCGCAGAGAGAAAAAGCACTTCTAGCTAGAGAGAAGTGCTTTCAGTTTCACCTGGTGATAAACTTCTTCCTCTGCTCAAATCCTTAAGGTGTGTACTTGTTCTGGAGTCATCTACACAGACCTCATGACCATATTTACTCTGTTCAAAACCCTAATATGTTAGATCTATGTTATGTACTCTTAGATCCAATGTGTGCATGTAGTTGTCTCTTGTGATGATTTACAGTTAAATCTTTTATGCTAGTAAAGATCATCAGAGTTTTCTCTTCTTTTTTTTGTTGTGTAAATGCTTTATTTGATTCTTTCAGGACTGCTACAGAGAATTCAAGATCAAGCAAAATGGGAGCTGGGGGGAACATGGTCACCAAAACCAAGTCTAAAAAGCAAGAAGCCACCCACCAAAAAAGGGTGCCAGTCTCAAAACCTCCATTCACTCTAAGCCAAATCAAGAAAGCTATCCCTCCCCATTGCTTCAACCGCTCTCTCCTCCGCTCCTTCTCCTATCTCCTCTACGACCTCGCCTTATCCTTCCTCTTCTACCACATCGCCACCTCATACTTCCACCTCCTCCCTCACCCCCTCCTCTCCTACATCTCCTGGCCTCTCTATTGGATCCTCCAAGGCTGCACCCTCACCGGCGTGTGGGTTATCGCACACGAGTGTGGCCACCATGCCTTCAGTGACTACCAAGTAGTTGATGACACTGTCGGCCTTGTCCTCCATTCATTTCTCCTAACCCCTTACTTCTCGTGGAAATACAGCCACCGCCGCCACCACTCCAACACGGCGTCCCTCGAACGGGATGAAGTATTTGTTCCAAAACCTAAATCCAAAATTCCGTTTTACAACAAGTACTTCAACAACCCTCCAGGCAGGATCTTGAGTATTTTGGTAACACTCACACTCGGTTGGCCTTTGTACTTGGCGTTCAACGCCTCTGGCAGGGACTACGACCGGTTTGCGTGCCACTACGATCCCAAAGGTCCAATATTTTCGACCCGTGAAAGGCTTCAAATTTACATTTCTGATCTTGGGATTGTGGCCGTAACTTATGTGCTCTACCGCATTGCAATGGCCAAAGGGTTCGTTTGGCTTACTTGTATTTATGGAGTCCCATTGCTTGTAGTTAACGGGTTTCTTGTGTTGATCACGTACTTGCATCACACACACTCCTCGCTGCCGCACTTCGACGCGTCGGAATGGGACTGGTTGCGAGGGGCTTTGTCGACGGTGGACAGAGATTTTGGGGTGCTTAATAAGGTTTTCCACAATATAACAGATTCGCATGTGGTTCACCATCTTTTCTCTACAATGCCACATTACCATGCAGTGGAGGCAACAGAAGCAGTGAAGCCTGTCTTGGGAGAGTACTATAGTTTCGATGGGACTCCGGTTTACAAGGCCTTGTGGAGGGAGGCTAAAGAGTGCCTTTATGTTGAGCTGGATGATGAGGATAATGGTGGTGCTAAAAAAGGTGTTTTTTGGTACAAGAACAAGTTTTAATTGGAGATCATATGCATGAGTGAAGGAAATGTACTACGCAGTACGGACTATAGTGGTGCTATTTGGTTAATTTGTTATTTAGTTTAGTATTGTAATGTCATCAATAAATAAGCTTAGTGTAATGTCAATGAATAACTCGGAACGTGGATCTCTTTCAACTTTGATGATGAGCTAATTGGTCATTTTTCTCATGTTCGTTAGGTGCTAGTAGCCTAGTACGCAAATGTAATTCCAAATCCTAAAAAATGATCCAATTATACATATGAGCACTCAAGCGCTAACTAATTAGTATTTTAATATAAAACTAACCGCTTGTTTTAACACATTGAAGAATATTTTTCATAATCTAAACCGATCAATTTAGGTTACCATTGAAAGATTATTCATGCAAAAATTCACTAAAATCAGAACTCGTAATTATTTATCTAAGTGTGGCATGATTAATTACGAACACAAATTGTTGATAAACGATGAAATGTCCACAACAATAATAAAAGAGCTAAATGATCTCCGATTCAAATGAATTTTTTTGCAAGAATGATTTAGTGGTGATATTCTAAAATTTGAATGGTTCGGATCATGAAATTACTTTATGGAGTGAGCTCAACTGAGTAGGCATCGCTCTATTAAAATACTAACTGGTTATAACTTGAGTGAATATAACAACAAATTAATTCCACCACAAGAAATAATTAAAGGCACAAACAAACTATACATGGGTTAACTTCTATAACATGCAGGGAACAATCCTGGGGGGAGGTGAATTGATTTACTACTCAAAGCACTTATGCTGCCACTGGGGTTGGGGCTGGGGCTGGTGATTTACTCAAACCACCCTTCACTACTACGTCACCACCAGGGACGAAGCCAGAGATTTGTGTGAATAGGGGCATCCTCAAACAACAAAGTCATAATTAAAAAGCTCAAAAATTTACTAAACACAATACTTATATATTCATCCAAATTTTTTTTCATACAACAGTCCCTTACAATATCCCTCGACGCGTTTTCATGTTTTGAAAGCGTTGCATGACAACATCATTACCAATACCATCAAATATCTCTCTCTATAAAAATAACCATATTATCATTCATCCATTGATCTCTCATCCGATTTCTCAATCGATTCTTCAGAATTTTCATGGCCGAAAATGCTCTTTCAATGTTTGGTTTAAGAAATCACCACCTGCTTGTTCTCCAATGTTTGGTTTAAAAAGGTAGCAACACAGACAAAAGGCAGCATCTTTTTCTACACTATATTCCAACCAAGTAGGAAAATCATCAAACCAAGCAGGGTTGAATCGTCTTTGCATGTCTCCATATTTCTTGTAAGGAAAATTATGGGTTTTAGGTTGTTGAGGACCAGCTAGCACATACGCTCTTTGTACTTGATCTCGAATATTGTAATCCAAAATTCGAATTCGCTTACCAAGATCTGATGGAAGATTTGATAAATAAATTATGTATTATCTTGTCCCCGAGTATCATTATTTTTCTCAATAACTGGGGATGGCGACACTGATATTTTTTTGAAAAACCTCTCCATGATGTTACAGTCTGCAAAGTCAATCATATTGATACCAATAACATATAAGGTTCATATGTAATTTGTAGAATTTATAGAATAAAAATCTCAATAAAATTCTTAGACTCTTAATCCTAGAGTATACTATACTAATATGCCTAATAACTAATCCATATCCAACCTAGGCAACAATTCAATTAACCAATATAGCAATACCAATAAGCATACAAATTATTCAACAAATAAACATTTAATTCAACTAATTATATGAATAAATGTATACCCATATTCATAGAATTCGTATTTTCATAATTTCATTCATCAATAATCATAGAATTCATATCAATAATCAATAACCAATTACCATATGATTCAATATTTCTATACCAATTAAACAAAAATTCGTCTTAAATAATTAATTAGGGTTAGAGATTATAGATTTAGGAATTAAAATTTTACCCTAAATATATATATGGCTGGCTGGAGTGGCTGGGAACAGCACCTTGCTCCTGTTCCGTTATGTTTCAAGATGTTGGGAATTTGGGGAAAGAGAGCAGCACCACGCTGCTCTCTGATTGGCAAGGGAAATAAAAAGAAAACGGAGAGATGGGAATCAGGGAATGGGAGTGGACCGTGGGGACAAGCAGTCCCCCCTTTAACATACTTTTTTTTTGTTTTAACATATACGAAACAACGTCGTTTCGTTTCGTTTACTTTTTTTTACCAGGACCAAAACGACGTCGTTTTGATCTGGATTTAAAAAAAAAATATAAGACCCAACTCTACTTCTGCTGAACCAGATCAGTTCAGTGGGGGCTCTGCTGCAGCAAAACTAGATCGGTTTGAGCTGCATGCCAGCGTTAGAAAATTCTCAGTGGGAGCATCCGCCCCCCCTAGGCCCATGGTAGCTCCGTCCTTGGTCACCACCACACATTTTCATGACATCACCCCCACTCCGACCACCATGTTGTCCTCACCTCATTATCACCACCATTGCTTCCGCCATCACCCCACCTCACCACCAACACTGCCACCGCCACCGCCCCCACCCACCGTTATTACTGTTGCGACCACTAACGTCAAATCGAAATCAAAACTTCAGATACATATTTCTAGTGAGGGAGGATCGGATGAGCAGTGCGATAAGTTTATACAGGGAAAATAGACCAACTCACTCTTGTTGTTACGATTGGGCCGGCTACTAAAACCTCGACATAATGAATTTGAATTGGACTGCTCTTTCGTCTCTTAGTCCATTAGATGGGACCCTTGGGCTAAGTTTCCTAGAGGCCCAAATCACAAACCATGTTGCATACTTCTACATATATTATATTAGGTAGTCCTATTCAGACAACTATTTTTATTTCTCACATATTTATTTTTCTGTAAAAAAACCCAAGTTTTAAAATTTCTAGCCCAAAACTTTAGGATGGAAATACCCCCTCAATGTAATTCGAATGGGAGCTAACCTGACCGCGAAGCCCACCTTGACCTTGCAGGTAGGGCTCCTCGTGAATTAAACAATTAAAATTTTAAATGAATCGTAACAAATTAATGAGAAAAATTAGTAAAAATATGTGAAAAGTAAAAATGCATGTGTAAACAACGATTTTTATTATCTCTACTAATTAATAAAACACTCATTGTCAACCAAAATCCTATAAAATTATCATTTTAACTCTCTAATTAAAACGTAATATGAATAAGAAATATGAAGCAGAAATGTAATTTCACACAACTAAATTTTGCTGTTGTAATGCTAACATATTTATGATTTAAAAAAAAAACTTCTCACTCCTACATTCTCTATCACTCTCTTCCTCTCTCTCCTATTTCAAAAAATAATAATAATAATAAATAAAAAAATTTCTCACACACTTTGTACGTGCCCATATGCTCGTATTATATTAGAGGAAATTGTAGAAATGGTCATTCAACTTTAACCCAATTGGAGCAATGGTCCATCAACTTTATTTCTATGACCATTGGTCCCTCAACTTGTCAAAATGTGTAGCTATGGTCATTTTCCTTAACACCGTCAATAACTCTGTTAAATTCAGCCATGTGCGTGGCACATGACACTAAATGTAAGGGCAATTTAGAAAACAAAATATTTCCCAGATAAAAGCATCCGCATCCCCAGCTTGAAGTCCATACCCATCCCCAGTTTGAATTCGATACCCCATCCCCAGGTTGAATTCGGAGTGTGCTTTATTGTCATTGAAAGTAATGTAATTCTCAATAATTAATGATAAACCAAATTTTTTATAAAGTTACAAAACGAATACATTCGTGACAAATGTGATTCGATTACCTTCCGAGTGATATGAAGCTGTTGAACCTGATGAATAACCACCTGCGGGTTGATATCCACCAGCATAGGAGACCTGTTGATATCCTCCAGAGGAAGAATATCCAGGTGGAGAGTGGCCGCCAGAAGAAGAGTATGAATATGATGAATAATTTGTTTGTGGTTGTGGGCAGTATCCATATCCATAACCATACCCATAACTGAATGATGAAAATAGTCATTTCTCACTAGTCTCAACTTCAACCTGGGGATGGGTATCGAATTCAAACTGGGGATGGGTATGGACTTCACGTTGGGGATGGGGATGCTTTTATCTGGGAAATAATTTGTTCCTAAATTGCCCTTACATTTAGTGTCATGTGCGTGGCACATGACTGAATTTAACAGAGTTATTGACGGTGTTAAGGAAAAGGACTATAGCTACACATTTTGACAAGTTGAGGGACCAATAGTCATGGAAATAAAGTTGAAGGACCATTGCTCCAATTGGGTTAAAGTTGATAGACTATTTCTAAAATTTCCTCTATTATATTATGTTCTCCATGTGAATGACGTGGACTGTACCAAAGAATGTATTTTTTTTGCTGGGGTCGAATAATTAGTACAATCTTCTTGAATAAGTTCAGTCGTTCATTCCCTGCAAGTCGTGTCAGTTCGCTCGTGCGGGTCCCGCGCTACTAAATCCTGGATTACAGACAAGCAAACCGACATCCATATCTTATCCCAAAATAATTAGACAATGTTTGAAAGTCCTAAATTACCCTCCACCTTTTGCAATATTCCTCCACCCCATTCTTCTTATATTTATTTATTTAATTTTTTTAAAACAATAAAATGTTATTATTACCATTTATTCGTACAATCTTTCTAATGGAGACGGAACTCATATACTTTGACGAGTCTTACTTACTTCTATAAAAAAGATGATATAAGTAATAGTACAACTAGACAACTTAACAAATAATATCCAAAAATACTTCTACAACACACTCACAACGAGCACAATTCTCCAAAGTTGGGTATTGAATTCTGGATGACAACCAATCGTGTTTGGATTTAATCTTGTTCTCATTTTTTGCATATCAAACGCATCACAAATACATTAACTTTTTCATCATCCAAACAAATTGAAATTGAAACTTTAAGTGAAGATAATTACCTTAAGTAAACAAAAATTAATTGGCCCTCAATATCAGATGAGTGAAGCTCTTACACCACAACTTGAGTTCGAACCCGTCTATTACTTAATCTAACAAATCTATAGATCGAAAAAAATAAATCCTGAGCTCCACTGTTAGGCTATTAGCTGTTACGGCAGTTGGACATGTGTTGTTATTACCGTTTTGACCCTACTGCTTTCCTATTTGGTGTCGTTTGGTAGGGCAGAAGAGGAGTGAAGTAAAAGCAACGGATGACCAAAATTGTCTATTCATTATTTCCAAACCAACCTCGGATACTTCCGAATCTTTAACCTTTGTGAAATTCAAAAAGTTTTGTGACCGAAGTACCCATTGCTCTAATTACAATTTTAACCCCAGCAGAGGAGCAGTGGAGTAATCTCCAAGGGCATTACAGTCATTTAAAACATGCAAGATGGCAAGCAAGCAAGGGCAATATCGTAAAACTAGATTTCAAGAATGTGGGCCCACAAGTTGAAAAAATAAAGTGGAAAAATTCGCTTTCGTGAGGAAGAGCATTCCAGCAGCAATGAGAGATAGTAAGCTTTCTCTCTCTCTCTCTCTCTCTCTCTCTCTCTCTCTCCTCCACCCTTTTGCTTTCCCTTCGTTTTAAGCTTAAACTTGCAGCATCCCCCCTCTCTCTATCTGCTTTCCAGTTTCTCTCTCCTAGGGTTTCTTCTCCACTGTAAAGCACTCATCTTTCTGCTGCTTTTGTAAAGCTCTTCCCTTTCCCACATTCTTTTTCCACTCACATTCTCCATATTTTTACGTATTTTTTTTTTCAAATTTTTGGTAATTATTAGCATTTAATCTCTCTCTCTCTCTCTCTCTCTCTTGCATGTTTCAGATGCTGGATTTCATGGCTTAGCTTCTCTGCTCCGGTGGTGACGGTAATCTCTCTCTCGCTATTTTTTATGTTTATTTAAGTTTGTAGCTTTATTTTTCTGTTATTTGTTCAAATTTTGATTTTTTTTTTGAAATTTTATTTTTTGGTTGGAATTTTATATGTTTTAGTAGGAAGGACCAGTAGTGTGATTGAGCTCTGAAGTTTTGATAGGAAGTGAAGGAGGAAAATGGCGTCGTCGTCGAGAGGGGGTGGTTCGGAACAGCCACCTCAGCAGCCACTGCAGAGGCGGATAACCCGAACCCAGACCGCCGGGAACCTTGGGGAGACGGCATTCGACAGTGAGGTCGTGCCCTCTTCCCTTGTCGAAATCGCTCCCATTCTTCGTGTTGCCAATGAAGTCGAATCGCACAATCCTAGAGTTGCTTATCTCTGTAAGTTTTTCACTTTAGTGAGTTGCTTGTTTGGAATTGCGAATTAATGAGTTTTAAGTATTTATTTTCATCCGGGTCTGTTTCTTCATTTGCATTTTGGAGATTATTCAATTTTTGTATGCAGTTAGTACCTAACTAATGCTTAGGCAATTAAACTTAGCCTTTTTTTCGCATGATCGTTTATGCATTTTATGCTCGGTTTGATTGCACATGCACACACGGTTGTTTCTCTGCATAGGTGGATGTGTGGCTTCTTTGTAAGAGCGTTTTCCGTATCTAATAGTTACGAATGGAGGATTCATCTATGTATTGATGCTTTGGAGTTTGTCTAGTTATGTTAGAAGTCTGTTATATTTTTCAGAGATTCTATGTGTGCACGTTGCAAGGTCAGATTTGAGTTATGCTGTCTGATATGTGGTCCACTGTCTCATTAAAGTAAATATATAGTAACACACCTTTTCTTACACCTGTTGTGGCAATTAGAAATCGGTTTGAGAAACAAGGGCTGACTGATATTATTTGGTGGTTCTTTCTTTATATGAACCATCCTTAAAATATTCCACTAGGGCAATCTTGTTTCTTTCTTTTAAATGTTCCCAGTCTTGTTCTACTTTATTGTGTTGGCCATACGAGATATAATTCTGTGGTGGATGTTGTGTAGGTCGATTTTATGCCTTTGAGAAGGCTCATAGGCTGGATCCCACTTCTAGTGGACGTGGCGTTCGTCAGTTTAAAACTGCCCTTCTTCAACGTCTTGAAAGGGTATATGCTGAATTATTTAATTATCTTCATATAAAGCTCATAATTGTATATTTTCCCAGCTACAGCGATGCTTAGTCCTTTAAAAATTTGTTCCTTTGTATAAACTCAATTATTTTGTATCCTTGTACATGAAGTTTTTCACATCTCAGGATGAAAGCTCTTCATCATTTCTATACGCAGTTCTTTAGAAATTGGTTTCGTTGTATGAATCATCAGTTCTTTGTAGCCAACTATAGATCCCCTCTACTGAATTTCTTTCTTAACAAAGGGAAAAATGGAAAGCAAAATGATGTCTATGGGCTATTCTGATTTTGGGCTGAAACTTAGAAAGACTATGTCTTGCAGATCCATTGACTGAACAAATTAAACTGCCATCTTTAGAGAAGTGGACGTTGCTTGCAGACATGTTTTGGTCTTAGTGGAAAATTTGCCCTAAGCCTTATTCATAGGGGGGGATTCTTTATCTTAGGCTCTGTGGAAGTAAACTTACTTTCTGTTTTCAAGTCAAATTGGTTTCTTTATTTTTATAACACGTTCAGGCCTGGAACATGTAAATCCCCTAAGAACTTTTTCAGTGCACTGTGGTTTCATGTCAAAGAACCATAAAGCGTAACATGAAAAAGTACTAATGAATTTATGTCAAAGTTAGGTAAAATTTCATACAGACTTGAACTTCTGTATGCTTTTTAGGTAACTATCATGGACCCTTTATTGTGTCTATCTGAGTTCTACCGTTCAATAACCACACACACGCAATGCCAGGAAAATCTTGGTTTGAGAGCAGTGAGTCTGTTCCATGACCAAGTTGTTAGATCCACGAACCACTCCACCCAAAACTAGAAGCAAAAGTTGCTTTTCTGCGATGTTGATACTCTCTCTAATGAGATTAACATGGGATCTTAAAAACCTTATCAAAGCTAGTTGTTTCTAAAAACCAAAAGTTAGTTGTTTCTTGTTAGTGTTATCTGTTCTCTAAGCAAAGTTTTCTCTATTTTTCAGGAGAATGATCCAACACTCAAGGGAAGGGTTAAAAAAAGTGATGCACGTGAAATGCAGAGCTTCTACCATCAGTACTACAAAAAATATATTCAAGCTTTGTCAAATACTCATAAGGCTGACCGGTGGGTTTCATTGGAAGATTGTTGGTCTTGTTAGGGGGAGTGCTTAGTATAATTGCTCCTTGCTCTGTCTGATGGTGGTTTTTCCTTCTATACAGTGCACAACTTACCAAGGCATACCAGACTGCCAATGTTCTCTTTGAGGTTTTAAAGGCTGTTACAATGACACAATCTATGGAAGTTGATCGTGAGGTACAACTCTGTTACTCTTTCCATTTCTGATTTGTAAAGCTTTTCTTTTCCTTTCTCTTAGCACTTTATATAAAGGTCGTACCCAGTGCACAAGGCTCCCGCTTTACGCAGGGTCTGGGAGAGGTGAATGTCGGCTAGCCTTACCCCCATATTATGGAGAGGCTGCTCCCAAGTCTCGAACCCGAGACCTACCGCTCATGGGCGAAGGCACTTGCCATCGCACCAAGTGCGACCTCTCTCTCAGCACTTTATATGATGGCGATTATTTTTCCAGTGTCAAGATTTAACTGCTGTTGTATTGTACTAGTTTCCTGTGTGTTGGAGTGTTCTTTGGTAATGGACTTATGTTTGGTGCTTGCAGATTTTGGAAGCTCATGATAAAGTTACAGAAAAGACACAGCTTTTGGTCCCTTACAATATCCTTCCACTTGATCCTGATAGTGCAAATCAAGCAATTATGAAATATCCAGAGGTCTATTCTTATTATTCTTATTTGTACGTATACCTCCGCTTTCAATTTTACTCAAATGATATGTTGTTTGCAGGTACAAGCTGCTGTTTTTGCTCTTCGTAACACCAGGGGTCTTCCTCGGCCAAAGGATGACAATAAGAAAAACGAGGAAGACATTCTGGATTGGCTTCAGTCAATGTTTGGGTTTCAGGTAACGTAATTAGACAGCTTTTGCACCTTGAGAATACAGCTAAGGCCCTTGTGGCCCTATTTATTAATGCTACTCTTCTTCAGTTGGAATGCAATGCATTTCTTTTTTTTTTAACCAATATTCATTGACTGTCCTAATCAATTTTCAGAAGGATAATGTGGCAAATCAAAGGGAGCACCTTATACTTTTGCTTGCAAATGTGCACATAAGGCAGTTTCCAAAGCCTGATCAACAACCTAAGGTATGTATCTGGCATGGATGTTTGGCAGATGACATGAATATTGTCTAGTAGATGTGTTATTGTGAATCAGTATTGCCGTTTCACATTTTCCTAAAACAGTGTGAGGCCTCCTCATTGCTGACTATGCTACTGTCGAGTTTCCTTTAGTGAACCATTTTGAGTGCTATTATATGTGTTGCCAGCGGTCCACAGTAAAACCAAGAGTATTCTTTTTCTGCTCAACTAGAAAAATAAAGAATTAAAAGTTTTGGGTGCAAATCTATGAGGTACCCACCTTTCTTGAGTTGGGGAGGTGGTGTTTCTCAGAAACGTTGGTGGTTTAGCTGATGACACTCTCAAAAGCTAATTTTAGAATGCCACGATTCTTGCACTAATGTTGTTGCACTTAAATAAGGGGGACTTTCTTCTCAAAGGAGAAAACTCTTAGCTTTATGAACCATTTTATCTTAGCTATGTCATAACTAAGTTATGGTGGGAAATGTTTAATATTTTTTATCTTCTGAATAGTTTGATTGAAACAGAATTTGTTTGACATATAAGATAACCAATTTGTGAAATTAGAATATATTAATGTATCCTCTGTCTTTTTCTGAAAAGTGCTGCAGGTAAAAACTTAATATTTGTGCTTTCTTGGAATTAGCAGAGATCTTTTCATCCTTGATTGTGTCATAATTCTGTACTTTTTTTGGTTAGTTGGATGATCGTGCATTGACAGAAGTGATGAAGAAGCTTTTCAAGAACTATAAAAAATGGTGCAAGTATTTGGGCCGGAAAAGTAGCCTTTGGTGAGATGTCTTGTACCAATGTCAATTGACTGATAATAGTTGCATACTTATCTTACTAAGCATGTAACCTGGAATTCAAATAAGACTGGTTATATTCCATAGTATAGTTGGGTGGGCATGATGCTCTTGGGTGTGTGTGTTCAAGGGGGCACAACTGATACAAGTCACAAATAAATGGTACTGCTCTATTTTATGTGGGTGATTGACACAGAAATGGAATATCATTTTATAATTAGGAAATTTCGTGCCCGTGTCTTAAACATTAATGTGAATGGGAGCGTATATTCTGCTTCTATCAGTTTTTTTCCCCAATTAATTGTCACTGCGTAAAGCTAGCCGACATTCACCTCTCCCAGACCCTGCGTAAAGCGGGAGCCTTGTGCACTGGGTACGACCTTTAATTGTCACTCTATTTAATTCGATGCTATTTTGGTTCTTTTTTTTCTTTCAGGTTACCAACAATACAGCAAGAGGTGCAACAGCGCAAACTACTATACATGGGTCTATATCTTCTGATATGGGGGGAAGCTGCAAATTTGAGATTCATGCCAGAGTGCCTTTGTTATATCTATCACCATGTATGCTTAGATGTAGTCTATTGTTCGTTACAAGTGCGACAATTCTATGGCATTTTTTCATTACCAATATTAAAATTACAATTTTCTTTCTCAACGATTCTCTTTCGGGGTCATTCACATGGAAATTGGAATGGGAGTTTGCCTTCTTGATTCTGTCGTATTTGTAGGATTTTATGTTTGTTAATATTTTTATGTGAAAATTGTCTCTATATCAACAAAAAAAAAAAAATGATTGATAGCATTCAAGTTGTAATAGCATGCTACATTTTTATTTATTTATTTATTTATTTTTTTTTGTGGATATGCTCTCATAGTCTCATAGAAGTTTTCTCTCCAATGCACATGAATGGGTGTTTATTTGTTTCATTTGTTTCTGTAGATGGCATTTGAATTGTATGGTATGCTTGCTGGGAATGTCAGTCCAATGACGGGAGAGAATGTGAAGCCAGCCTATGGAGGCGAAGATGAGGCTTTCTTGAGAAAAGTTGTGACTCCAATTTATGAAGTGATCGCAAAAGTATGTATTTTACGTAATTTTTTTTTATAATTTCAATAAATTTAAGAGTGGTACCTCAGTCCTAAAGAATGGCTTGCATCTCGCCTTTCTTAATCCTGCTGGGCAGGTAGGAAGAGCATCATGTTTTAGGGTGTCTTTCTAAAATAAAAGATGAATTTTTATTGTTGCATATTGCTTATATCTCATCATGTTTCTGTGATTTTGCTCTTGACAGGAGGCTGAAAGGAGTAAACGAGGGAAATCAAAGCATTCCCAGTGGAGAAATTATGATGATTTAAATGAGTACTTTTGGTACAAACATATAATTTCTCTCTCTATCTGTCTCTCTCCCCCTGGCCTCCCCCTACCATTCATTTGTATATCTCTAGTTCTTATGTTCTTTGTGAAACTGTAGGTCAGTGGATTGTTTCCGGTTAGGCTGGCCAATGCGTGCAGGTGCTGATTTCTTTTGCATGCCTATCGATCAGCGCCATTTTGATAAAATTAATGAGGTCAGTCATGCTTGTTTTACTCTTTCTTGTTACTGTCCCTTTCCATAATGAGAATCTGTATTTTTGGGAATTACACGTTTCTTTTGTGCAAGTTTAAATTGAAGTTAGTTCCGATTGAATGGAACTGCCTTCTAAGACATAGGAAGGAGAAAATAAAAATCAGCAACTAATAGTATTAGTAAAGTTAAGTGTTCGGTGAGTTTTTAAACTTGTTTCTGTTGCCTATTGGTGATAGATGAGCATCGATGTAGCTGACCATAACAGTTGAGATCATGGCTGAGATTGTGTTGAGTTTGTGATTGATAAGATTTTTTTTAATACTTTATTTGGAAATTTGTTTGGACACTGTTCTTGATAAGACTGATGATCATATTTGAAAAAAATCATATTTTTTTTCTCACCTGATGCATAACTTTTGCTTGATATAATATTCAGGATAAAAAGCCAGCTAGTGGAGATCGATGGGTGGGGAAAGTTAATTTTGTTGAGATACGATCATTTTGGCATATTTTTAGAAGCTTTGACCGCATGTGGAGCTTCTTTATTCTATGTTTACAGGTGCTGTCCATCCTTCCATGTGATCTTCTGTGAGCTGTACTTGATTCTATGACACTGTGCTGAAATTTACCTTTATTTTTATAAGGTTATGATAATTGTTGCTTGGAACGGCTCGGGGCAACCTACTGCATTATTTAATGGTGATGTATTCACGAAAGCATTGTCTGTCTTCATAACTGCTGCAGTATTGAAACTTGGGCAAGGTAATTAAATTTGTTATTAGGTGTTGGTAGCTGCAGTTCATTATTGTTCTCTCTGTTTTCTAGGCCTTTGTGTGCTACTGCTTCCCTTTTATGCAATACCTAAGTGTGATATTACTATGTTGAATTAGAATTTGATAGTTTCTTGACCTTGTTTTTGAATCCCACCACCCTCTTTGTTAATCAAGAAGTCTTGGAATACATGTTATGCACAAAAGTAATGTGTGCAATGGTGTCATTCATCTGGCCTATGAAAACGGCCATAATGATCTACTGTGATACCCTAGTCTGATTTTTCTGTAATCTTTCAAAAGATATTAAGATACTAACCTAGGCTACTAACAAGAAGCTACAGTTTCTTCATAATGGGCAACGTAGGTGTAGAATTTGAATGTTGGAGTAGTTGATAAGACAATTTTTTACATATGGGTGTCAACAGGTCAATTGTTGCTATCGTGTATTCACTGTTCATTGTACCAAGTTGAAGTTGTTGAATTTTGATTGATTATTTTCCTTGACTTGTGCAGCGTTTCTAGATGTAATTCTTAGCTGGAAGGGTAGGCGGAGTATGTCATTCCATGTTAAGTTGAGATACATTTTGAAGGTCATCACAGCAGCTGGGTGGGTGGTAATTCTACCGATTACTTATGCATATAGTTGGAAAAACCCTCCTGCGTTTGCTCAAACTATCAAAAGTTGGTTTGGCAACGGTGGACATCAACCTTCTTTGTTTATCTTGGCTGTTGTTATCTACTTGTCACCAAACATGCTGGCTGCGGTGCTGTTTCTGTTCCCATTTATTCGTAGATTCCTTGAGAGATCAAATTATAAGATTGTGATGTTTATGATGTGGTGGTCACAGGTAAGTGGAACAGGTTCTGATATTTTTGTATGTATTTTGCATTTTTTTATCACCTAACATTTGCTGAATAGCCTGAATTCATTATTATTTGCAGCCTCGACTTTATGTCGGGAGGGGAATGCATGAGAGCACATTTTCCCTTTTCAAGTAAGAATCCGTTGATCCAAAGATAAATGGGATGGGACTGCCTTATCAAAAGAGAAAAAAGAAGATACATGCAAATGCTTCTTATCTGTTATCATTGTCTTCTATGTATAACCTGTGTTTCTGTCTGTTGAAACTATTCAGGTACACAATGTTTTGGGTACTTCTCATAATTACCAAGCTGGCATTCAGTTACTATATAGAGGTGTCTCCTTTAACCACATTGGACTTCTCTTTTTCTCTTACGGGTTATGTGTTAGTACATGAATCTTCAAAACAGTAAATGGTGGAATGGGAAAACTGGGTAGGGTATAAAACATAGCCTAATGCTTTCCATAGGGTATAAATCAATAAATGGGAAAACTGTAGTTTCTACTTCTGTTTTGTCCATTTGTTTGTTTCTGATGATTCTTTTCCTTTCCAGATAAAACCTTTAGTTGGTCCTACAAAAGCCATCATGAGTGTACGTGTAACCAATTTTCAGTGGCATGAGTTTTTTCCCCGTGGTAATATATCAAATGGCTTCTTTGCATTTAATGTTATCTCGTTCCTCAACATGTTGTTTATCATGTATTTATTTTCCTTGCAGCAAAGAACAATATCGGTGTTGTGATTGCACTCTGGGCTCCAATTATCCTTGTATGGTTTATATTGATTTCATAGCTGTTGTTTTCTTGTCATCCGGTCCAGTATATTGTAGATTCTTTCTTTCTTATGCTCAAATCCTTTCAGGTGTATTTTATGGATACCCAGATTTGGTATGCCATTTTCTCCACAATATTTGGAGGAATTTATGGTGCATTCCGTCGTCTTGGAGAGGTTAGTGGATTATTGATCAAAATAGCTCTTTAATTCTACTTTTCAAATTAGCTTCTTTTTAAGCTTCGTGTGTTTATTATTGATCAAACTACCTTTTTTTCTGCTGCAAGAGTTGTTGAGGTTTTTGGTTTGTCTATACAAACTGCATGAAGTTCTGAAGTCTTACATGATTTAAAGTTACAAATTATACATGATTTGCAGTTCTGATGGTCTATACAAACTGAAAGAACTTCATGTAAGACTTCATGAAGTTCTGAAGAGTAGAATTTAAATTTCACCTTTCACATTTAAATGTGATGTATGTATAATATGTAGCTCTTTCTTTTCTATACCTATATCTCCTTATTTTTATGCTTTCCAGGGGCTTAAACATGATAACTCGTTGCTGCATTTAACATTATTCTTTATGATTTTTGAACTAATTCTTCTCCATTCTTTTAGAGTTGTATAAAAGATTGTGTTTGCAAGATTTTAGTGCTTATTCTTAAATTGGTTGCAGATTCGAACATTAGGAATGCTGAGATCTCGTTTTCAATCACTTCCTGGTGCTTTTAATGCACGTTTGATTCCTGCGGAAAAGAGTCAACCAAGGAAGAAAGGACTGAAGGCTACTTTGTCTCGCAACTTTGCTCAGGTTAACTTTGTTTTCTTTATGTAAAATTTGTAACTGTTATTTTCCTTTTCCATGGGGTTGTATTAATTTACTAATGCTTCAATTCTTCCAGGTTGAAGTCAACAAAGAGAAAGAGGCGGCAAGATTTGCTCAATTATGGAACAAGATAATAAGTAGTTTCCGAGAGGAGGATCTTATAAACAATAGGTTTTCTGGCGATGGATATTTTTTTATTAGATTTCTTGCAGTAGTTCAATGTTATGGTGCTGCATCTTTTCCAGGTTCTTTCTGTAGTGTTCTTTCTTTTGGTTGTGTGCTAAGGTTTCTTAATTCTCAGGGAGATGGACCTTTTGCTTGTTCCTTATTGGGCTGATCGTGATTTAGGCCGCCTTACTCAGTGGCCTCCATTTTTACTTGCTAGCAAGGTTAGTTTTAGCGTACTTCTTAGGAAAGTTTCGAATCCCTATATGCACATAGTGATTGTGTGTGTGCCGATCAGATCCCGATAGCATTAGACATGGCCAAGGACAGCAATGGCAAGGATAAAGAGTTGAAAAAGAGGATTGAGGCTGACAATTACATGTCTTGTGCTGTTTTGGAATGCTATGCTTCATTTAGGAACATAATCAAGCTTCTGGTTCAGGGAGAACGTGAGAAAGAGTAGGTTTTTTTTTATTTTTTATTATAAGAAGCATTGCCTTGTAACATTGGAGAAAATAAAACTTCATCTAAGATTTGTGCACAATTTTCAACTAGTAAGAATTAACTTTTCGCATACCACTTGCTAAGCTAAATTAATTGGATTTCAGGGTTATAGATTATATATTTTCTGAGGTTGAAAAGCGCATAGAGGTGGGTGACCTGATGGTTGAATACAAGATGAGTGCTCTTCCTAGCCTCTATGATCAATTCGTTAAGCTCATCAAACATCTGGTAAGATTTTAGATTTGGTTTAGCATATAATTTTCTCAGCCAGTTTGATGAATGGTCTTAACCAAGTTTGCTTGAGTTTTGCAGCTGGACAATAATAAGGACGAAAGGGATCAAGTTGTGATTCTGTTCCAGGACATGCTGGAGGTAGTGACTAGAGACATAATGATGGAGGACCATATATCCAGGTATCACATTGTGATGTGATTGCATAGTATTTTTTATTTACATATTCAAGCGTTACTTACGTTGTTGTCATTTTTATGTGTAGTTTGGTAGATTCAATCCATGGTGCCTCTGGCTATGAAGGGATGATGCCCCTTGATCAACCTCAACAGTATCAGTTGTTTGCGTCTTCTGGGGCTATCAGATTTCCTATTCAACAAGTAACAGAGGCGTGGAAGGAGAAGGTGTGCCATTGGTAGAGAGATGATTACAAATTTTAAGCTTCAGTAAATCCTGTAATCCTCAATAATTACCTTTTTGGCAGATTAAGCGTCTTGATCTTTTGCTTACGACAAAAGAGTCTGCCATGGATGTACCGTCCAACTTAGAAGCTAGAAGGCGGATTTCGTTCTTCTCAAATTCATTGTTTATGGACATGCCTCCATCACCAAAAGTTCGCAATATGCTCTCTTTCTCGTACGTTATCTTTGCCTTCGTTTATCCTTTATTTATTTAAAAAAAAAAATCATATATGAATTAGTTTGTTTTTTTGGTGAAATTTACAATGATGTGTTTTTCAGTGTAATCCAGTTTGTACTTTTCGGACCTTGTAAAAATGAGGGAGGGAGGGAGGGGAGGGGAGGGTTACAGTGACCATGACATTGAGTCTTGAGAATTTAGAAATCTTAAGACTATGGTAAAGGCATCTCTGCAAGCCGAGCTCTGAGGTCGATACATGGTTGGTCAGAAGTTTTATAGGAAAGGTTTCCGTAAAATGAAAAACTTGCTGAAACTTTGCAAATTAGATGATGTGCAGGACTTGGTATATTCTCAAGTGTTTGTGTGCCATACGATTGTTACTCTCTTTGGTTGTACTTGCTTCTAAATTAATAATTTTTCTTGTAGTGTTTTAACTCCTTACTACACCGAGGAGGTTCTGTTTTCATTGCGTGATTTGGAAGTGCCAAATGAAGATGGGGTTTCAATTCTCTTCTACTTGCAAAAAATTTACCCAGGTTTGTTTTTGTTAATAAATTTTCCCAGGTTTATTGTTTGTACTCTCTGAGATTTCAAGCTAATGTATTGTATTTCCTATAGTACTTAATTCTCTACTGATTCTCTGTTGGCAAACAGATGAGTGGAACAATTTTCTTCAGCGTGTCAATTGCACCAGTGAAGAGGAGCTTAAAGGATCAGATGAATTGGAAGAAGAACTTCGCCTTTGGGCATCATATAGAGGGCAAACTTTGACCCGTACTGGTATCTCTCCACCTATGTGCTGATATTTTGGACATGCGTTTTTAAAGCATAATGATGGCAAGATATTTTTTATGGACATTGTTCTACTCTGGTATTTACTAAATTTCGTAACTGGTGGTAGTAAGGGGATTGATGTACTACCGGAAAGCTTTGGAGCTTCAGTCTTTTCTCGATATGGCCCAAGATGATGGTACCTAATTTTTATATCATTTTATTTTATATAAATTTCCTATTTTGCATAACATTGGGTTTTACACTTCTTTTGAAGTGAGATATAATGAAAGCTAATAAAAGTATGGTTTGCTGTACACGTGGCTTAATATCACCTTCCAGATTTAATGGAAGGCTATAAGGCCATAGAATTGAATTCTGAGGATCAATTAAAGGAAGGCAGGTCACTGTGGGCACAATGTCAAGCCGTAGCTGATTTGAAATTTACATATGTGGTATCATGCCAACTATATGGGATACACAAGCGATCTGGTGATCCTCGTGCGCAAGACATTCTGAGGCTTATGACAACGTATGCTTCTGATAGTATTATTCTGGTGGTATTTTCTGATTGTCATAACTTTTAATTGGTGGTTGTATTTTTGTGCAACAGATATCCATCACTACGTGTGGCATATATTGATGAGGTTGAGGAGCCTAGCAAAGATAGTTCCAAAAAGATGAACCAAAAAGTTTATTACTCTACTCTAGTCAAGGCTGCTCTACCAAAGTCAATTGATTCTTCAGAGCCCGTACAAAATCTGGACCAAGTAAGCTTTATAATCTACACTTATGAATTTTAGTCCGTGAATGGCATTGTATTGTATTGTAAGGCATGTTTCGTTGAATGTTTGATCCTTAATGGCCATATCGATATTAGAACCTATGTGGTGTTGAGTTTCCTTTGATGTTGGTAAGGAACTGAAAGTTTTCATTGTTGAGAACTAAAAATACTGGAGTCTGACTGAGGAGAAGGACATCTGTCTTGGGCCTATTGGCTGGCAAGTTATGACTGAAAACCTACTTCTGAAACTTGACATGTCCCAAGGAGTGGAGGGTGGCAAGGGCTCTGACTGCATGCCTGGTGATGAATGAGTGACGGATAGGCAGTGGTTTGGTATATGGGAGATAATGAAATGTATTTATTATATCTGAAAGGCTTTTAATAAAGCACAACCATAATTATGGTACAAACCTAAAACTAAAAAGTAACCTAATTTAGGGAACTGCTTAAGAAAGTTAGGACACCAGCTGGCTTAGAATCCTAATTTCAGTATATGTTTGTGACATAGATAGTCTGTGAAGCAAATAAGTTTTATTTATGATAGAAACAGATTAGGATTATATATCCGTCTCAACGGTAGATTAATTCATTTTTGTTCTCACATATTTTGAACATTTGAAAGATGTATTATTTTTTAGGGGAATTGCTCATTGTCGTTTAAGGTAAATAAGGACTAAGGTTTGTAGCTTGTGAACGGTGGGGAGGTGGTACCCTTATGAAAAATGCTTCTATTTGGGCTTTATTTGTGGGTTCTGTAGATTGGGAATTTAGGCAGTTCATTTCTGTTTTTTATCAGATTGGTCAACGGCTGTTTTTACTTTTATTGAGATACTGTATCATTCCTGTTTTAGAGTGAATTTTGTAGATTCCATGTATTGGTTTTGTTTTAGAAGTGGACTCCTTGTTCACTTAATTTGTACCTTTTTTAGTTTGTGACAGTTTTGTTTCATATTTAAATGCAAATTGTGGAACAGATGTATTTTTAAGTGGTTAGTCCACTGTTTTAACCTTGTCTGCACAGGTATTTTGAATTTTTGAACTGTTATCCTTGAGCAGGCCATGTCACATATAATTGTATCTTATTTGCTTTTTAGGTTTTGTCATCTTTGAAATCTTAACATCCTTTGCTAAATTGTACTGTTATCTATGCGCAGGTAATTTATCGCATAAAGCTTCCAGGACCTGCTATTTTGGGTGAAGGAAAACCAGAGAATCAAAATCATGCCATTATTTTCACACGTGGAGAAGGTTTGCAAACAATTGATATGAACCAGGTATGGTGGTTGTTATCAAATGACTGATTGATCCAGGATTTTACTTTCCTGGGAGCAAGCTTAGACAATGATGATTGACTGGACTAATAAGTTTTTGAAGTACAAAAAGTAAAAATGTTGGAGGATAACATGTTAGTTCATTACTTTTGCAAGGTGCCTGTATCCCAATGTGCAATGTTAATTAATCTGACCCATCTTGTAGGATAACTACATGGAAGAAGCCTTGAAGATGAGGAATTTGCTGCAAGAATTTCTCGAGAAGCATGATGGGGTGAGGCATCCTACAATTCTTGGACTTAGGGAGCATATATTTACTGGAAGGTAGGTGTTGTGTTGTTACCAAGGGCGTATTGCTGTATAACAAACTGACGATGGCTAGGTATCACTAACATTCTTTCCTGATCCGATCCAGTGTTTCTTCTCTAGCTTGGTTCATGTCAAATCAGGAAAACAGTTTTGTCACTATTGGTCAGAGACTGTTGGCCAATCCTCTCAAGTAAGTTATATTATCTCATAATGTCCACTTTAAATTTTGGGAAAAGAAAAACTTGAAACGAAAAATCCTGGCATACAAATATTGTGTACTGGTTATTATCGTGTGCACGAGTGTGTACTTGCATTTGTTTAATTCCTTCACCTTTTTCATTTTTTTTTCAGTTTGCTAATTTTATGATTTTACCATTCCGAAGTTTTTCTGTTTTAATATTTCTGCTCATCCAGGGTTCGATTCCATTATGGTCATCCGGATGTGTTTGATAGGCTCTTTCACCTTACCAGAGGGGGTGTCAGTAAAGCATCCAAGGTTATCAATTTGAGTGAAGACATATTTGCTGGTAAGTTGAAGGCATTTGAGTGAACATTATCCGTTATCACAATTTATCAGTGGGCAATTATATTCTAATTATGGTATGGGGTTCAGGCTTTAATTCCACACTCCGTGAAGGCAATGTAACTCATCACGAGTACATACAAGTTGGGAAGGGAAGAGATGTGGGCCTTAACCAGATCTCTATGTTTGAAGCGAAAATAGCTAATGGAAATGGGGAGCAGACACTCAGTCGAGATATATACCGACTTGGACACCGTTTCGACTTTTTCCGAATGATGTCTTGCTATTTCACCACAATTGGTTTCTACTACAGTACTCTGGTACGTTGATCTTTAGTTTTGGTATCAAATGTTATGTACTTTGGTCTTTAAGAATTAAGAATAATATTAGGTATTTAGTCAAAAGTTCTGAACACGGAAGTATGTTTTTCTGGCAGATAACTGTGCTGACTGTGTACGTCTTCCTTTATGGACGCCTTTATCTGGTTCTTAGTGGACTTGAAGAGGGTTTGAGTACTCAACGAGCAATTCGAGACAACAAGCCTCTTCAAGTAGCTCTTGCGTCTCAAGCATTTGTTCAAATAGGATTTTTGATGGCGTTGCCTATGTTGATGGAAATTGGTTTGGAGAAGGGTTTCCGAACTGCACTAAGTGAATTCGTATTGATGCAATTGCAATTGGCCCCGGTATTTTTCACATTTTCACTTGGAACGAAGACCCACTATTATGGAAGGACATTACTTCATGGTGGTGCGAAATATAGATCTACAGGACGTGGGTTTGTGGTTTTCCATGCCAAATTTGCTGACAACTATAGGCTCTACTCCCGCAGCCACTTTGTTAAGGGCATTGAGCTCTTAATTTTACTTGTCGTGTACCAGATCTTTGGTCATACTTATAGAAGTGCTGTTGCGTACATTTTGATCACTGCATCTATGTGGTTTATGGTGTGTACCTGGCTCTTTGCTCCCTTTCTGTTCAATCCGTCTGGTTTTGAGTGGCAAAAGATTGTTGATGATTGGACGGATTGGAATAAGTGGATAAGCAACCGTGGGGGTATAGGTGTTCCACCTGAAAAAAGCTGGGAATCATGGTGGGAGGAGGAACAAGAGCATCTCCGATATTCTGGAAAACGTGGTATTGCAGCTGAGATACTGTTATCCTTACGGTTCTTTATCTATCAGTATGGGCTCGTATATCACTTGAACATTGCAAAGCATACCAAGAGTGTTATGGTAAATAATTAACCTGGTCACTCTCTAAATTTCCCTTTTCTTTTCTTCTATCGATGTGCCAATTGTGAACTTATTGTTATATTAAATTTACTTGGTAACAGGTCTATGGCATTTCGTGGCTGGTGATCGTCCTTATTTTGTTCGTTATGAAGGTGAGTGTCAAGTTTGCATAATTATTGATATTTACGTAAAGGCCACAATGTAAGGTTGACTGACAAAATCATATTCCATTAATATTGTTTGTATGTTTTTCCTTTGTGGAACCTAATTGTTTATGTTTCTCTCCAGACTGTATCTGTTGGGAGGCGAAAGTTCAGCGCAGATTTCCAACTTGTGTTCCGGCTGATCAAGGGACTAATATTCATAACTTTTGTGTCCATTTTGATCACTTTGATTGTGTTGCCTCACATGACCCTGCAGGATATCATCGTCTGCATTCTTGCTTTCATGCCGACTGGCTGGGGAATGCTTCTGGTGAGTGAATGCTCCCGTCTTGCTTTGATTTAATTCAGTATCACACATCCACCCCGTATAGCAACGATGCTCGTGCATTTCTTTGTCCTCGAATTTCCTAACGCGATTTTGTGTTCCCCGTCTCTTGTCAGATTGCACAAGCTTGCAAGCCTGTTGTGCACAGGGCTGGTTTATGGCCATCAGTTCGGACTCTTGCTCGCGGCTTTGAGATAGTTATGGGTCTCCTTCTATTCACCCCGGTTGCATTCTTGGCCTGGTTTCCCTTTGTTTCTGAATTCCAGACTCGTATGCTCTTCAACCAAGCATTCAGCAGAGGTTTGCAGATTTCTCGTATTCTTGGTGGGCAACGGAAGGATCGCTCATCCCGGAACAAGGAGTAACGTTACGAGTAACAAGAGCAACATTCGAGCTAATTTTTCGATCGCTTCGCTACCGTTGGCAGACTTAGCTAAACAATATCTGCTTCATGTGTTGTAATTACTAGTGTGTTTGGGTTGCGTTTTTGTTACTTGCACCTGACCGACCTGCAACCTCGTCAGTTTTCAAATCTTATTAAGATGCATTTATATTTAGTTAAAAGGGCAACAAGATACTGTTTTTCAAGCAAGTGGTGGATGATTTTAGTGGATATGGTCTTCCGTTTTAACTCGTTACATAAGGGGTTTAAATGCAGGGTGTGATCAAGCAAACGGAAGATCATATCCACTAGACCATGCGAGCATGAGAGAGACCGTCATGTTTGTATTATATTGACAAAAAAAAATCATTTTTGCGGAGGATTAGATTTAAAGAGAGAAATTGTGTAAATTGCTGCAATTTACAAACTTGAAGGTGCAATCTGAAAAAAATTAAAACCTTATGACCAATTTTGAAAGTCACCTAAAACCCAAAGGCTATAAAGGAATTAAAGATGATTACCGATTGTTTTTTATCAAACTACTATCTAACTCATTAACATTCTCACTTTACTAAAAAAAATGATTACACTTACAAAAAAAAAGGTTTCGTGATAACAAAATATTGATATTTTTTTTCTTTGAAAAAGAGATTAGTTGGTAGTTTTGCAATGATAGTCTACTTTTTCGGAACCGAAAAAGCTCATAAAAGCATTTTTACTCTCGCCTTGGCCACCGTTGGTTTGATTTATAGGAAAATGCGTTTTTTTTTTAGATTAGAAAATGTGGTGGAAATAAATAAGAAAAACATGTTGCCCTATTTTTAGGGGTGGTAATAACGTTGTTTATCCACGAGAGTTTTCTTCTCCCCGTCAAATCCAGAATGTTGTAGCCTTTTGTCCTTGAGGAAAACTAATGAAAAGAGTTTGAAAACTTTAAGTTTTAACGATAAGGACAAAATGAAGGATAAAGTGAATAGTATCATGTTTGACTTTTTAGTGTAAAAATGTGGTTTTTCATTAAAGTGAACAGTACCGCGAGCTTTTCGTTCAAACTCCCTAAAATGTTTTCTGTTCTTTCATGCATGTTTTTGTCCTAGCTAATATTTCATTTTAGTCCTAATATTTCATGTTTTATTGTGGGTGTATGCCCTCTCGTGGGTTGTTCTGGCAGTGCTTATAGTCCTTTTCAAGGTGAAGACTAATTAATAGCATCTATTTCGGCCAAAATTATGCGATGCAAGTCCTGTTTGTATGTAATTAATAATTGTTTTCGTTTTGGTTTCATAGGTGTTCACCTTCAGCCAGAAGTTATCTGCTAACTTCCGGCTTCTGCTGCGTTTCATTCAAGGTGTATCCTTGTTGTTGGCGCTTGCTGGTTTAGCAGCTGCAGTTAAATTTACGGATTTGTCAATTGCAGACGTTTTTGCTTCAATTTTAGCTTTTATACCCACCAGCTGGGGATTTCTTTCTGCAAGTCTTTTCATTTCCCGTCCTTTTCTTTCTTTCCTTACTAAGCCACTCTCTTTCATGTTACTTTGGTAACAATGACTGTTGGAATTAGATTTGAGCACTCGTCCATTCGTTCACAATTTCTATGAAAAATAAATTGGAACAAATCGTGTTCATGTATTGCGCGCGTAAACAATTTTCTTTCAATATATTTTAGCCTGACCGAATTACATAGGGAACCGATAATATTTGAGTATGTCTGTATCAGTAATGCCCTCTTCCTCCGATTTATATTGACATTAATCTGTCTGATGTTTTCCAGATTGCTATAGCTTGGAAACCCTTGATGGAAAAGATTCGCTTGTGGAAGTCCATTCGTTCCATTGCCCTTCTATACGACGCTTGGATGGGGATGCTCATATTCATACCCATTGCACTATCCTCCTGGTTCCCATTTGTATCGACATTCCAAACGCGGCTCATGTTCAACCAAGCTTTCGCCCGAGGGTTGGAGATCTCTCTCGTCCTTGCTGGAAACAAGCACAATACCGGAATATAGTAACCGAGTTTCTTTGTTTCCTTTATGTATCAGTGCAAGTAGCTTAGTGTTTCCTGGTGAACTTAGGGATAGCGTGTGAATTTTTGAGATGATGTATATAGTTATGTATATCATTGATCGTGTATGGGGAGCGTATATCGATTCTATATCCAGTTTTTTGCAGCCGATCGATTAATGATTTTCGAGATTTTGTGGCCTGAAGCACTGCGTGAGCGCTTTCTTCTTTGAATCTTCGTTTTTTTTTTTTTATATTCGGGTTCGGGTATTACATGAACGAACTCGAAATCTCATTTACGTAGCAAATGTTAACCATGTTTGCCAATGTTCTTGCACCTGTTCTCGCCATATGCAAGGGTGAAAGGATCATTATCAGGGCAGTGAAACTTGTGTGTTACGTTAACCATGCTTGAAATGACGTTTTCGTCCTTTTACATGAGGGGCACACGTGAAATTTAACAAACAAATTTCAGTATGGATTGAAATTGATAACAAAGTTTAATCACGAGGGTATTATTAAAAGTTTATTCACCACAAAACTGGCATTGAGCTATGATCCCAGTGAGAAATTTTTTTAGCGCTGACATCCTGTTTCAATATGCTAGGTGGCATAATTTGGTTAAAACTTGAAAAAAAAAATTCAAAAAAATTGTAATATTACACTTTGTATATCTGGCTGCGTTTTTGGCACATCAAGAAATCTCTCGATCTTAACTACATATGATTAACGCAATTTAACCGGTCGAAAAAGTATACAGATACACAAACTAGGAGTAATTTCGGTAAACATGTCGTGACGCAAAAGCTGAACTTCTTAGCCGTTTTCCTTCATAACAAAAAAGATATTGATGGCGTTAGGGGAGAGAGAGAGATGAAGGACAGGTGGAGAGAGATGAGTGGTTGACAAAGCTTTGATATAAAAAAAGAAGGTAAACATCACAAGGACTCAATCGAAGCCACACACCGTCAAAAAATATTCTCATGCGAACAAGGACTTTGTAATCCCAAGTTTACACACAACCTCATCACCAAGCAAAGGTTTCTCCTCTGGATAACGTGTACTGTGAGATTAAATATCGCTAGACCAAATGATTATGAGGATATGAAAATTTGCTCAAATTTCAACTTTTAAGTAATGCAATCCTTAATTCCATGTTTTAAGTTGTAAATCTGGTCTTCACGTCTCGATTTAATAGTCAATACAAGAGCTATTATTGACACAGCCTGGTCTAGTAAATGTTTTAATACAAGTGATTTGATATTTAAAAAAAATAAAAATTTCAATTATTTATATTATAACACTTATTGCGATAAGCTATATTCTTGATACATTGAAAAATAACATCTGCCAGATCTTCGGCCAACACGTGTCAATCGATCTGGACCTTCCATTTCTTAAAATCTGATCGTACGGCCTACTGGCGCAGTCTGCTCCTATAAATACAAACCCACGCGGACTGTTTAGCCTCCTAACGGCTTCGATCCCATCGATTAGCTCTGACGATTTCTAGAGAGAGACAGAAATCAAATCATAAACAAAAAGGAAAATCAAATTCTTCGAATTTTCCTTTATATTCTGAAATTTAATTTTTTAAGAAGGAAAATTGCAATCATCTCTCTGTGGGAGGTTTAAGATCGAGAAGTTGGATTGGAATCAATCGGATTTCTAGGGTTTTGATATCGGAATTGGGGGTTTTTTTTAGCGATCTGATTGACGGTCTGGATTGATCGGCATCGAATAGGTAACGGACGAGTTTTTTTGAATTTTGAGATTTGGGATTCTAGGGTTTGTGGAGTTTCCTTCGAAATTGGGGGAAACGATGAACGATCAGTCAAAGTTGATGAATCGAGCGCCGCCGATGATGAGTTTGAGCCAAGCTCAAGTGATGAACCAGCCGCTGCCACAGATGATGAGTCAGCCGCAGCCGCAGATGATGGCACCGTCGTCGCAGGCCATGGCGGTTCAGCAGCAATCTCAGTTGATGATGATGAAGAGTCAGTCTCAACCGATGATGATGAATCGGAACTACAAGGCTTGGCCTCAGCCGCAGCCTCAATTCGCTGCCCAAAAGCCGCCGCCGTCGAATCTTGGGCGTAACAATTGGAAAGGCAAGAAGGGCGGAGATAAGAGGAGGATGGACAAGAATGTCCCCAATTTGCCGCTGAGTGGTCAGACCAGCGGAGGAGGAGGAGGCGGAGGAGGAGGGTACATACCGCCGACGCTTCACGAGTTACAGTCTCAGAATCGAATGAAAGCCAGGAAATTTTACCCGAAAAAGAAGTTTAACAATAGGTTTGCGCCTTACGCCCCAAGGAACACGACGTCGTTTATTATTAGAGCGAAGAAGGCCGGCGGCATAGCCTCGCTGGTTTCTCCTTGTGCTGTAACTCCGGCTGTTCTGCCCACGCCCATGTTCTCACCTTCGAGAGAGGTCTTGGGAGATATGGCGAAAGAGGAGTGGGGTATTGATGGCTATGGGTCAATGAAAGGGTTGATTCGGCTTCGGTCACCTGGAAATGATGACGAGGAGGGTGGTGGCGGATCGAGTGAGAGCGATGTGGAGGAGCATGTGGAGGTGGAGAGGAGGTTGGACCATGACTTGAGTCGGTTCGAGATGGTGTACCCGAACTACAGCGGGGTTGAGTATAACAATGCTTTGGAGAATAGGGTGGATGATCAGGATACTCATATTGCTCAATTAGAGGAAGAGAATCTAACCTTGAAGGAGAGGCTTTTCTTGATGGAGAGGGAGTTGGCGGATTTGAGAAGGAGGATGCAGTTCATTGAGAGGAGGTACCATGTGATGGGGGAGGTCAATGAAGAGGTGGTGGAAAATGGATCTGAAAATGATAGTGATGGAGGGTCGGATGCCCCTCATATGGGTACAGAGGGTGAGAGCAATCCTGAGATGGTAGAGTATGTGTCGAGAGATGGAGGAAGCAGAAGTGTTGGCCCATTGGCCGAGGATGAAATTGTTAGGGATGTTGATGTAGGGATGGAAGAATATGTGCCCGATGAAATGATTTTGAGGGTAAATGAGGCGAATGATGAAACACGAAATGAGTTTGTAGGTAACGAAGAGGTTGAGGAATTTAAGAGTGAGCTTAGCCCAGAAGAACTAATTGGAAATAAAAATGAGGTTGAAGATAAGAAAGTGAAGGATGAAGTCGAGTCAAGAATGTGAATGAGTTAGTGCAGGGTGAGCTGAATGCAAAGGAGGATGAGGAGATGGGAATTGTGTGCCCGGAGAAGAGCATTGGCGACGGTGACTAATCTGTCCCGCGTTAATGTAAGTTGTTACTGAACAGATAAACATTACCCTTTCAGTCGTTGATCATGAAACATCTGGATATATGCACTCCATGTAGATTAGCATTATTTTTCATTTTTTCTTTGTATTTTCGTTTCAATCGTGTTGGTGGGAAAGAGAGGATGAACTGGTGGTGTTCTCAATTTTCCGCCCAATTCCAACCTAATAATATCAGTAGGGATTAGGTTGTAGGTTTTATGTCTCCTTGGGCTGGGGTGTTAGAGTTAGTTTTCAGGTTCATTCTGTTAGAGGATATGATTCTGTATTGCTGAATGTACTCGCTATGAAGTTTGAAATGGACCTACGAATTTTTAGGGTTAATCTAATGCCTGTTATGTACTGAAAGTTCAATTTCTTAATGTCATGCACTTGTAGAAACATTTGCACTTGTGTTTAATCAGCTGCGTTTGAGGTTATATGATAAATAGTCCTTTCCTGCACTATATTACACTAATGTACTTGAATGCGTCGACTGACTGAAGTGTTTTAACTTTGACTTGTGTTTGCAATTCCTAATTGTGATCCAAGGAGGACTCTTCTATCTTCAACCTATATTGGTAAGACTGCTGATTATGTAATTGTAAATATTCAACTACACTTAAAATGTTCTGATGCTGTGATCGAAGACAGGTCTGTCTTAAAATTGGAACTTGAAACTTAGCTATCTGTGTGCTGATGGTCAGTAGCATTCCTTGCAGTTCACCTGTATTTTTGTATGGAAGTGACTTACTCTCCTTGCTTAAATCTTCTGTATCGCACGTGATGGTGGCTCCAGCCGCGCAGTTTGAAGTCTTCAGCCTCTTTGACGACGCTGAATTTGCACTTTTGCTCGTTTTGAAGGGGATGAATTAGCGCGTTGGAAATTCAAAAGTTCCACGCATGGATGTCAAAAACCAGTACAAGTGGGAGTCTACGAGGAACAAGACTTGATTGTAGGTTGACAAAGCTGCTGCATCACTACATAACCATCCTGGGGGTAAGAAAAATGCTACTGATTTTGGCTTCTCTGTTTCACTCGATGTTTCTTTAATCTGCTCACTTTCCTTTTGCATCAATTTCCCAAGCAGAGCCTTCTGGGAATGTTTTTGCAGACGAGAAGATGGCTGCTCGGAGCATATAGCTCTTCCTTGTTCGAACATCAATTTTTTCACGAATATTACTCGAGTAACTTCTGGTTGAGGTTCATCTGGCTTATTGATGGTAAAAGCCCATTTGCTTCAGTCTGAAGCGGACGGACCAAGTATTCTGAATCACTCATTTCAAATCTTATTGCCCCAATTAATCCAACTCACTGGCTCATGTTTTTTTTTTCAAGAAAAATGCAATATTTTTTATTTTTGCAAAATATTTTTCATCATGATTAAGAAAAACTTTATAAGAATTTGAAAGTTGTTTGACCATTTATTGAGCAATAAATGTATTTATAATATAATATCTAACAAAAATTGAAAATAAATGAATTGATAGTGCGGTGAAAACAATATCAAAATGAGATTCCAAGCTCAAGAATGTCAAGAAAAAACCTTCCTTGAATTTTCAAAACGTCATTGTGTGGTGCGGGTGAAGGCAAATAGATTTTATGATATTTGTACAAATTTGCAAAGCTGTCTAAAAATTGTGTGAAGGTTTGTCCACACTTTTTGAGGAATGTGCAATTTTTTTATTTTTGGGAAATATTTTGTCACGATTAAGAAATTTTTTTAAGGCATCTGGAAGTGGTTTTACTTTTCCATTTATTAAGCAACAAATATATTTTTAATATAATATTTAATCCAAAAACTGAAAAATAAATGGATTTTTTTAAGTGGGGCAAAAACAATATCGAAATGGAATTTCAAACTCAAGAGTATCAAGAAAAAAACTCTTATCTGAGTTTTAAGAAACATCAAGGTACGGTGATGGTGAAAGTAAATAGATTTTATGAAATTTTTTTGTACGAATCTGCAAAACTTGATGGTTAGTCCACATTTTTTTTTATTGAGAAAAATACAAATTTTTTATTTTTGCTAAATATTTTCCATCATGATTAAGAAAAACTTTATAAGAAATTTGGAAACTGTTTTACCATTTATTGGGTAGTAAAAATATATATTTTAATATAATATTTAAGTTGAAAACTGAAGAAAAAAATAAAAAATTAGTAGGCCGAAAACAATACGGAAATGGGATTTCAAACTTAAGAATACCAAGAAAAAGTCTTACTTGAATTTTCAAAACGTTGTGGCGAAGTGAGGGCGAAAGCAAATAAAATTTAAGACAACTTTTGTACAAATTTATAAATCCGCCTAATATTAGTGATGAGTCCACGTTTTTTTCATGAAAATACAATTTTATTTTTCATTTTTGCGAAATATTTGCTTTATGATTAAGAAAAACTTTTCAAGGCATTTGGAAGTGGTTTACTATTTATTGAGCAACAAATAATTTTAAAATAATATTTAACTTGAAAACTGAAAAAAAAAAATTTGGTATTTTTTTTAGTGGGGCGAAAACAATACTGAAATGGGATTCCAAACTCAAGAATATCAAGAAAACGTTTTACTTGAATTTTTAAAACGTAATGGTGTGGTGAGGGTGAAAGAGAATAGATTTATGACAACTTTTGTATAAATTTGCAAAACCGCCTAAAAATCGTGATGGTTAGTCCACTTTTTTGAGAAAAATGCAATTTTTTAATTTTTGTGAAAAATTTTCCATCATGATTAATAATTTTTTTAAGGGATTTCGAAGTGGTTTACCAATTATTGATGTGACATCCCATCCCTAGATTTATTATATTTTATTCTCAGTAGTAATGAAATGATCAAAATACCCTTGAGATGTCACGTGGACCTCAATTTTCCTTTCACTCTTATTTCACTATTTTTAATAGTCATTTTTATGAATGCGTGGGCTCAAGCGAAACTCAATTCGGAGTTATAACGACCAAATTATGTTCAAAACTGTGTAAAAAAATAAAAATAAATACCTGAGACAAATTCAAAACTTGGAATTTTCTCCTTATGCAGCAGCGTGCACCACTGCATGGGTTCTTTTTGGGACTCTGAAATCTGCCTTTGTGCAGAGGTATTGCTTGCATGTACTAATCACTTGGATTAGTGTGTGCAAGTGGACCTATAAAATAATAGTTTTAATAGATTTTAAAAAAGGAAAACTAATGAAAATAGCTTGAAAACTTTGAGTTTTAACGAAAATGGCAAAATAAAAGGTAAAGTGAATGGTACTATGATTGATTTTTTAGTGTAAAAATATGATTTTTCGTTAAAGTGAACAATACCAGAAGCTTTTCGTTAAAGTTCCCTTTTAAAAACCTATTTCCTCTCACCTAATCCATCAGACATCATCTCCCCATCACTTTTTCCTTTCCCCCTCATTTAGCCGGTTTTCTTTCTATCTCTCTCTCTCTCTCTCTCTCTCTTTTCCAATTCTATCCCGTCACACTTTCTCTAAAGCTCTGTGAGATCTCCCTCTTATTCCTCTTCAAACCTTCAATAAATCAAGCCCAACAATATCATTTTTGGAATCCCTGGAGCCCAAGGAACCCAACCATGGCCTTGCATGCGGCATCGATGCATGGTACGAGGTTCTACCATTGAACCCAGGTGATGTTTCTTTCATTATCTTTGTGTTCTTGAGCTTTAAATCATGTTATGTTGCAATTTTTGTGGTTTAATTCGAGGGCTTAAGCCTTGTTAAGTTTCTGGGCATGTTGAACTAGTACAGCGGCAAACTCCGGTGAAAACTATGGAGTTCGAAGCTAACTAGGGGCTACTCTTGTTGGTTTTGGGTATGAATTGGTCTGAGAGTGATTCCCAGACTAATTTCAACTTATGATTTCGTTGCTAACTCATGCATGCATGCTGTCGGTGCATTTCTCCAAAATCCGACAAAGGACCACGGAATTGCAAGCCATTTCTGACTAGTTCCGGCCAGAACTTGTGTCCCACTTAGGTATATTTTTGTTCCTTATCTCTTTAGCTTCAGTTAGGCTTTTGAATCTTTAAATTTGGTTGAGAAATGATCCCGTTATGACCATTTGGAGTTTCCTGGCCAAGACTTTCTTCTTCATTGGGTCCTCCGACTCGCGAGCCCAAGCAGGTCAAACCCGACCCAATACAGAAAAAAGGCCTAAAATCCAATCCATGAATCGGCCCAAAACCCATGACCCGTAACCTTAACCTGCATCAGCGAAACCAGCCCATATTCTTTTCAAAAAAAAAAGAAAAAAGGCCTGGGCCCAAACCTAGCCCAAACATTTGGGCCATTGTTCCAACCCAACCTATTTCCGAAATGGGCTCATAATATTATGAGAATATTCTCTGAAATATTATTGGAATATTCCTTATGTTGGCCTTATCGAAATTTTCTTGGAAACCCTCATAGACTAATTTCGACTTCTCGAGTCCATTTTTGACATCCATTTAAGAAAATTTTGAAGTTTAGTTGACCATTGAGGCATCTCGGTTGACTTTTTAGGGTTGACCGTTGACTTTGTACAAAATTTGCTTGGGACTTCTCTTAGTGTATTTCGACGCTCTGATTCCAAATCTACACTCCGTCTTCTCAAATTTGACTGTTTAAGTTGAGTTTTACTAATGGGTCCCAATATTATGTTTAGGTGCGATTACCATCAAAGACTCCAATTTTCTTAGCTCGAAAGGATATGACATCGCAAGTATTTGTGAGTGGGTCTTTTCATTTTTACGTACACACACACACACACACACACACACACACACATATGTATACACATATGTATGTATATGTGATTTTCCCAACAACTGTTTTTATATATTATGATGTGGCATGCCATGTTTAGCTTTGCAAATATACTTTGTACACTTTATGTTTTTAATATTATTTGTGAGCATAAACTTGTGGCATAACATCCTTGCATTTTATTTGCTCATTATTACATGTTCGCACGGTGTCTCTTAGTTATTTGTACTGTCTTGGGTCAATGACTAGCTTCACAAGTAGTTCACATGCACCGTTTACATTCGCCTTGGATCCAAAGTTAGGTGCCAGTCTGTCCTTTTGTGTGATGTTTTGGACTCGTATGTGATGCAACTAGCGCAACTTACGTGATGTAGTACTAGAATGTAAAACCTACACCCAACCTGTTCCATTGCTTGAATATCTTTGCAGTTGACTTATGTGCCTACATAAATTAATGAGCATTGATTTCTTATAATAGCGGTTTGAGATTTAATGTTTAGATACTTTGTTGTTGTACCCAACATCTTTGACTCACTTCTACTGCATGGTACCTATTACATACTATTATTATAATATTTTTGGGAAACCATGTACTTGTTTTACAGCGATGGGTTACACTTTTCAAAAAGGTTTTACAAAACTTTATTTTCAGGCCCACTCACCTTTGTTTTTCGCCCCTTCAGGATTTTTAGTTGTAGAGGTTTCGCGACGATGAGGATTGTTGATAAAAGCTATTATGTAGGCGACTTCTCATTTCGGTATAAATGTCTTTACTTTTCTTTTACTGCAAGTTATCTATGCTCTGACATCACTTGTGTGATATGAGTTCAATCCCGCTCACATGCACACTCTAACTTAGTAACTTTGAGGTTTTAATTTATTCACATTTTCCACATCACTACACTTTATGGCTTCGTCACCTTCCAGGTGTCAGCTAGCACATCGCGATTCGGGTGTCCAAGTGGACATTTCGGGTCGGAGTGTGTCAATTGATCAAAAAATATATTTTAATATAATATTTAAGCCGAAAATATATGGATTTTTTTAGTGGGGCGAAAACAATACCAAATTGGGTTTCCAAACTCTAGAATATCAAGAAAAAGTTTTACTTGAATTCTAAAAACGTCATGGTGCGGTGAGGGTGAAAACAAATAGATTTTATAACAATTTATGCACAAAGAACTCCATTATTTTCTTTCCGCTTTGCAAAATGGCCTAAAAATTGTGATGGGTAGTCCATGTTTTTTGAGAAAAATGCAATTCTTTTTGCGATATATATTCCGTCTTGATAAAGGGGTTTGGCAGTGGTTTTACCATTTATTGAGCAACAAATATATTTTAATATAATATTTTAGCCAAAGTTTGAAAAATAAATGGAAAAACAATTTTAGTGGGGCGAAAACAATACATAAATGAGATTCCAAGCTCAAGAATTAATATGAGAAAGTCTTACTTGAATTTTCAAAACGTCATGGTGCAATGATGGTGAATGCAAATAGATTTTATGAAAACTTTTATTCAAATTTGTAAAATCGCCTAAAAATCGTGAATGTCCATGTTTTTTTTTTCTTCTGAGAAACATGCAATTTTTTTTTTTTGGTGAATATTTTCCGTCATGATTAAGAAAAACTTTTTTAAGGCATTTGGAAGTTGTTTTACCGTTTATTGAGCAACATATATATTTTTAATATAATACTTAAGCTCAAAATTTAAAATAAATGGACATTATTTCAGTGGGCGCAAACAATATAGAAATGGGATTCCAAACTCAAGAATTTCAAGAAAAAGTCTCACTTGAACATCAAAATGTCATGGTGCAGTGAAGATGAAATTAAATAGAATTTATGACAACTTTTGTACAAATTTGCAAAATCGCTTAAAATCGTGATGGTTGGTCCACATTTTTGAGAAAATTCCAATTTTTTGTTTTGAGGAAATATTTATTTTCATGACTAAGAAAACAACAGTAAGGCATTTGGAAGTGGTTTTACCATTTATTGAGCAACAAATATATTTTTAATATAATATTTAGCCAAAAACTTGAAAATAAATAGAGAAAAATCTCTAGTGGGGTGAAAACAAACAGAAATGGGATTCAAAACTCAGAATATCAAGAAACAGTCTTACTTGAATTTCAAAATGTCATGGTGTAGTGATGGTGAAAGTAAATAGATTTTATGACATCTTTTGTACAAATTTGCAAAATCGCCTAAAACCGTGATGGTTAGTCCACATTTTTTGAGAAAAGTTTTTTTTTTTTTTTGAAATATTTTCCATCATGACGAAGAAAAACCTTTTAAGGTAATTATAAGTGATTTTACCATTTATTGAGTAACAAATATATTTTTAGTACAATATTTAAGCTTGAAAACTGTAAAATAAATGGAAAAAAAATTTAGTGGGGCGAAAACAATATAAATATGGGATTCCAAACTCAAGAATGTCAAGAAAAAGTTTTACTTGAATTTTCAAAACGTCATGGTGTGATGATGGTGAAAGTAAATAGATTTATGACAACATTTGTACAAATTTATAAATTGCCTAAAAATCTTGATGGTTTTTTTTTAAAAAAACTAAAATTCCTGATGGTTAGTCCACGTTTTCTATGAAAAATGCAATTTTTTTAATTTTTGCTAAATATTTTCCATCATGATTAAAAAAAACTTTTTAAGGCATTTGGAAGTGACTTTACCATATGTTGTGCAATATATTTTTAATATAATATTTGAGCCGAACATTGAAGAGCATTGGAAATTTTTTTTTGGTGGGGCGAAAATAATACTAAAATGGGATTCCAAACTCAGGAATAACAAGAAAAGGTTTTGCTTGAATTTTCAAAACGTCGTGGTGCGGTGAGAGTGAAAACTAAATAGATTTTAGGACAACTTTAGTCCACGTTTTTTTAGAAAAATGTAATTTTTATATTTTTGCAAAATATTTTCCATTATGATTAAGAAAAACTTTTTAAGGCATTTGTAAGTGGTTTTACCATTTATTGCACCACAAATATATTTAATATAATATTTAAGCCGAAAAGTGAAAAATAAATGGGAAAAAAATTTAGTGGGGTGATAACAATACCGAAATGGGATTCCAAACTCAAGAATATCCAGAAAAAGTATTATTGGAATTTTCAAAACTACATGGTGCGGTGAAGGTGCAATCAAATAGATTTTATGGCAACTTCTGTACAAATTTGCAAAATCGCCTAAAAATCGTGATGGTAAGTCCATGTTTTTTGAGAAAAATGCAACTTTTTGTTTTTGCGAAATATTTTCTATCATGATTAAGAAAAACTTTTTAAAGTATTTGGAAGCGGTTTTACCATTTATTGAGAAACAAGTATATTTTAATATAATATTTAAGCCGAAAACTGAAAAATAAATGGAGAAAGTTTTTTGGGGGCCGAAAACAATATAGAAATGGGAGCATTTTTGCTCACCACCATAAACTATGGTGTATGCTTACCATACACCTAATCAATTGACACGTGTTCTTTCACCTAGCTCTAGTTAACTTTCACATTAAATGTTAGTTTTTCAATTTTGAAAAAAATTAACTAAGATTAAGTGAAAGAACACGTGCTAATTGATTAGGTGTATGGTGAGCATACACCATAGTTTATGGTGGTGAACAAAAATGCTCCCTATAGAAATAGGACTTCAAACTCAAGAACATCAAGAAAAAAGTCTTACTTGAATTTTCAAAACGTTACAGTGCGATGAGGGTGCAAGCAAGTAGATTTTATGATAACCTTTTATACAAATTTGCAAAATCGCTTAAAAATCATAATGGTTAGTGTGTAAGTATTGAATAAATCGAATGAGAATCAATAAATAAAAATAAAGTGTAGAATGAGAAGATTAAGTGTGCAAAAATCATTCCTCATAAAATTTTTCACTGTGACATGAGGTACCGTTTGGTACGTGGGACGGGACGGGACGGGACGGAACGGGACGAGCCGTTCCGTTCCACGTTTGGTGCGCCTAAAAACTGTGGAACGGGTTGTCCCATGGGACGAAATTTGGCTGATTTTTCGTTCCACCTCTTCCCCCTGGAACGACCCGTTCCACATCCGTGGAACACAAATTTATAATATTTTATGACAAAATTTCTCCTTGTCTTTTTCAATATTTACATCATCTGTTCCGTCCTGTTCCGTCTCGTCTGCGTACCAAACGGTACCTGAATGAATTCTTCCTAAAGAGTAGAACATAAATCTGGGATACAATATTAATTCATAATTACATTTGATCTTACAAAGGAAAGAAATAGCCAAGAAATACATGTCAAGACTATGCTAATATGTATGTAATTATTCCCCGAGTTACAATCAAAATAATTTGGCTGTGCTTTCATATTTACCAACATATGGAGCCACTAGAAGCAAATTTGCATCACTTGAAACTTAGATCCTCTATCTGTTCGGTTAGACCATCTTACTTCTGTTCGACACCATCTGTTCGTAAATACACGAAAACAATTTTCCTATAGCCCCGAGCAATCCTCATCTTGTCATCGCTATACCTACAGCATACAGTGTGAGTAGATTATGCATAAAAAATACACTGTTCTAAAAATCTCTATTTAGCTCCGCCTATGGCCTGCCTAGGCGCTAGGCGGTTGGCCATTGTCCCGATTAATCCCTAGGCGTTTATAAATTAAGAAATGACACCTAGACTTGCTAAGACGTCCGCCTAGACCGCCTAGGCACTTGCTCAGATCACCCAGGCCCACCTAGGTTGAGACTCACTTAGACAAAAAATAGATAACTTTCATTTTGCATTTTATTTTTTTTTCCATAAATTGTAAGAAATTTGTTGCATACTTCAATGAACACACATTATATCCTTATTCCCCATGTTTTTATTATTTTCCAATAATTCATAATATATATATCACTCTATTTTGTAATTTATGATGAAATTATAAATATTTAAGGTATAAACAGATAATTATTTACACGAAATATAATAGATGTACTTAAATCCTCATAGGCTCCACCTAGCCGTCTAGGTGCTAGGCCGCAGCCTGCCACCCGACTAGCGCCTAACATCTTTTAGAACCTTTAAAAAAAGGACTTCTAGCTAATCAAAATCTCGAAGAAAAAAAATACATGAAAATGAGATATCTTACAGTATCCCAAGTTCGAACTTGCTCTCCAGCTCTACAGGATACCCAAACTGACCATCGATGATGGCCGCATCATCCATTGTAAGATCGTATGTTCTGCTGCCGGTTTTCCTGTCAATGTGATGGAGAATGTAAAAACCAGTAATTCGCAATACAGCAGTACTACCATTAATTCCAAGTAATGAGAAACTTACACGAATGTGCCAGTTATGCAGAATTTGAGTTCAAATAAGATGTCAACCACAAATTTATTTCTCCATCTTTCTTGACAATCTATAATCACAGCATTAAATTTTTTTGAGAATAAGAAAAGAGTAAAGAGAAATGAAGAAATCTGTCGAAAATAGAAGCTATAAAATTTTCATTTGCTTGCTTTCCCATAACACCATTGGCTACATTCTCTAACCATCTGTCTCTTCCTGCCACATATGACAGGCGTGTGAAAATTGTATGCAAAAAAATTCTAAGTGGTTTAGTTCACACCAAATTAAGTCTCTCAGTTCCTTTTCCACTTCCCACGCCACTAGGATGTCGGTAAAAGGCAACAAAAAAACACACTGGCCAATTTATAAGCATGAGATTACCTGTGAACTCCATATCATTTCCCACTCTCCGTCTTGGAGTTGCGGATCACCCATATTCTGATTTAACGAGATAAACTCATCGATTGCCTGTGATAGAAGAAACAGGGTTGCAGGAGACTATGTAAACAAGGCAAAATTTTCTTAGGCATGCAACTTGAGAAAACCTCTTTAAGTTTAACTCCAGTGCCAGTGGTCTGTGGAGATGGTTGACAGCAATCTTTTCCTACGTTCGGCTTTCTTTTGTAGCACAAATGTAGTTCCCTGCACTACAAATATATTTATGGATATTCCTTAACTAAGCAACTCATTTTTAAGATTTAAGCAATTAATTGTGACTATGTGTTAATATTACTGATGCGAAATGCAGCACAGAATGTGTTAAAATCTTTATAGTTTATAGTACTAAGCAATAGAGTGCCTATTACCTTGTAGGTATTGTACTAAATGGACTTTCAGTTAGACTTCGAATGTTAATTAAAATCTTCCAGCAAATACTTTGTTCGTTCTATTTTCCAACTGAGCGAGTTCAAGTCTCTTGCCTAGTTGAGTGATTCCCAGAGCTATGATTCCTATTCCTAATTCTCCACACCATAAATGTACTATGTGACCTCTGCTTGTTGATAAATTAGAGTATGAATGAACATGCATTTGTTACTCTTGCTATACAATCGCCTTGCCTTTCGAAGTAATTAACTTAATATATATGACAAGAAAGGATACTCAGCTATCACCCAAGATATCTGAGTTCACGTCCAGGCAAGAGGCTACGTACCCAAATTGTTGTGCAACGGCGTGAGCCGACTATTTAGGACTGATATTGTGTTCAATCACCCAAGTCCAAATATTGGGTTCATTAGGCCTATTTTAATCCTACCTTGGTATTGAGTTTTATCTTTTAAAGATATCAGTACTATTAATAGCTCGTGAACCAATTCTTTTATGGGCAAGGATTGTCTGCCCTCCCACTTCCCGTGCTCTCCTGTTTTGTGTAGTCACGGTTAAGCCACGTCAACATTTTATATTATTTTTTTTATAGAGATAATAAGACAAAAATGAATAGTAATATAAAATGTTGACGTGGCTTAATCGTGACCACACAAAACAGGAGGGCATGGAAAGTAAGAGGGCAGACAATCCCTGTCCTTTTTTTATGTTGTAGATTGTTGTTATGCATCCACGACTTATAAATCTTGTATCGAGATGCACGCCACCCAAATAATCACTAGTGTAAAAATTTGGTCATGTAAGATAATATGTACCAATAATTATAATGAAGTTTGAATAAATTTGGTGCTCAACCAATTAATGTTTTATTTCGTGAAGTTGCTAGTAGTCTCTAACATGTTTGTCTTTTGCATCCATTGGAGGAAATAGGGGAAAGAGAAGAAGAGACAAAATGGCACTCTGTGAGTTGCATGTTTCACCAACATATCAACAGGGATAAAGATGCTTTCAATTCCAACTCAACATTTTTACACACCATTTACTTAGAAGGATAATGTTATTCACACACTTATTTTTACCTCTCACAAGTCCTTATTAATCTTTTGTCAATGATCTTAATTCATTCAATCCGACGGCTGAAATTTAAGAAGGGTGTGTGAGAAGTAAAAAAAAAGTGTGTGGATAACACTACCCTACTTAGAGAAATCACTATGATCAAGTGAATAATAATTTTCATTTTCAAGTTGGTCAAAATGCATGCTAAGCTTAATTTGATTGTTAAAAAATTTCTTAATGCAAGCATAATTTAATCATGTGCGCGCCAAAGTGGTAGCAGAAAGGCATTTGGCTTTCTGTTGGCATGCACTATATCGTATATAGAATGCTTTGCCCATCTTCTGTGGTTCATGAACTTGCATATACAAAATTCTTATATTTATAAGCACAACTGAGAGCAATTAGGCCACTCTTTCAGTTATCTACTTTGTCGGCAATATTAAATGCACTAATCTCTTGAGATTATGCTAATTAATATCAGTCTCACCCTCTCAGTGCAGTCTTCTGAGTTCACGAGGCAACTAAGCAGTCAAGCACTGGGTGCTGCCACCATACATCATAAGCACTAGCCAGCTAGTTTTCAACTAGATAAAGAAAATTATACACTACTCTATAGTTGATTAAAAGATTGTTGTTTTACGCTTAATTGTGGCTATAAATGGAGTTCAAGGAATGTCCATACAACTTAGGTAGCCCTTAACCATTTTGTTTAGCATTAAGTGTGTCATCCCTTAAGTAACCATGACAAGGTCACCGATTAATTTTAGCCGTCATTACTCTTTGGTACTGATCACGTTCTTTGCCTTTTGTTTTGTTGTGAAAGCCCAATTAAGTACAGATTTCTACAAGGCAACATGTCCGGATCTTTTCAAAATTGTCCGAAGAGAGGTTCAGAATGCTGTCAAGTCTGAAATGCGAATGGCTGCTTCTTTGCTGCGGCTTCACTTCCATGACTGCTTTGTGAATGTGAGTTCTTAAGGATCCATTTGATAATGATTTTGTTTTTGGTTTTATTATTACCGAATTCTATTTATCCATGCATCACAATTTTTATTTGCAGCTCATAGGCCTCCCAATTTTAAATGATCTCCCTTTCATGTACATGTGTAGGGTTGTGATGCGTCACTACTACTGGATGGAACTGGCAGTGAGAAGGATGCCGGACCAAATTTGAATTCAGCAAGAGGATTTGAAGTTGTTGACAGAATCAAGAGCTCTGTGGAGAGCTTATGTAGTGGAGTTGTGTCGTGTGCTGATATACTAGCCATGGCTGCCAGAGATTCTGTGCTCTTAGTAAGGTTTTTTTTTTTTTTTTTTCTTGTCAAGCGATAGGTTTTGTTAGATTAGCCACCAACGGGGTATGAACCCGCCATCATGCAAAGGCTCTTATTAAGTTAATTAACTTTGCTAAAAAAAAAAGGTCGTACCCAATGCACAAGGCTCCCGCTTTACGCAGGGTCTGGGAGAGGTGAATGTCGGCTAACCTTACCCCCATTTATGGAGAGGCTGCTCCCAAGTCTCGAACCCGAGACCTACCGCTCATGGGCGAAGGCACTTGCCATCGCACCAAGTGCGATCTCTAAGTTAATTAACTTTGCTAATTATGTTTATTATCTATTGGGGTTCGTGCCATCAGAAATTAGATAATATCATGCATGCCATTATTAATTAGATAATTATTTCAAAATTAAACATGTTATGTAATGTTCTACTATAATATTGCACATTTTGCAGAGTGGAGGAACTTCATGGAAAGTTCTACTTGGAAGAAGAGATGGTCTAGTGGCAAATCAGACAGGAGCAAATAGGGCACTTCCTGCACCATTTGAAGCCCTAGACAGCATCATTTCCAAGTTTGCCGCTGTCGGCCTAAATGTCAATGACGTTGTGTCCTTATCAGGTACATATATACTTCCTATAGTGATTTCAACACTCTATTTTAGTCTCATGTGCAATTCTCTTGTGCATGCAGAGAGAAGAGTATAAAATGTTCAGTTCTAAGAGCATGTGATTCAAAGAACGCGTTAAATTTATCGTCCTTATCAATATGTATGCTAGAGAGTAATATCTTTAGCAGTGTTAGTCTTTAATCTCGTTTTGTGGCTGGAACTAGACAAGATCGGACTGAGTCGGACACATATCCAATAAAACTTTGGGAAGAAAAAAAAAATTCTCGCTTTAATATGTCGGCAAGTATCTGAGACACTTAGTCCATGTTAATGGGAAATTAAGTTGATGGTTCTTCAGATTTTGTCATGTTCTTCACTCTTGTTCTTCACCTCTGTTTAATTAAGAGCGAATATATATCATTAGTTGATATAATCTACCAGTTGATTAAAGTGTTAAAGGGGTTTAATTATGTGTAGGCGCCCATACAATTGGGTTGGCAAGGTGTGGCACTTTCAGAGATCGACTCTTCAACTTCGCAGGAACAGGTGCTCCTGACATTACATTGGAACAAAGCATGTTAACTGATCTACAGCACTTATGTCCGCTGACCGCTGATGGAAGCATTACCGCGCCTTTTGATCGGAAGTCAGCTGATCTATTTGACAACCATTATTTTCAGAACTTGATTAACGGGAAGGGCCTCATTAGTTCAGATCAAATTCTATTTTCAAGTGATACAGCTGTGACAACAGGGACCAAAAGTTTGGTCCAAAGCTATAACTCAAATATTAATCGTTTCTTTGCTGATTTTGCTAATTCTATGATCAAGATGGGGAATATTAGTCCTCTTACTGGGTCTGCTGGAGAGATCAGAAAGAACTGCAGGGCTGTTAATGCGTGAAATATGTCTAGCTAGCAGTGTACTTGCATTTTGCAATCCTGGCTCCTAATTGCTTTTATGTAGACTGTATGTGGTATGAATACAGTCAAGTCCTTTTATTTTGTTTTGAACAATGAAGTTTCCACGTGTAGTAACTGTTATAGACGTATAAGTTTAATTTCGTAAACCCAATTAATATGAAGATTATGAAAGCTTCAATGAATGTGTTCTTGAGAATTTGCACAGAATGTATACGAAGAGAAAGAGAGTGAGAGAAAGAGAGTGAGAGAGATATTTTGATTTCTTGATTGTCAAGTTATGGTTACAATTGCTGTTATATAATCTCCCTTTCCTTAGCTGCTAATCTTCCATCTCCTTATCCCAACTATATTCTAACAACTTGTAACAGCTCATCCCTTTAATCTATTGACAAGTGTCACTTGACTTGACCCTTGATCTTCTCTTCACTTGGATAGCTATTTCCTTCACTTGTGTCTTCACTTGGATCCTTATAATTAAAGTCGTGATTTATTGTTCTCAATTTTTGTCAAAAATGAGAGAGTATTTTTGCCTGGAAATTAAGGTAAACTTATAAGCCATTCACAAGTGGAATTATCATTACTTAAAGTCAAGTGTTTCTTACTAATCTTTAAGCTGGAAAACATAGAATCAATAAAAAAATCTTGGCGGACCAAAACGGAGTTCCGTTGACATCTTCTCAATGTCTTGTATGAATTATAAGAATCTTGATCTTGTCTATCCATTTGCAGCCTACTAAATTCTTATCGGGAGGTAGAGGAACAAGAGACCATGTATGTTGCTGAATAAGAGCATCCATCTCCTCTATCATTGCCTTTGGCCACTGTATGGACTTGGAAGCTGCACTAAATGACTATGGTTCTTTACTTGACTCCGACTGAACTGCAACACTAAAAGCCTTTTTCTTCTTAAAAATACCAGACTTTGACCTTGTCTGCCTAAGATGACAATTTTGAGAAGAAATGGGCACAATCTGTAATTCTGGAGCATGATAATTTAGTATTTGGATGAAACTCTGAGACAATGTGGGCATGGACAGAGCCAATGAAGGCCCACTGGGGGCAGATGCCCCCACTTAAGTAATTCGTTGGTTAAGCTGCATACTACAATTATAGATATACATGTGTTAACCTTAAATAAAATATATATGTCTAATATCAAGCATAGCTTCATACTACTTCTACTCCATATCAAATATAATATGAGCAAAAATGGTCATGTTCTGTCATTCAAACTGAAAAACCCTTCCTCCGCCTCTCATGTGTTAATATTTTTCTCATCAATTTGCCACTTTCCACTATTACTGATATTTCTGTAACATTGCAGTTGTCAACATCGTCATTTGAAATCATCCCCATTATCATTTGGTTATAAACCATACTATAATAGGTCTTCATAGTGTTTTTTAGGTTGCCCCCACTAGAAGAAAATTCTAGCTCCATCCCTGACTGTGGGACATTGATTTTGAGCTTGAAGTTGAGGTAGAGGTAGTGGAGACAAGATCACCATTGTTGAGAGGAGTGGACTGAGTGACAGATTGTGTAAGAGCATTTGATGGTGGTACAAACACATGTGGTAAAGAAATAGGGATGATCAGAGTTTTTCGAAAGGTATTAGGATGAACAACAAAGGTTGTAGAAGTACAAGACACAGATGAACTAGGCATATTAACACTCAGCCTATGTACGGTAGGAAAATGTGTCTCATTAAATAAAACATGCCTAGAGACAATTAATTTGTTCTCTTTAACTGCATAACAAATATACCTCTTGTATTGAGCAGCATATCCTAACAAAATACACTGAATGGTCTTAGGTTCAAGCTTATTGGGGAATATAGCCAAAGTGACTTCTTTGATAGCTTTGGTCAGTCCATGATCAATATGGGGAATATAGGAGTTTTGACAGGCACCAATGGAGAGATTAGGACTGATTGCAGAAGGGTTAATTAATTGAAAATTCGTCATTAGTATTTTGAAAAAGATGATTAAGATTATGCATGTGCCCTAAATATATAAGGGCACTCCGTTAGCTTGAGGCTTAAGTATTTTGTCATTTTATAGGCAGCCTATTTCTTTTCCCGCATTTCTCTTACTTTTGTTGGTCCATGTTGTCAAATGTTGATGTACAATAAAAAAACAAGTTATACCTATATTATTTTCTAGCACCAGCCTTATTTTACATCGTGGTCAAGTTTCTCAAGCTATACATATGTTAAACTTGTATATAATTAAATCAAATAAAGCTAAACCTACAGAATACTCGGAGAGTAGCCATTAATCTTAAGCACGATTGCTTGAACCTCAAGAAAACCTCTGCACTGCCATATATTCCTAATGCGACGACTTAATGAGAAGTAGAGAAATGTAAGACCTCTTATATTTGTTAAGATAGCTGAAGAAGAAGAAGATAGAAACGAGAGAGAACAATTTGTTTGTTATTTAATCGTTAGGTGACCAACAAAATTACAAAAATTAACTATCAATCTGTCAGGAGATCAGTGACTCGAACCAAACTCGTCGTTGATTTAAAGTAAGACTTACCTGCACCAATCTGTGAGCAACCTTGTTTGTGTCTCTACGAGTATGATTGATTTTGGTTTGCGGAATGGAGTGTAGGAAATAGCATGCCTCATTTACTCTATTTCCCCACAAAGACAAATCATCTTCCGTGTGAAGAGTTATAGCAGCAAGGACCAAAGCTGCGCCTCCCTTCAGTTCCAGCTGTTCCGTGCTTAATTCTCGGGCTGCCTCCAGTTCTGTTAACATCGGAGATGATATGCCTTCCATTTTCATTGCCATCGCCGCCACAAACAGCCCCATGTCATCTCTGAACACCACTCCAATTCCCCCCTTTTTTTCCCTATTCCTTCCAAGCCCCGTCAAAGTTACATTTTAACCACCCTGCTTCTGGTTTTTCCACCTGTCCACAACCTCAGTCTGTCTGTTACTCATTTTTTTACCATGCCACTGACCACATCCATATTTAGGGTTAATCCATTAGGATTCCTTTATCCCTAGTTAATCTAATATTAATTAACTAGCTAGGAAGCAACCGGCCTTAGCTTAATTGAATCCCTAAATCTTAACTAAAAAAACATACAATGACACGCTCTGATCCTGATATTTCTCGAATACCAGGATAGGCACATGCTAGCCGACACCCGAGGGTGACGAAAGCCATTTATTGAATGCAAATGCTAAGAATAAGGAATGGATAAGACTTAGAAATATAAAAGAATAATGAATATGCATTTAAGGATCGTGTTTAGAACATACAACTAACTAGAACACTAAAAGAAATAATATAAAATTCAAAGAATAAAAGAATGGGTCCTACATCGAGAGAACTTGAAGATGCTGATGCGGAAATGCCTGGACGCCGGGATTGTATGCCTCGATTCTAAGTCCTGAAGGGGGAGCAAAACAAACATGAGTGGACCAAGTTGATATATATATATATATATATATATATATATATAAAATATATATAGTAAAACAGCTATCAACGTACTAACCCCCAGGTTTTATGAAAACACATATATAATGATAAACATAGGTTTTCCGAAACCTAGCATGTCGTGTACTGTCTCAAATCATAACTTTTATATATAATAATCACTAGTGAATGTCCGATAACCCCCAGGCCTCATGCTGGCTCCCCGTCTCTTAGCAGACAGTCAGAGGAAAATACACTTCAGGCCCCATGCCAGCTCCCCATCCCTGTGCTAAATAGCCAGAGGAAACACACAGGCCCTATGCCAACACCAAACCGTCGCCTGGGACGGACCAGAATCTATCCCTACGTCCCGTAACGGAAAGGACCACTAGGTAAGTACAAAACCATTGAACATATATATATAGAAAAACAACTTAATAGCATAAAGTCATCCATCATCTATACTATAGAGAGGTGTTCTAAACATGTTCTAAATATCATATCGTCATCCATCAGATATTCTATAAGAACACGGGTTATAAGAAAAATAGTAATAATTCAAAATAGCCTCAGTAAGCATGTTATCTCACAAAACGTTTCATAAAATGTAATCATCAAATCATGCTTTTCATGTATGCATTTCTACTATTAAAACATGCATTTTTAGAAGGGGTTCACTCACAGATACTTAGCCGCTGAAGAGCCACGCAAACTAGCAACCACGAAAACGTAACAAATATTCCCTAAGCACATAAAGGGTCCAATTAATAAAACTATACTCAACGATTTAATTTGGGAAAACAGACGTCGAAAACGGATTCAAAACGTTGAATTACCCTAAGAAGGGTCTCGAATAATTTTGTAAACGTCAATAGAATATTCTTGATGGAATATTCCACAAAAAGGTTTGAGCCGACTAGGGTTTAGGGTTGGAAGGGTTAAAGGGTTTAGGCTTAGACTTTTAGGTGGGTTGGGTTTAGGTTTTTAAACTAAAAGGGTTTAGGGTTTTAAAATATAAGACCCAATGGCCTTTAAAACCAAAAATAAATAAAACAGAAAATAAAAAAGGTTTGAGGGTTCTTGGCCCAAAGGCCTAAACTAATAAAAAAGGGTTTGGGGTTTAAAGTGCACGGCCCTTAGGCCCTCACAGCAATGGCCCAAAGGCCTTAAATTAAAACAAAATAAAAAGAGAAATGGGTTTGGGTTGGTCTCGGCAGGAAAGGCCCGAAGGGCCTATGTTTGATGGGTCACCGGACCCAAGGAAGAAGAAGGCCGGAATTCGGCCGGAAGGTTCTCTAAATTTATACATTCATAACTTTGTTAATACTCAACAAAATCAAGTGATTCAAAAATGGAAATCGTAGCTCTCGAAGAGATGAAGAGAATGGTACCTCGCTTGATGTCTAACTAGCCGTGGTTTGGCCGAAAAACGCCCTGAAAGCCTCGGAGGTTGCCGGAAACTGGGTAAGATTCATATGGATATAACTTCTTCAATATTGAACAAAATTGGGTGAAACAAAAGGAAAGTTGTAGTACACAGCGAGACGAAGAGAATGATACCTTGCACGCCGGCCACATAGCCGTGGTTTGGCCAAAAATTGCCTTTAAAGGGACGGGTCCCTCACAGGAAAATTTGGAAAATGATTTCTTGAGTTACTTTGGTGTTTAAACTGTACCACAACAACTTAAACACTATCTAACATAATAACAAGCATGATATAAGGAGATTTAGGTGTGCTCTGCACTTACTTTGTTGGAGATCTCATGCATAGTGATTGTGCATAGTGCAGAGATGGATATTGAAGTTGAAGGAGAGAAAGATGAAGCTTAGATGATGAAGATGATGGCGCCTTGAATCTCTTGACATAAGTGCAGAGTGACTACTTCGGGTCATTCTTCATGTTGAAAAGGTGGTCATATATATTCTTAATCGAGCGGTAGGATGAATATTCCTTAGTGAAAACCAAGGAAAGTTCGTCGAAGTTCTAGAATGAACGTGGCGGTAGAGTGTGGAACCAGTCTTGTACCTCGCCTTGTAGCGTCGTGGCAAAGGTCTTGCACATGAGAGCATCATTGTTCGTGTAGAGGGTCATGACACTTCGGTAGTGCATCAAGTGTCTGTCCAGGTCTTCATCTCCCCTAAACTAGGTGAAATGTGGCAGGTTGAACTTCCAACGTGGTTCTGTTCGCTCAATCTCGTATGTAAATGGTGACCTGCTCAGGTTGGCCATGTCTCTGCATAGGGCATCTTCGGTAGTGTCAATGAGCTGGAATCCGCGCAGCTGCTCTGTTACAAGCCTTTATACTTCCTTCTAGATTTGGGCCTAGTGGGGCAGCAAAGCCTCCAACTGCCCCCAGTGTTGACCTGTCAATCCATGTTGCTCTTTGGCTCATTCTACTCGTTTGTGTCGCGATTGCTGTGCACGAAACCTATGTTGTGATGCTCGTCATCGCATCGGGTAGTGGCTGCCATTGGAACTTGAGCTGAACTGCTCACGTGCTTTTCTCTGTGCGTCATGCGGCTGCCTACTCCGTTGCCTCGTAGGAGGATCTCTTTACGGGCCTAGCCTAGTGTGAAAGCTTTTCCCGGAAGGTCTTGAGTGCGGACCCAACCTCTAATGCACACTGACTCGTGAGCCGAGTCAGGAATGAATGCTTCTCTGCACATCTAGGTGGGAAAAGACATTTCCCTGAGGGCTCAAACGAGAGTGTACACTGCTAGAATGCTCGGTTCAGGCTGGCTGAGCGGTTCTTTGCCAGGACGTTGCTGGAACCAGTCATGTTCTTCTGCCCTTGTCCTGCTTCGGGACACTTCATCTGGGGCGCGCTGCATCTCGATGCGCTCGAGAAGTTGGTTCACCAAGATGGTCTACTGTGCGAGGGCATTTGTCAAATTAGTGACCTGCTGAGGCAGTGGGTGTTCGCCATTTGGATTGGAAGAGCCTGGATGATGGGCGTCTCCATGTGTTGTGGAAGTATAGTAGACTGCAGGTACAAAGCTTGAGCCCAAAACGGGTAGTCCTACATAAAAGTGGGGTGTAATTAACCATGAATCGATCGCGGGTTCGATGGTCGAAATATGGATCGTTAGATGAGGCATTGGAATGGATTGGGTTGCAGGTCAGGTCGTCGGAGCGGGCTGCGGGGAGCATTGTACCGGTGCCTGCTCGCATTGAATCTGCATGGCCATGGGCCCTTTTAGTCGTTGGGCTGCCACATCTTGGCATGTTGGTTGAGTGGTTTGGGCTTGGGTCCGCTGAGCTGCTTGGCTGGCAGCAGCTGTTGAATTCTGGGTTCAAGTTCGAGCCTAATGTGCAACAAGGCCTGCCGTTGCATTGGGCTGTGCGGGGCCTCCTGCCTAGGGCTTGCTGTGGCAACTGCTAAGTTCGGGGCATCCTACCCAAGGGTTTGGAAGTGGACCTGGGCCTTCTACCAAGGGTTTGGTGGAAATGGTGTCGTGGCCTGTTGGCCTTGTTGTGGCTGCTGGGTCACGATAGTGCTGGTGGTGCGGCTCCGTAGCGGTAGGGCTCCTCCTGCCGTCGTGTTGAGCCTTGAGGATCTTCGTCGTAGGGCTATGTTCTCGTCTCTATTCTTCTGTTCAAATCTTTGCACGTACGGGGTTCCGTTCATCGTAGTTTCTGAATTTCTTACCATCGTATCCTTTGTCCAGGGATTAACCAATAAACTTTTCTAGGAAAAATTAATTGATACAACGTGTGAGAAATTTAACGTAACAGAAAATTCAAGAAACTAATGCAAGAGGTTTCTTTGCGTATTTTGAATCACCTCTCAATGAAAGCACCAATTTGTGGATGCAAATTTCTGCCGTCTTCAATCTTGACGAAAATGCACCTGCAAAACAATCAACACCTTTAATCAAAGACTTAAGCCTCACGCGCCCATGAGGTGGTGAGGGGGTTAGGTCAACGGATCTCTGATGCCTAAGTTTCTTTGAGAGAGTAAAGTGTTTAGGGCTTTTTTAGGGCTACAAAAAGCTCTCCAAAATTGGTAGAATATGGGGTATTTATAAGGCTAGGGCCGGCCATCTAGGGTTTAATGGAGAAATATTCTCTAAATATTCCCAAGATATTTAATAGAAGATAATATCTTGAGATAATAGGGTAATAATCCTTAATTGATTTAAATTAGGATTACTTACTTGATTGGAGTCAATTTTTAATTAGGAATGTATTAAAGATAGGATTTAGGTTATTAATTCTTATCTTTAATTCTTTGTCATGGGCAGGTGAGCTGTGGGCAGTTGTGTTCAGCTGTTGGGTCCTTCAAGGATGTGAGCTACGCGTGGAAAATCTGAGAAGTCTGCCTATTTATTGAAGGCAATCTTGTCCTTCTTAAATAAAAGTTCACGTGTCGCCTATAAAATTTTTGGAAGTATTTTAGGCTCCACAATGCTAATATTATCCATTGATAATATGTACACCTACTTATTTAATGAGCGCGTCCATATAGCTACGTTCGTACCCACACGGTTTGACAAACTCATAGAAGTTCTTCGATTGGCTCCAATTAAAGCCTCCAATCCATATACAAAATTTATAGAATGTTGGGACTTCATCATACACATGTTTTCTACTCCCTACAATATCCAAATTGAAGAAGTCTCTTTTTTTTTCTTTTTTTTTAAAAAAAAAAGATACGGTTAGATTTCATTTCATCAAAAGCATTACAAAAACCAATCCTCTCTAAGCATACATGCATAGACAGCGACAATACTAGGTGGGGCATCAGTCCATTCACACTTTTGCTTCAGAGAAGGGTCGACTTTTGCAAGATGATGCGCGGTATGAAATATATCAACAATATTGATTTCAGGGTCTAAATATTACCCTTAGGTGTCATTTGGTGACTAGAATTGGAACAGATGGTTACTGGATTTGGTACCTCATGGAATTCATGGCATATTTTAAGATAGACATAAAAAAAAATTTCTTTTTCTTTATTTTTTATTTTTTATTTTTTTATTTGAAGGGATTAGATATGGAGAAAACTTATCTAATTAATCCTCCAATTTGGGAGGGCATTGGCATGTATAAGTTTTCTTAAAGAGTAATTCTCCGTCTGCATTCATGTAAGATGCAATTTTTTCATTTACTCCTTCAAGATATTTTAAATATGAAAGTTATTCATTCTAATTCAATTCTAGATACCAAACAAAACCTTAGTTTCATTTTATCTAACGAATAAGCTAGTTTTGGTCTAATGAATTTCTCTTCTCATCATGTTGATTTACCTCTAATTAGTTCCATATGTCTAGTTACAGTTAGATCAGTGAATACACCATCTGCTTAATCAATATTGTCATCCAGATCAGTGAATACACCATCTGCTTAATTAATATTGATGAGAAAATAACCGGTGGGACATTCAAATATTGATGAGAAAATAACCGGTGGGACATTCAAATAAAGTAAGGCATTTGAATTTTGGAAAAGTGTCTTAATCAAACTGTGATAACAACCTTTACACAAAGAAAAGTATAGCAAAATCCCTATGTTGTTTATTATGCATGGAAGAAATTGGTAAACATCATTACTGTATGTTATCCATAAGCATGCATACCCTAAGCATGCATACCCTAATTGTATGGATATAAATTTCTGCAAATTATAGATTTGGGCAAATAATCAGTGGGACGGTCAAATAAAGCAGGGCATTTATTAATTTGGATAAGTGTCTTTAATCAAACTGTGATGACCTTTATTCAAAGACAAGTGTCTATATATAAAGCTAATGGAAATGGTGAATAGTGATTTTGATGTCAAATAAAGTAGGGCTAGTAATAATATGATTCAATTTCTCTATTTTTAAACATGTTCAAAACATCTTAAGAGATGTGTAATGCCGGTTATAAAAAAGGTCTTTCGCACGCAGATAATAATGTGATTAAATTAGTTGTCAAATGATTGTTTTTTTAACAAACGATATTATTTACACTAAGGGAGACGGGTGTGGGCTTAGCCTCACAATGTGCTAGCAATAATGTGATTCAATCAGTTGTTTATTAAATATTATTTTATCTATTTTTAAACACGTTCAAAACATCTTAAGAGGCATGTAATGCCGGTTATAAAAAATGTCTTTCTCAAGCGGATAATAATATGATTAAATTAGTTGTCAAATGATAGTTTTTTTTTTTAAAACAAATGATATTATCTACACTAAAAAGGAAGGGTGGGCTTAGCCTCACAATGGGTTAGCAATAATGTGATTCAATCAATTGCTTATGAAATATTATTTTTTCTATTCTTAATGTAAATTCTATAGAGACCGATTTTATTAAGTGAATTCAGCTGCTGTAATTAGTTTATGATAACTTTCTTCTAGTATGATCTAAGATTATTCATTTATTTCAAATATTTGACTTTCCTTTTATCAATTTACATATATAAATACATTAACGTGTAAGTCGCGCATAGAACGCCGTGATTCAAAAAATGTATTCTTCACTCGTGTGAGCGCGTGCATGAAGGCTAGTGTTAATTAACCATATGGTATATTCGCTGATCGAATTGACAATCATTGCTTCATAATTCCATTTTTCTTCCCCAGACCAATTCTTTTCCTACTGAATTTATTATTATACTAAGTCATCAATAGAGACCATATATAGCGAATCTGCTAGGAAAACTAAATTTATAGACAAATTTTGTAAAGTAAATAACATAGAAGTTGAAATTGAAATGATACTTAAGCGTTAATAAACGTGTTCATTCCTATTAGTGACACATCATTTAATTTGTAAACTTCGTTTACAAATTTAGTCTCCTTAACATTACCCATATATGGCCCCTGGACTTTTGAAATAGGATAATGCTAGAGAAATTAAATTTGTAGGCAAAATTTTGTAAACTAAATAACATGAAAATTGATGATTAACGTGTTTATTTCTTATTAATGATATATAATTTAATGTACAAATTGACCTAGCATTAGTCTATGAAATATATACAAAACTTTGATTAGAATAATTGCGCGTGCCCTCCACGGGAAAGTTTGAAAATTCTTCAACTTACAAGCATGACGTAGAAAAGTTCCTGATTGCAATAACAGGCCCACATCAGCTTAATTATCTGAAAATTTCAACATATGAATATTCAAAGAACGATCATTCTGGTCATTTGCTTATAGCATGCACAAAATACATAGCTCTTAGATCCCTGAAATCTCACCCACTACTCTCTCTATAAAAGGGTACAGTATTAGCCTCATAGAAGCCATCTCACCTCCCAACATAAGAGCTACTATACCTATAGATAACAACCTCGCAATTTTGAATTTCTTAATTAATCATCATGTCTTTATTTTCAATTGCAGCAGCAATATTTGTTCTTGTTACTGCCAGTATATTGGGAAATTCCAACGCTCAACTGAGCTCAACTTTCTACAGTACCACATGCCCGAATGTGACGAGCATTGTTCGCGGTGTGGTCGAGCAAGCTCAACAGAATGACATCCGAATTGGTGCCAAACTCATCCGAGTTCATTTCCACGACTGCTTTGTCAACGTACGTAAATTCATTAAAGAATATGTTATATAGTGATAAAAATATCATCCAGTAACATATAATGTGATATATATTATACAGAAAATTCTATGTATATGAGCATCCGCTTTTTATAAATGATGGATTTGTTAATAATGGATTGCGAAGACGTCAAAAAGTTTTTCTATTGATATGTCAATATATCGACAACCCGGCTATTAATAACGGACTCTCTGTCAAAACAAGAATTGTGTTTTTATGTGCTATAATAATTAAATTTAATATAATGGTAACGGTAACGGTGCATGCATGCAGGGTTGTGATGGATCGATTATGCTGGACAACACAGATGGGATAGAGAGCGAGAAAGATGCACCTCCCAATCAATCGACAGACGGATACGACGTTGTAGATGATATCAAAACTGCGGTCGAGAACGTTTGCCCTGGAGTTGTCTCCTGTTCTGACATTTTAGCAATTGCTTCTCAAATTCTTGTTTCTGCGGTAAGTACATATTAAAAGTTCTAATTAGTTTAATTAATTAATTCGCGTTACGTTATTTAATAAAATTTAAAAAATAAAAACTGATATTTAAGAGGAGGACCAAGCCCTGAAAGAAATTGGGAAATGGTCAATATTCCATCTGAGAACCAGTCCCAAGGAAAATAAAAAAGAAAGCGAATGGCGGTGAAGAGACAATCTGATTAATGAATAATTCTTGGAAATTTGGAGCATATATATTTAAGCAGTTCCTGATATATTATTATCCAAATAGTTCCTCAAATAATACTTCTATTGGTATTGTTGCAGAATGGAGGGCCAACGTGGGAAGCTCAATTGGGAAGAAGAGACAGTAGGACAGCCAACCGAGCTGGTACCAGTGCCATTCCAAGCTTTCTCGAAAACGTTGAGCAAATTTCACAAAAATTTCGCGATGCAGGATTAGATTCCACTGATCTGGTTGCTTTATCAGGTAACCCTAGTAATAGACACGCAATTGACCAGAATAATAGTACAACTAATTACCAGATTAACCTAGTAGTATACACCAATTAATAAGTCAACCTCTAATTATTTTGAAAGATTTAAATGTAGTTGTTTCCTTTCTTAGGTGCTCATACATTTGGCCGGGCAAGATGTTCAACTTTCGTTCACCGCCTCTACAATTTCAGCGGCACTGGCAACCCGGACCCGACCATTGAAGCCGGATACTTGGAAACCCTCCGCCAAGCATGTCCTCAAAACGGCAGCGGAGATACGTTGAATGACCTTGACCAGTCCACCCGCGATGCCTTCGACAACCACTACTTTACAAATCTCCAAAACAACCGCGGGCTTCTCCAGACCGATCAGGTGCTGTTCTCAACTAGCGGAGACACCGTTGCCATTGTGGACCGCTTTGCAAATAGCCAAAGTGACTTCTTTGATAGCTTTGGTCAGTCCATGATCAATATGGGAAATATAGCAGTTTTGACAGGCACCAATGGAGAGATTAGGACTGATTGCAGAAGGGTTAATTAATTGAAAAATCGTCATTAGTATTTTGAAAAAGATGATTAAGATTATGTATGTGCCCAAAATATATAAGGGCACTCCGTTAGTTTGAGGCTTAAGTATTTTGTCATTTTATAGGCAGCCTATTTCGGCCGCGGGTCTGCTGTCCCATAAATGGTGTCTTCTTGTTTATTTTTTGGGTGCTTTAGATTTTGACCTTTACAACTCATTATTTCTAAATAAAAATCCATATATCTTTAAAAATCCAGTTTAAGCCCAAATTTATAATTTGCAAACATATGGGAACACTATTGACCTATTAATACAATTTATTTACACCCATGCCACTCATACTTTATGGTCCCTTTTCCAAATTCCTAAATTTATGCCAAATTAAAAGTAGTAGAAAAAGTGAAATAAAATGTACACACTGTTTGCATTAATTGTATCCATGTCAAACTATAAAAGTAGTTTTTTTTTTTCGCGATATATTTTGTAGCAATTTTATCCATATTAATTGGTTGGTAAATTAGTTTGTTCCAATTATTTAAAAAAAAAATACTACACCTATATTATATATTTTGAATCAAATAACATTCCTCTAACTTGTAGGTAAATTGTTTTCTATGTATTATTATATATGTTAGACACGTTTTGTTGTTGTATAAACATGAGTGGAACATAATATTGTTGATTTTATACATCAAACTGCATTTCTTTTGTTATAGGTAAATTATTTTCCATGTACAAGTACTTATGTTAGGTATGTTTTGTTGTTGGTACATCCAATATTTTGTATCATTGTAAAGAAAGATATTACATTACACCCATGGTATAATTGTTGTAGGTAAATTATTGGAAATTAATTTGTAGTTAGGTAATGAACATTTTGCATCATTGGAAATGAACATTTCAAATAGTAGGTAGGTAAATTAATTTGTTCTAATTATATTAAAAGAAATTACACTACACCTAGTTATATTTAATTTTTCCAATTATTAAAAAATTTTATACCACACCCAACCAAATAACATTTCTCTACCTTGTAGGTAAATTATTTTCCATGTATTGTTAGATATGTTAGGCACGTTTTATTGTTGTATAAACATGGGTGTTACATAGTATTTTTAATACTATGCATCGAACTACATTTCTTCTTAATATAGGTAAATTATTTTCCATGTATTAGTACACATGTTAAGCACGTTTTGTTGTTGGTATAAACATTATTTTGCATCATTGTAAAACATAGATATTGTATTACACCCATGGTATAATTGTTGTAGGTAAATTAATGTGCATGCAGATAAGGAAATACAATGTTCTAATATATTAATAAAAAAAGGATAAATTCAAAAGTATTCAAGTGTAGGGTGAAATAACTTAATCGTATAGTTTTATGAAAATTCAAAGTCTTTCTAAAAAATTAATATGCAATAAATTTTTAACATTAATGTCTTGTTTTTTATTATTGCAAAATCATTTACTCTCTCCTTACAATTAATTGTCTACATCAAATATGTAATAGGGGTATTTTAGGGATGTGAAAAATGTAAAATGTGTGAAGTAATATGAAATTAATGAATTCCCTTATGTGGATCCTAGTCACTAAGTTTTCTTGGAGTAAAAAAATTATGTAGGGTATTATATGAAGAAAATTGAGTTTGAAGGGCTAAAATCATATTTTCAGTTATTTTTTTGACACGTGTCATGCCACTAACTCTAACTTTAACTCTGTTAACTTTTAAGAAATTAAAAAAATATATAATAAAAGTAAAATCAGTTGACAGTTCGTCTTCTCTCCTAATATGTATTTGAAAACAAAAATTTATTACATTAAAGAAATAAACAATAAACACAATGGAAGTCTGGAACTTCCTCCAATCTTTTCTCAGCAAACAAACATGAAACACTCATCTTCATCCCCGGCGAAAGAAAACCAAAACAATAAACACACCAAAACCCAACACAGGAAGTTTGGAGCTCCTTCCAATCTTTTTCCCAGCAAAAACAATAACCCCAACAGCTGTTGTCCATGACAATTATCACCGCCATTCAAGCTTCATTTCCACTCTCTCTTTCTATCTCTGACCAACGAAACCGCATATGATGAATGAATCGCACTGTGCGATCGGTTCAGCTCTCGCCGTTTATTGTTTTTGGGTCGATTCAAATCGAGTTTATATCGATCTACCATATTTCTTCCTTCTTCAAACCAAAATTTACATAAAATTTGTTGTTTGTCGGGCTGGGTCGATCACAATTGGGTATTTGAATAGACAAGAAAATGGCGGAGGAGAGAAGACGAACAGATGTAGAAGACGAACTGTCAACTGATTTTACTTTTATTATGTATTTTTTCAATTTATTGAAAGTTAACAAAGTTAAAATTAGAGTTAGTGGCATAACACATGTCAAAAAAAAAAAAAAACAAGGAGACATAGAGGAGACATCATTTTCGAGATAGCAGACCCGTGGCCGCCTATTTCTTTTCCTCGTAGTTCTCTTACTTATGTTGGTCCATGTTGTCAAATTAATGTTGATATACAATTAAAAAAACAAGTTATACCTATATTATTTTGTAGCACCAGCCTTATTTTACATCGTGGTCAATTTTCTCATGCTATACATTTGATACTTGTACCCTAAAACGTCAACTTGTTGTTCATCTATATGTTAAACTTGTATATAATTAAAGGAAAAATTAGTATCCGGTCCCTAGTTTTTACTGTTCATTGACTAAGACCTTATTAGTTCTCAAATTTTGATTCAAGTCCCTAGCATTAATGTGATAATGAATTTACATGTTTATTATATAATTTTTTAATATAAAAATTAGTAATTAATTTAGGGTTTAATACTCACACCTCTATTAAACTTCTAATTAATTTTCAATTCAAACATTTCCAAAATAATAAAAAATTAAATTAAATTAAAACCTATTAGTTTTTTTTTATATATAAAAAGATTCTCAATTTTTTAATCTTAAATGTACCCATTCATATAATTTTTCAATTTTTTAAATCTTAAATGTACCCATTCTCAAATATATCAATTTGTTATATGTAAAATGTACCCTTTTTTTAATATAAAATCCATTCAAATTTTTTAATTCATGTTTAAACTTATATGGGTACATTCTTTTTCGTTGATTTGAGAATGTATCCATGTTTTGGTACAATAACTTTTTTTGTTAATTTTGGTTAATGTACCCATACATATATGTATATATATACACACACACACACAATATAATAGAGAGTATAATTTATATTTTATTATTTTTAATCCCATAAATTATGGGTTTTATTTAAAATCTCATTAATATAAACAATTACAAATTTCAATTTTGAATTTTGAATTAAAAAAATATAGTAACTTACATTATTACATCAATGTCAGGGACCTCAATCAAAAACTAAAAACTAATAAGGTTTCAATTAAAAAATGTTAATAGCTAGGGACCGCATCCAAAGTGTCCCATAATTAAATCAAATAAAGCGCAACCTACAGAATACTTGGAGAGTAGCCATTAATCTAAAGCACGATTGCTTAAACCTCAAGAAAACCTATGCACTGCCATATATTCCTAATGCGGCGACTTAATGAAAAGTAGAGAAATGTAAGACCTCATATATTTGTTAAGATAGCTGAAGAAGAAGAAGATAGAAACGAGAGAGAACAATTTGTTTGTTATTTAATCGTTAGGTGACCAACAAAATTACAAAATTAACTATCCTCTGTCAGGAGATCAGTGATTACATTAGGCGGTTCCTCGAACCAATCTCGTCGTTGATTTAAAGTAAGACCCACCTGCGCCAATCTGTGAGCAAGCTTGTCTGTCTCTCTACGAGTATGATTGATTTTGGTTTGTGGAATGGAGCGTATGAAATAGCGTGCCTCATTTACTCTATTTCCCCACAAAGACAAATCATCTTCCGTGTGAAGAGTTATAGCAGCAAGGACCAAAGCTGCGCCTCCCTTCAGTTCCAGCTGTTCCGTGCTTAACTCTCGGGCCATCAGAATTGCAGCACGTGCTGCCTCCAGTTCTGCTAACATCGGAGATGCTATGCCTTCCATTTTCATTGCCATTGCCGCCAAAAACGGCCCCATGTCATCTCTGAACACCACTCCAATCTCCCCCCCCCCTTTTTTTCCCTGTTCCTTCCAAGCCCCGTCAAAGTAACATTTTAACCACCCTGCTTCTGGTTTTTCCATCTGTCCACAACCTCAAACTGTCTGTAACTCCTTTTTTTACTATGCCACTTACCACATCCATATTAAGGGTTAATCCATTAGGATTCCTTTATCCCTAGTTAATCCAATATTAATTAACTAGCTAGAAAGCGACCGGCCTTAGCTTAATTGAATCCCTAAATCTTAACTAAAAAAACTTACAATCCTACAATGATTATAAAACTATGTTACAATATGTGGAATGATTATAGTAAATGATTGTATCAATACCATGCAATAACTTTTGCAACTGCAATTATATGGACCACTAGTACTATTTCTCAATTAATGAAGAAATTACTATATATCAAGCTAAATTCCCCCGCCCCTAGTGGCGCTTTCATCTCTCCCACTCCTCTTCCTCCTCCATCGAAATTCTCCACTCCGTCAGCTAAGCTTTGATGTCCATTGCTCTTCCCCTCCATCCCCCACTTGCTCACCTTCCGCTCACCCATACTCGCCATCCCGCCACTAAATCTGAAATTATACTCCTGCTTTGTCCAGTCATATGCTCAAACGCTTATCCGTATGCCAAAACTTCCCTTTGATGCAGATCTCTCCGCAATGTGCCCCCTAGTTCTTAGCTTTCTCAACAACACTTTGGTACGTAGGGTGCAGATTCATGGATTGACGAAATTAGGATCTCAAGATCGTATTATACTCACTTGGTCAATTGAATATGTGCGTGATAAATGTCCCATTTTCGTATGAGCTCTCTTTTCATTGTATTTTGGCTTGTATCTACGATGGTGACGTTTTCTGCACCGACAATGGTGGTGCCAGCTCTATGGGTAGAGTTTGATGCTAGGGTTTGATGTATTATGGATTGCTTCTACTTTTTGGGCTGATGTTTGTTTGCTTTTTTCTATTCATAGGGCCTTTTTGGCTGTTAAATGAAATGCACTCTCATTATTAAACAAGAAGGAAAATTAATGAAAATGGCTTGAAAACTTTGAGTTTTAACGATAATGATAAAATAAATAGTAAAATGAATAGTACTAGATTTGATTTTTTAGTGTAAAAATATGATTTTTAGTTAAAGTGTATTGTACCGTGAACTTTTTGTTAAAACTCCCTAAAAATAGAGCAAAGGGGGTTTGAGATAAGTTTATTATAACAAAAAGCACCTTATAACTTTATTTAATATAAAGGACTTGAAATTTAATAAAAAAGACAAAATACAATATAATATGGATAAAAGCTAAAGTCTCATCAATAATAAAGAAGCCCACATGCAACACTAATTTTTTTTTCTCGAGCTAATGCCCTTGACAGAAGTCTCATTCCATAAAAAAGTTGAATTTTTCCATTAGACCATCTTCAACCGAATGGTCTAGAAAGCCAAAGGACCGAAAATAGTCCGAAAATCTTCTCAAACCGAAGGCTAAGCCAAAGGGCTCATAGGCCCCACGGGACAAAAATGGGCCAGATAGCCAACCGGCTGGCCATCTTTAGCCAGCTAGCCCATTTTGTGTTGTTTTTTTTTTCTTTTCCACTTGCCCAACCCAGTTTTTTTTTTTTTTTGGTTCTTTCAGGCCACTTTAGGTTTAGAGTTTATGAACTTTTTTTGTCACAGCCTATTTTTAAATTTTTTTTTAACAGCCCACTTTTTTTTTTTGGACCTTTTTTTTTATTTCTAATTTTTTCCTACACAATTTCTCATATATTTTTCACAATTCCATACTGTCTTACCTTATTTTATTTTAATTCTTTACATTTCATACTATAGCCCTTTGGCCCTCGATTGGAGATAGTTTTTTGTGATAGGGCTAAAACGAGCCCTCTGATCCTTTGGCCCTCGGTTGGAAATGGACGCAAATATGGTTATGTATTGTTCATTAAAATATTAATATTTTGGAGAGCTAGAGGGCTAAAACGAGCCATCTGACCAGCCTTCGATTTGAGATGGCCTTAGGCTTTGAACTACGTGAAGTTTATCAGGGCCACACTCTCATTAATATTTGTTTGGTTGTGTCCATGTATCTGTCTGTCACATTTGTGTTTTTTTTTTTCATGTGGGTCAAATCACCTTTGTTTTTTTTAATCTTTTATTTGGGTTTGGGCGTCTATCGCCTTACCCTTTTGCCTCCTTTTGTATTTCCCTTATTATTGCAATTGTTAGTCCTGACAAAAAAAAGGGAACAATATTGAGATTAATTCATAAACCCCAGAATATATTATTCAAAGATACATGTCAATGCGATGCATGACTTGACTTGTGAAATAGAGGCATGCTCAACCTATCACAAGAATGCCAATTATTTGCCAACGAGATGATATTATTAGGGAAATAAGTTAAGTAGTTGTGAAGAGTAAAGAAATAATTTAAAACTCGTTAGTGCTATTCAAAATGCTTATCTAAACAAAACGTAGTGAAAATCTTGGCTCATAAGGTTGAAAATCTCCTAGTTTTGAAACTCATTATGATTCACTTTCAAAATAGGTATAATTTTGTTGCAGTCTCAAAAATAGTGTGAGTTATTTTGTTCAGTTTCAGAAGTAGTGTTGGTTATTTTGGTTTAGTTTCAAAATAATATAGGTTATTTTGTTGTAATTCCAAAACTAATGTTTATTTTGTTTCCTTCCAGAAATAGTGTAGATTATTTTGGTTTAATTTTCAAAAATAGTGTGGGCTATTTTGTTGTAGTTCCAGAAATAATGTGGGCTATTTGGGTTCAGTTTCAGAAATAGTGTGAGTTATTTTGTTGCAGTTCTAGAAATAGTGTAGGTTATTTTGCTATAGTTCCAAAAATAGTGTGGTCATTTTGTTATAGTTTCATAAATAGTGTGGGTTATTTTGGTTCAATTTCAGAAATAGTGTGGGTTATTTTAGTTCAGTTTCAGAAATAGTGTGGTTATTTTGCTATAGTTTCAAAAATAGTGTGGGATATTTTGATTTTGAAAAATAGTGTGAGTAATTTTTCTGTAGTTTCATAAATAATGTGGATTATTTTTGTTTAGTTTCAGAAATAGTGTGAATTATTTTGCATTAGTTCCAGAAATAGTGTAGTCATTGTGGTTTAGTTTTAGAAATAGTGTTGCTATTTTGATTTAGTTTCAGAAATAGTGTGGTTGTTTGGCTATAGTTTCAGAAATAGTGTGGGTTATATTGGCTCAGTTTAAAAAATAATGTGGTTATTTTGCTATAATTCCAAAAATAGTGTTTATTTTGTTCTATTACAGAAATAGTGTGTGTTATTTTGGTTTAGTTTTCAAAAGTGGTTACAATCAATAATACTAAATTACAATAGCAATACGTTATCTAATAGGTAATGTTAGAGAGACCAAATTTTTAAACCAAATTTGCAAACTAAATTATATGTCATCAATAAAAAAGAAGCACGTTAAGAAAGAAAACATAATGACATGTTGCTACTAAAATATAGAAACCTTTGATTAAATATCCAACTAAATAAAAAATATCAAACAAATGATAATTAGCTTTTTTTTTTTCCAAGTGATTACATTTAAGTTTCATATGCATTGAAGATGTGTTAAAAATATTATGACTGATTTGAGGGGGTTATTAAATGAAAATTACATTTGTATTTTGAAGGTTGATTTACAAGATCTGTTAGTTGCTATTTATTAGCTGGCTTTCAACCATTTTACAAGTCATTCACAACTATTGTGCATGATTAAACGTGAACATAACCTATTTTTCATGATTAATAAACCTACTCCGCACATCCTTGCAACGATTGAGAAGAAAGTAATGTCAAAGTTAAGAGATATATCACCATTTAATGTCCTAATTTTCATTTAGCGTTAGTCGCACTCATACCTCATCATTCTTCACCCAAAGACAGCCAGCTCAGAAAGTTGAGATAACCCTAAATAATATTAGGAGTCTATAAATAGACTCTGAAGTTTAGTCATAAACAAAAATGTCTCAGATAAAAATTTGATCAGATGAAGATCACTTCGATTATAGCATTTTTCTGTCTTTTCCCTTTTGTAGCGGTTGATCTTAGGATTATCTTTTACCATTCTACCTGCCCCCAAGCTGAGTCCATCATAGATGAAATTGTTCATATACGGTTTGATTCGTCTATCAGTGGGGCCTTGCTCACTGAATATTTGGCAAACCAAATCGTTAATTTGCTAACTTTTTCAACCAGTTAAGCACAAATTTTAATCCTTTAAGTTAGAGTTGTCAAAGGGTTAGGCTGGCCTAGCACGACAACAACACATCCTATTAAAATAAGTCGCAGCATGGTTCAACCATCAACGTTGGATATACTTGGAAACTCTTCGAAATAACATACGAGTCTATGAATACTGCTATAAAGTATAGTCCAAAACATAGAAGTCTAAGACAAAATTTTGATTAGATGAAGATTACTTCGATCGCAACATTTTTCTTTCTTTTCCCCTTTGTAGCGATTGATCTTAGGGTTAGCTTCTATAATTCTACCTAACCCTAAGCTGAGTCCATAATATGTGACATTGTTCGGAAATGGTTTGAAATCAATCTGTCTATCACTTGGGCCTTTCTCACTGAATATGTGACAAACCAAATTCTTAATTTGTTAACTTTCCCAACAAGGTAAGCACAAATTTTAATCCTTTAAGTTAGAGTTATCAAAGGCAGGCTAGCCTAACACGACACGAGCACATCCTATTTAAATAAGTCGCAACATGGTTCGACCATCAATGCTGGATATACTTGGAAACCCTGCTCAAATATATTACAGTCTATAAATACTACTCTAAAGTTTAGTCCAAAACATAAAAGTCTAAGACAAAATTTTGATTAGATGAAGATTACTTCGATCGTAGCTTTTTTCTTTCTTTTCCTTTTTGCATTTATTGATCTTAGGGTTAGCTTCAATAATTCTACATGCCCCTAGTTAAGTGTATAATACGTGAAATTGTTCAGAAATGGTTTGAAATCGATTCGTCTATCACTTGGGCCTTACTCACTGAATAACTGACAAACCAAATTCTTAATTTGCTAACTTTTCCAACAAGGTAAGCACATTTAAGTTAGAGTTGTCAAGGGTCAGGCTGATCTAGCACAACATGAGCACAGCCTATTTAAATAAGTCGCAGCATGGTTCGACCATTAACGTTGGATATACTTGGAAACCCTCCTCAAATGGACTAAAATGACTACAGTATGAAAAAAAAAAACTTAGTGAGCTATATATAATTAGTGAGGAAAGAAAAATAGACCAAAATGACAAGGTACCTAAACCTCATGCTAACACAGCACCCTTATTTAGGGCAATTGGTAACCTATTAGTAGAGTAATTGATTAGTTGACTCTTTTGCAATCAGCCTTAATCTCTCCAATGCTTCTGGTCAAAGGTCTTATACTCCTCAATTTGATCATGGACTGAGCAAAAGTATCAAAGAAATCGCTTTGGTTATTAGCAAAGCGGTTCACAATGGAAACAGTGTGTATGCTACTTGTTGAGAACAACTCCTGATCGATCTGGAGGAGCCCGCAGAGATTTTTTTAGTAGTAGTTGTCAAAGGCTTCAGGAGTTGCTTGGTCAAGGTTGGTCAAGGTACTTGGTTTGCCACCTTGACTACATGTTTGGCGTAGTGTTTTCATGTACTCGACATCAATGGTCGGGTTCGGTTTGCTAGTGCCACTGAAATTGTAGAGGCGATCAACGAAAAATCTACATTTCGCCTGGCCAAATGTATGAGCACCTAAGAAAGCAAACAACCACATTTATATCCTTGAAAATAATTAACCTATTATTGACATGATGAAAACTAAGAGAGACGCTACTAGAACTCTGGGCATCAGGCACTCTTTTTCTCGGAAGAGGATCCTCTTCGGATCCTCTTTATGGGGATCCTAGGGATCCTCATATCCTAACCGTTCATCGTACATCGTGAGGCCAGTTTTCGTCAGGTACTATTTGTGTTTAATTTTAAATAAAAAAATTCAAATAATTTCTGACCACATGATATACGATGAATGATTAAGATATGAGGATCCCTAAAATCCCCACCATTTGAATCAGGATGGGCGGCACAGTTGCATCTGGTGCCCCTTGCTCAATAGGACCATAGTTTGTTAATTAAGGGTGCCAACTTACAAGTAAACAAGTTGGCACTTCCCAAATCAACCCAAAAAAAAGGAAAATGGTACTCAAGTTATTTTTTTTATTATTATACTTTTCTTCATCATCCTGAAATGATGGTAATACTTAGGGGTGGGTTGGAAAAACCGAAAACCGAAAAAAACAGAACCAAGGTCGAAAAAACCGAACCGAACTGAATCTGGTTGGTTCGGTTTCGATTTCTGAGGTTCGGAAACCGAACCAAACCGAAGTTAATTTATTAATTAATAATCCTAATTCTAAAATGGCACCGTTTTCACCCCAAAATGTAACCTAAACCTAGGTCCCTAACCTTCATCTCTCGGTCTTTCCTGTTTTCCCACTTCCCAGTTCACGCAGCAGCCCACAAACTCCACTTCTCCCCCAAATTCGCCCACTCCCACTCCAACCTCTTCAACATCGTCATCTTCGCCCGCCCCTCCTCCATCCGCATTTGCGTCTTCCACTTCCTCGACGGCACCGCCCCCTCCAGATCCTCTTCTTTTCTGGCTCTGAGTTCGACGCCTTCGGCTCCGACGTCTCTGAGAAGCTTCTCGAGTCGTGCTGAAAGGTGCTCAGGTCGTCCGGTTTTTGGTTCAAGGACGAGTGGGCCTCAGCCCCCGAGATTCCCTGAAATTCAATCGCTTGTTGCTTCTGCACTTTTGATCGCAAACCCCAAACCCCAAATCCCTAATCCCTAATCCAAATCATAAGTAAAAGCAATTGGAGGACTCAACCGACGACGATTCATATTCATTGCCTTCCTCAGCTCCAAGGAATCCGAGTGCTCTTCGCAAAGGCACCATCGCAGAAAAGATGACAGTGGTTCGAGAAGAGAGAAGGAACGAAGAGAGAAACGGAGAAGCAAGAGAGAGATGAAGAGAAGGAAATCAAAGAAGAAGAGGGCTTATGGTGTTGATGACGACGATGAGTCTGGTTCTGGGAGGAATGCTGACGATTCAGAGCCAGGCTGGAGTCGGCTCGATCCGCAACCCGTTTTACGAGAATTGTTCATCGAATTTCCCAATGTTGGGAATGATTTGAAAAAGGTACATTTACACCACCAAGTAATTTTGTTCAGAATCAGAATTGTTGGATTAGAATTCATGTATCAAATGAAACTCTCAAGATTTGATTAATTAGAGACGACTCCAATCTTTTCCCGCCATGAAACTGATGATAATTTCATTTACTTTTTGTTGTTGTTTAGCTATGGAATTAAGTTTGAATATTAACTAGAAAATTTCCAATCTTTTCCAGCCATGACATTCTGCTAATTGTCAGTTATTTTTGGGGTTAAAATTGAACTGAAATTGGTGCAAATAGCAGGTGAGGAACAAGGTGTTTATGCCCAGCGACGAACCCATACTCTCGTTTAATTTTCTGTTATACTTATACAGTGTTAAAGGTTTGGTTTGAATGTTTGCTCTCTGTGGTTGTTTAAATGTTTGCTCTCTGTGATTGTTTGGACCATTGTTGCGCTGCTCTCTGCAGCAAGGCTCAATTGAAAGAAAAATCAAAATTCCAAAAAAAAAAAAAGAGGAGAAAAACCGAACCAGGCCGAAACCGAACCGAGAAAAACCGAACCGAACACAAACCGATATAAAACCGAACCGAATAGTAATTTCGTTCAGTTTTCGGTTTTGGCCAAAAACCAAACCGAACCGAACCAAACCCACCCCTAGTAATACTCATCATTCTATTTATTATTGTTAGATGAATATAAATTTTGAGATCTATGTAATGAATAGACATAAATCTCAAAATTTAAACTCATCCAACAATGATAAATAGGGTAATGAGCATTACCACTATTTAAGGGTGATAAGTAAGAATGCACCCCTCTTGTTAACCCACCCACACCGCAATACATTTTTCGATATGTCCGAAATACGGGGCAATACACCATACACTAGAAAAAAAAATTCATCCGCTTATATAATAACCAAGGTTCTAAAAATCGCTAGGGGCTAGTTAGGCGGCGGGCAGAAGCCTAGCACCTAGGCGGCTAGGCAGGGCCTAGGCGGATTTATGTAAATTTATTATATATCTTGTAAATAAGTGTCTATTTACACCTTAAAAAAAACTATACTTGTTTGGATAATAAAAGAATGATAAAATGCAAAGATAGAAGTAGAAGAATACACAAATTATATACATCCAAAAAGTTAAATATTTAAAAAACAGTAAGCATATAATCATAATCAGGAGGATTTGGATGTTAGACTAAATTCTTCTTGTTCATGAATCATGATCCTTGTATTGGATTAGACATAGACTAAATTATTTAACCTTGTTGTATCTAGTTTATTTCTTTTCTTTTTATGTATCCCCTAAAAAATGCTCCAATTCGTTTCACTATTGGATGAACTTGTAGTAAATCCATCATTTGAAAATTAGGTACACTATTTCTATAAGTATACCACCATGAAACCAAAAAAGAAAAAAGCACACAATTAATAAAAAAAAAAAATATATATATATATATATATAATATATAAAAAAAAACCACCTAGGAGCGCCTAGGCCCTGCCTAGCTCTCCACCTAGGAGCCGTCTAGGCCTGCCTAGCCCACCTAGGGCCGCCTAGCTTCTAGCCAATTTTTCCAAACGCCTTGCCCAAAATCATGGCGGGGCTCCACCGCCCAGCGCTTAGGCCGATTTTTGGAACAGTGATATAACATATATATAATGCACTATCCTGTATCCCGAACACATTGTACAATATTTACATACTATCTCTCTAATAAATACGGAACTCACTTATATGTACATATGATCAGCAATAAGGGTAGTAAATAATATGGTCTAAATAGCAGCATAAGCTTGACATAGTACTTATATATGCATATATGAAACTGCTAGGTTATTCATTTGGTGTTTTTGTATTGTATTATCCAACAAAAATTGTAATAATGTCATTGTGGTCAAATGTATGTACCTGATAACGCAACCAGATCAGTGGAATCTAATCCTTTGTTGCGGAATTTTTCAGTAATTAGCTTAAGGTTATCCTGAGGAGTTGGAATGTCATGCTCGGCACCAGTTCGGTTTGCTGTCCTACTGTCTCTTCTTCCCAATTGAACTTCCCACGATGGTCCTCCATTCTATAACAATATTTAACAAAAGCATTAGAATAATGTTATTTGAACCATTTTTACTAGCCAATACGTTAGATCTCTTCTATGACAGATGGACTTCACACCCACACACACACACACACACATATACATATATATAGAGATATATATATACATATATATAGATATATATATATACATATATATAGATATATATATATATACATATATATATATATATATGGTAGATTGGTGGCATCGTTTTTGAAGAAAGACTTGAAAAATAAACGGTTTGAATTGTTGAAGTACATTATGTAGTTGGCCCATAAAAATTTGTGTCAAAAGTTGTGTAAAAAAAGTAGTGTCATAGATCTGTTCCCATATGTGTGTGTGTATACATGAAATCACTTATATTAAAGAGGTGGTTAGTAAAGTGATCGAATGGCAGCAATTAGAATATGCTCCAATTGTTTTCTTGGACTTGGCTCATTAGTGTTAATTACATTGATAAAGTATGAAGATCATCCATCACGGTGGAACAGAGAAGAAGGAGATGAAGCTTTGGAAAAATGAAAACTTGAATTGATATCTTCTAAGTTGAACTAACTACCAAAAATGAGAAAGCTTTACAATTTATACAAGCCTACAAAGTAACTACTTCTAACATTCTAACAAACTCAAATCTCCACCATACATTTGTTATAATTAGATAGGTTAACTTGATCGACGACCGTTCGTAGAATCGTATTGATTTTTAATTTCTATTCGTATTCTCTTAAGATTTGTTCCTCCTCATGCACTTCAAATCTTATAAATAACATACTGCGAATTAATTTTTAAAATTAAAAATAATAATTAGGATAATAAGATGCAATGGTTAAAGGTCTTATAAGTATATGTGTTATCAGAGCTTTATCTAAAGGATTCTTATTTTTGGTAAAAATAAGTTAGTTCTGGAACCCATTATACATCGAGCTTTAATGGTTTGAACTATCTATTTTTTAAGTTTTCATTCAAAGATCATTATTGCAAAAAATCAATTCAATTCAAAGTTATTTACTTATTTGATTGTTACGATAAAATTTCAATGTTTATTAAAACATAGTGTTCGTCAATTTCTTGAAACTCATTTAGATGTCTCAAACATTTTCAATTTGACTAATATTTTGTACAGATGTTCTATAATGTGCAACTTGAAAAACACACAATTCAAATCGTTGAAGTTCGATGTAAAGTTGACTCCACATCTAGTCTCTATATTTACCAAAAAAATGAAGATCCCATTAGATAAGGGCCTGTGTATGTTATATAGTACGTACCTCAGAAACTAGTATTTGAAAAACAAGTGCCAAAATGTCAGCACAGGAAACAACACCAGGGCAAAAATTCTCGAGTGCGGTTTTGATACCATCAACGATGTCGTATCCTTCCGCCCCTTTATTGCGAATTGCATCTTTCTCACTCTCTATCCCATCTGCGTTGTCCAGCAAAATCGATCCATCACATCCCTGCATGCATGCATCGTTACCTACTAAATTAATTTAAGCAATGTTGCACATAAAAAAGGTCTCGTTATGTTGTATTAAATGATATTTTAGAGTACAAATAACCGTTTCTTTTTTCAATTAATTACATACATTTACAAAGTAGTCGTGAAAATGGAGCCGGATAAGTTTGGCACCAACCCGAGTATCATTACGTTGGGCTTGCTCCACTACACCATGAATAATGCTTGTCATGTTCGGGCATGTAGTATCGTAGAAAGTTGAGCTTAGTTGAGTGGAATTTCCCAACACACTGGTACTAACAAGAACAAATATTGCTGCTACAATTGAAAAGGAATGCATGATGCGTGATTCATTTTCTTTTTGCTCATGGTGAAGCTTCAATAAACCTCCAAAGAGGGAGGGAATCCAAGAACAGGAAACAAATAGAAAATAATCAAAGGTGGTGTCGAACGTACACAAGAAGGATGCAAAATCAGGCAGAGAAAAGAAGACTAATTAAGCCCCCTTTAGCTCCAGAAAGGTTTTAGAATAATGAAACTAGGATGTGTAGTCGGACTCTTGCTTGCTAGTGTCCTACAAGAAGAGGGTAAAGTTAGCTTTGAAATGTGCCTTTGTGGGGACTTAGGTGTAGGCCTTGAGGCTCGCAATCAAAACTAAGTAAGTGCTAGGTGTGCCACTGCTATCTCAATATAGCAGATGTAGAACAAGTGTGTTTAGTCGCTTACTTGCGCCTCAAGTTACTCAGACTTCTTGTTATCAAATGATTGTCTTAGATGAGTTAAGTCCACATTAAGTTCTTTTTCTTACCTTCCGAACAAGGACTTCTAGTTCATAGTCTTGTATGTTCGAATGAAGGGAGTCCAGATCCCCTTAAGTCATTTACTAGGTTCTTGGTTGATTTTAAGTGAAAGCGTATTCATTAAAGCGACCAGATCTAGATATAAATTAGACTCTTGAAGTAGGAAAACAGATGGATATGACTTGAATACATGCTGGAGAATACATTAAGCAGCAGATCTATTAACTTATAAAACAAACAAAGAGCTTTTTAGCAAGATTTCACCTTGTTGGGCAAGGTTGAACTTCTTGCGATCACTTCTCTTTGAGTTTATAGGGGTTATATGCTAAAAAATGATGGATGGTAAACAAGTTTACACAAGGGAATCGATACTACACCACTAGGGATGATAGCAAAGCTTTAAACTAGACAAAAGATAGCTTTTGTGGGGAAATCTAAACAAGAGATGGCTTGTTGCTAAAAAAGATCTGAGATCTAGGCTGATTACATCTTTGGATGCAAATCTGGCTTGAGAGCAGAGTTTGTATGTTTGTTTGTTTGATTGGTTAAGTGTCATTGTCTTTGGGGCCTCTTCCTCCTTTTATAGGCAAATTAACCCGACTACTGTGACCTTGCTTTTTCCTGAATGTATTTGGAGGGTAATGACTCATTAGCATTTTACTTGTATTGCCACTGTAAAGTGTTTTTTGGCTGATTGTAAGTTAGTCTCCATCACTTTGGCATTTACCTATGCATTAATGGGGAAACGCCAACTTGTCTCTGGGCTCAGTGCTGGGCTTCGGGCAAGTCTTCTTTCAATGGGCATATCTGGGCTTCCATACATTTGCAGCCTAATGTTCAAATATTAACCCAAACAGTTACTATATATAGTTGTTGTAATTTGAAAGGTATATAATTCTTTTAATTTGAAATTTCAGTTTGGTTTTGTTTTATTTTGATGTTTAACTGATATAATTTATTTACACATAATATTTTGAGGATTATGAGAGTTTCAATTTACATAATTAATATTTTAATTTCTACATTTAGTCTGTGGGGGTTACTAACTTCCAATTTTTTTTTTTTTTTTGAACGAAGGTTACTAACTTACTAAAATACTTTATGAGAGGAGGTTACTAGAATTCTTGGTTGATTAAGAAGACTCTCCTTTGCTACGGACTTTGAGCTTGTTTATGGAGTCATATGTTCAAGTCTTGTAAGTTGTCAGTGTACGTACTTGCACACAGGGAGGCTGCAACGGCTTTAGGACAACGTCTTTGACGTGCATATCACACAAGGTTTGCTCTATTAGATTGGGACCAGGGAAGCAGGTTAGGGTAGATAATTTGAAGTATATGACTCGATGAGTAGTCTTTTATTTTTTTTACTTTTTTTTAATTTTTTTTTAATTTTAAACAAATGATAGTATCTATACTAAGGAGAGTGGGAGAATGGGCTAAGCCTCATACTAAGTCAGCCATAATATGTGGTTCAACTTTGTTATTGGGGAGAATCGAACCTAAGATCTCTCACTTACAAGTGAAAAAGAATACCACTAGACTGTATTACTAAGTGGCATGACCAAGGTTCTAAAAAACTCTAGACGCTAGTCGGGTGGCGGGCTGGCACTGGGTGCCTAGGTCGCTAGGCAGGGTCTAGGTGGACGCCTAGGCAGCTTAGATGGATTTAGGTAAATTTCTTATATATATTTATGAATTAATTAAATTTATTATATCAAATGTAAATAATTATTGACTAATATGTTATTTCTTATAGAAGAACATACATATATGAATGTTTTATGTACATATATAATATGCTTGCCTAGGAAAAAAAACAAAATATTATCTAAATAATTTATATAACATATATATATATATATATATATATATTCCAAAATTTTAAAAATATAAAAAGTCCACATAGTGGGTGGTTAACATTATTAAAAGTTAAAACCATCAGTTGTCCACCTCACCTCTTTTACATCACTTGTCCCCCTTGGGTGGTTTTTATAATTAAAACCATCAGAGTCCATGGTTTTCATAATTGAAATGTTTAAGTCTCCCATCCACCTTGGGTGGTTTTCACATCACCTGTCCACCTTGGGTGGTTTTCATAATTGAAACTAGCATTTGCCTACACATTTTGTATGTATGAACACATTGTTTCTAGAAAATGAGAATGAGAGAGGGAGAGAGAGAACGTGGGGGGCAGTGAGAGGTTTTTGTTTTTGTTTTTTTTTTTTAATATTATAGGTATTTTAACATCACTTGTAGGTGATGCTTCAATAAAAAATAGTAAAATTTGTACCTACGAAATTACATTATTGTCTATCATTTTTTTGTGTGGTAGAAGACTAAGTAGTCTTCTCACTTTTTTTTTGTTGACAAAGAGGGTTTCATTAATTAATAGAGATGTTTAAGTCTCTCTCTCTTCGCACTCTCTCTTCCCTCATCTTCACAGACGATTTGCAAAAATTCGCTGGCAACGCTCTCTCTTCCCTCATCTTCATAGAGACAAGCTGTAGAAATTCACTGGCAATCTCTCTATCTTTCTCTCTTAGCACTCTCCCTTCCCTCATCTTCACAGAGACGAGCTGCAGAAATTCGCCGGAGCTCTGCTCCTACGTACGAGATCGGAAGTTGTAGATCCTTTGCGAAAATTGCAGCAAGTTTAGGATTTACAGTGAGATTCAAACCGTCTAGACTGCCGCCTAGCCCGCCTCAGGTACCTAGTAAGCGCCTAAATTGCTGCCTATGTCTTCCCCGCCTAACTGAATGTTTTGGTCTAAATCGAGTCGGAGCTCCGCCGCCCAACGCCTAGACGGCCGCCTAAACCAATTTTTAGAACACTGGGCATGACTTGATGAGTCTTTGCTATATGGATATCTCATAGATACATACATACACACACACACACACTTGTGTTGTACAGAGAATTACAAATGGCAAGAAATCATATTGCTACAATTACGTACAAGTCTAAGATGCATAATGGCGCGCGCACACACACACACTTGTGTTGTACAGAGAATTACAAATGGCAAGAAATCATATTAATGCTACAATTACGTACAAGTCTAAGATGCATAATGGCTACAAGTTTTAGTGAAGAATGGATTCCTATATATGTGTGTTTATATATATATATATATACATATGTTATTTTCTTTTTAGTTAGGCTATCTGAGTTTTGTTCTAGTGGTTGGAATCTTTATTTTTGATTCATTATATTTTGAGATCAAACCCTCTTATTTCTTGAGTATAAAGTAATCGATGCTCTATTTGAGGATGCTTCCAACTAAATTGTAATGGTTTTTTGCAATGTGAGGATAGCTAACTTTGAGTTGTTTGTTGGGTGTGAGGTACTTTTTTTCTCTTTGACCAGGTTGAAAGTCCTGACAAATTTTTTATTGAGACCCATGCATTGACACACCCCGACTTAAATCAAGGCATGTTGGCCGTCACATGAGGGTGACGTAGCCATGTGCGCAGTGCGGAAGTGATAATGATCTAAGAATGCGAATAAAGAAAAAACCAATTTAACTAATTTACACTAAACGAAAATATAGGTGCTAGAGACAAGATTTAAGTATAATTACACATAACTAGAGCATAGGTAACCTAAGTGCTGTCCAGCATGACAAATACTAATTATACAATACCAAAGAGATGGTCCTACATTAATTACAGTCGATCAGAACTGCCGTCAACTCCTCGCAAGCCACCAACAAGCACACCTATCTAGAACCTAGAAAGGCACAAAACAGAAAGTGTGAGTGGACAAAAACAAAGCTTTTCAAAACCATTTCACTTATTAAAAGTAATAACCCCTCGCCGTAAAACCCGTATAATTTCCCAGAAAATAAAACACATATCTATATTGAAACCATCCTTGAAATAGCCAAATCCACATGTATGTCATACCAAATATCTCAACATAATGAAATAAGTAAACCAGGTGAAGTAAATCAATGAAAAGTAGTATATCAGCCGGATCCACCTATTGTGGCCTATACGGCTGAACCTATAGCTCATCAAATATGCCTGCACACAAGTCAGAACCACCTAGAGTGGTCTGTACAACAGGACTGGGTGTAAATAAATATGCTCAAGTGCTACGATCACGTGAAGACTGTGCGAATAATCGCGGGTCACCTACCAGTCAGAACCACTTATAGTGGTCTGTACGACAGGACTGTGCACCTAACTTGGATCCAAGGTGAGCATGCGGTGAGGAAGGTGAACATCACATGAAAGACTGTACCCTGGCCACGGGCGGGAGCACTAACACCGGGGTGTAGGTTTATGAGCTCTAAATGCATCAAATGTAATCATAACCATGCAACTCACATCCACAATCTATAAACTCACCTGGAACTTACCTGAGCTTTTGCAGCACCAACAATAATATATGCAACTACTAAATGCATATTCTAAGTATAAAACATTTGGCATGGCATTCAAAACATAAAACCACTTAACTAAGTTTTCTGGGAAAAATACCAAGTGTATATATATATATATACACTAAAAACCAAAAGCCCACTCACTGATATGTGGAAGGGTCATAGTCCCCGAGTCTCGCTTAACTGCGCTCGTCCTCTGGAAACGTCTCGCCTATATGTGAAACAACTATTTTAACGTTATTTTAAGCACATAACCAAAACTAGGAAATAAATTCTCATATATTGCTCAATTAGGGTATTTGAATGTACCATCGTGGCCTACTCAACCTCACGAACATCCTCATATTTTTAGAAAAAAATTTCTAAGTTCCCACAAGCCCTCACGCATCAGCCAAGGCACGGCCACACACCCCGCCCACACGCAAGCACGTGCCTGGCACATTGACGGATTCCCTAACAACATTAAGGATTATTCCGTTAAATAACAACATATTCCGTTTATTTTACCTGACGCCGTTAACATATTCCGTCAAAATTGACGGAATATTCTCCTTCTCCCTCGTTGGTTTTACGAAGTCTGGCGCGGGCTACCGCTGCACTCGACGATTTCTGGAAAAACTTTGAACCTTAATATCTCACTCATTTCTCAACCAAATTCCATGAAATTTGTACCAAAATGAAGCTCTAGATAAGGAGAACAATGTCTTACCACTTTTACGTCCTAAACCCAACGGAAACTAGCCAAAAAAGTCTCGATAGTTCGGCCACACCTGTAACTCGACGAACTCGAGTGTCCCGATGTCCAAAACCTTCCAAAATTCCTCTACAAACTTCATGAAGTAGTTTTAAGACCTCCTAGAACTTTAAAACTCCATGAAACACTCGCGATCACCACAGAGCAATTTGCACCCTTTGCCGGAGCTTGGGTATCTCGAGTTTCCGAAGTCCTCACGTCAAACTAAAGGTATGGTTTGACTCCTGAGCTTGCAAGGAGTCCAGAAACAACCTAGTCTAACTCGATTTGCAACGTTTTGAGGGTGGTTGGGTGAATGACAGTACATATTGTACGGATGATGAAGAATCGAGAGAGAGAGATATAGTGAAGTCAACGTGTGCACGTGTGAGTGTGCGTGTGATGGACCGGATTGGGCACACATATAAACCAACTTAAATTCCAATTGGGCTACCAAATTTAGTCCTAACAACCCTACAAATTTTTCATTGGGTCCAAAGAAATAGGACATAAGATAATTGGTCCATTTCTTAGCCCATTTATACATTCACAACCCATGTCACAGCCCGTTCCGGGATTTATATATATCGGAGTGTGAAATGACGATTTTACCCTTGACGGGTACTAAGGTACGTATGTATGTGACATTATTTTGGTTCAAATATTAGTCAAGTTTTTGAAAGAAATATATAAGTAAGTTGGAAAAATATTGAAAGGTGGATTTTGTTTATTTGGTTAGAGATTATATGGATGGTGTAGATTTATTTTGGGACACCTACACTTCCCTGCTCTCTCTCCATCCCCGTAGCTCTCTCTCTCTCCTCCCTCACGACCATCTCTCACTCTCTCTCACCCAAAACGTACGGACAACACCCAAATCCAACCCAAACTTCATGGATCGACGTGGAAATTAGTACCATCGTGTTCGTGAGTGTCCTACGAACTTAAAGATACCATTTTCAGGACAATCCAAGCTCACAGTGAGCGTTAGGAGGTCCTAAGGAAGCTCGGGGACGTTTGTTTAGAAGTTTTGGACGTCGGGATCGTCGAGTTCGACTTTGGCCGGTTTTGCTTGAATTTTTCCGGTGACGTATATCCCGAGGACGAGCGTATCCAGGGACGCCACGGGGGTTACGACCCGTCGACTTATCAGTGAGTGGGCAGTTTTGATTTCGTATTACCTATATACAGTTATTTTCCCAGAAAATACGTTTTTATGAAAGTTATGAATTTAATTGCCATGCATGAAATTATAGAGATATTTAATTTGATAATTGATATATATGTACGTGAAATGACGCGGTGGACGCTCAGGTGAGTTTATTTATTTTCAGCTGAGTTATTTATCATGAATTGCATTGAAAGCTCATAACCTGCACCTAGGTGATAGTGCTTATATTGTTATTCACCACACCGCACGCTCGTCTTGGATCCAAGTAGGTGGATGTCGTACAGACCATGTGAGGGTTCCGACATGCTAGTTGTACAGATCACTAGATGTGATTCCAACTAATGGGTGACCTTAGTTATGCGCGCTGATGATTGATGAGAGAAGCACTAGAGCGTATTCATACACCTGTCATCGTACATACTACTATATGTAGTTCCGAGTGACGTGCAGAGTTGAACCGTACAGGTCACCGAGGTGACTTCGGTTGGATTGGATGTTGAGCTTTAGAATCAGCCGTACAGGACCATTGTAGGGTCTCCGGTTGACTTATTATTCACCTGATTGATATTGATACATTCTGATTATATTTTGGGCATGGCATATCATTTCTGAGATATTATGATGATGGATATGTGCTGAGTTATGATGTGGCGTATATATTTATGTATATATACTATTTTCTGGGAAAGTATACAGGTTTTTACGGTGAGGGTTAGAATTGTTTTAATGAAATGTTTCGAAAAACTCTTTGGTTTTACTGACCCACTCATTTTGTTTTGCGCCCCTCCAGGTTCTAGTTAGCGGTTGGTGGCTCTCGAGGTCTTATTCCGGCTTTCTGACAGACTCTTGACATGTAGGACTCACCTGAGGGTGATGTACTTTTATTTTAGTCCTACTTGACTGCACTTAAACCTATGCTCTGAACTTATGTGTTTACTTTATAACTTGTCCGGTTATTCTAGTAGGTTGTTCTGTTAGAGTTTGGTTTGAAATCCTGCTTATGTTTGTGGTTGTTTCGCTTCCGTGTCGCACTTATGGTTACGTCACGCTCACGTGACAGCCAGCACACCTAGATCCTCTGGATCGGGGTGTGTCAACCCAACCGCTCAAGGGTAAAATCGACATTTCCACGCTTTCGGGGATAAAATAAATATTTATTCGGGACAGATCGTCATACACCACTATGTTCCTATTATACGTTTATTTTCTTCTCAATGAATATCGTATTTTTACTCAAAAAAATAAAAACACACCTATATGATGTATATTTTAGACCCAAAGACAATATTCTCTCTCATTGAGATGAGAGAGCGGCCAAATTTGATCAAGGGCTAGTACCAGTTACCGAAGACTAATTTTAAAACCTATGTATGTAGCAACAATTTTACTAGGCTTACATGTCACAATCGTCCTTGTGTTTTAATCCTATAGTTAATTTAGCTTCCGTATGTTAAATTTGACCAATTTAGTATTTGTGTTTACACCGTTGGCCAATATAATTCATTTCTTTATCTTAGCGTTAAAAAATCCATTTTAAAACATTAAAAACTCTATTTATTTAGAGAAATAGACTCCAATTAAAGAAATGATAAGATTTTTGCCAAAAATAAATAAAAGTTTAGATATAAAACAATCCAAAAATCATCATACCCATGAGAGGTACGAGGAAAGGGAGATCTGGGAAGAGGTGCAGATTGATGCTACGAAGATGACACAAATGGGGGATGATGATCAACGCGACGTGGTCTTGGGAACCGTTGGTTGAAAATTTACGAGAAGGAGTGTCGGTTGTCGGTGATTGGAGTTGTTTTGGGTATGTTTGATGATGGCGGTGTTAGGGGGGTTTCAAAATTTGCTTTTATTTTTTAATTCTCTTATTTTCTTATCTTTTATTCTTATTTGTTAATCAATTCGAAACATATTTATAAATTCTTTTAACAATAACTAAATGGAAAGTACTAAATTAACTGATAGAGTGAAACACAAAAACTCAATCAGTCAAATTAAAAGCACAAGAACCAAATCAACCGAATAAATATAACACAAAGACCATTTCAATATTTAAGCCATTTCAATATGCGCTCATGCATGCCTTTGCTAACTTTACTACGAAATAAATTCAATACAATTATAATTTTAGTACTCCCTGCATCTTGCCCATGCATGCATTTCAAGATTCCGAAATATCCTTTCAACACATTAATGATTAACCAATTACTAAGATAATTCGATATAGAACCAATTCCCACTAGTTTAAAGTCGATGCATATTCCTAAGATAATTCCATATAGAACCAATTCCTTTGAGAATTATTAAATTTAATCTTAAAAAATTTACGTATCAATTTAAGTTCATTGACTTTGATTCAATTAAGCAAATCCCTTTTTTGCGTGATGGTGAGTTTAGGAGCAATCAAATCACCTAAACTCAGGATAATTAACATCATATAATCACTTAATACACTAATTAAAATCATATGTGATGGTGAGTCGGTGACTCGGTACCTAACTTTAAAGCTTTGCTTTGTGGATTATTATTTTTTAATACGCTATTACCCTTGGGGCTGATGTTAGTGTATTAAATGATTAAATGATTTTAATTATCCTGAGTTTAGGTAATTTGATTGCTCCTATTAATGTGCTTTGGACATGGATTAGAGGTAATCATATATGTAATTAAATTATGTTTTTTTCTTTTGTTAGATTGATATTCTCTCCTTATTTGTCTAATTTCTGTACTATTCTTATGATGGAAGGAAGAAAATGTAAGTTTGTTCATCAGAAACCCCTTTTCTTTTGGAGTCCGAAAAAGAGATTCCATTACTAAAAGGCAAAAACCCCAAGCCATACCACAAACAAAAAAATTAGGGTGCTATAGAGTATAGAATAAATATTCCAGTATTTTAACCGTTAGATCTTGATTTTTTTATATTTTTAAACAAAAATTTAACAGTTAAAATATGCAGAGCATCTCATACTTCGAAATATTGTAAAAAATCCCACAACAAATAGGGGAGGTCACATACGGACCAAACCAAGCCAACGACAAGACTATAACATGAAAAATGAGCAAAAGATGGAGAGACAGCATCTCCCAAGGATAAAGGCAAGAGGGAAAAGCTGGGAAGACCCATAAGAGCACCATGGTCAAGCTTTACCTCCCACCTAGCTGAGCCCTGAAGATGTTACAGCACTTATTATAAGACTATGAAACCAGACCATGATGCAGGACAAAAGTCTAAAGTAAGTAGTGACTACTGTGGCCAGGATATTAATAAAGTAGCCAGGCTACAGTATAAATTTTTAGTCAGGTTAAATTTCTCGAGATATTAATAAAGTAGACAGGCTACAGTATAAATTTGTAGAGATGTTAATAAAAATGTTACCCGCGCATTGCTGCGGAAACAAAAATTGTATGGAACATTACGTTTGAAAGATATAAAAGATTATTTCATAGAAGATTAATACCGTTGACATTGAAAAAATTAGGAAGATTTGTACATATGCAAAAAAATTAATCGATACAGTCCACATAAAAATTGTATAAACCTATCTATGTACAAAAGGGATTAGATCAACACATTCCACTTCAGTAGTTTCTTCAAAATGGACTTTCCCTTGAAACTAATCAATTAGAAACCAAACTGGTATCATGTAACCCTTTTTCATATATTACCAAAATAGCCATATATTTATGCCGACAGTAGGTAATCTACGACATAGATAAATTATACTACAACAACAATTCGACAATCACGACATAAATAATTACCAAAGAGTAGAGGTCTGTGAATCGTTATGCAAGCTATTCAAAATGTAAGTTGACAAATGGAATCAGGCATATGCTTGTGTTTGATAATTTGGATCATCCTCTGTTCTCTCAGTCTCTTTCTCCTAATCCCAGTTGCGGACAGCGAAAACATGAAACATACTTTCTAGCTTTTTCTATGATGAGAAAATGAGACAAAGAACACTCTCTTCTAGTCAAGGAGTAGGGGGAGATAATGGAAGGGTATGGAAGAGTTTCGATCCGACATATACCCAATTGCATCTCTCTCTCTCGCCCTTCCTCTTTCTGCTTCGTTTCGTACTTTTGTATGCAGCTGCACTGCTAAACCCTTGGTTTTTATTTACAGCAGTAGAGTCGGCAAAATTCTATAGATGGGTATGGACTAAAAGCCTTCTATTGATATGTGGATTGTGTGTTGTTTTTTGTCTTTGAAACACCAAGAGATCAAAAATCGAAACAAAGTGGAATATAAATCTTAAACTTTTGAGCTGAATCTTTATATTAAATTGAACGAAAAATTTATACAATTATAATCAGAAAAACTAAATTATAGTAAAACCAAAACATACGTGAAAACGAAGAAGGTACTTGCAAGCCTCTTAGGCTTGTTCGGACCCTTGCAGCCTTCTTGCTCGAGCCAGTGCTTTTGTTCTTCAACCTATCAAAATAAGAAACCAACACAAACACGCAAATAAAGATGGGATACGTGCTTAATATCAAACTTCTTTTTGCCCATGCATGCATTTAAAGTCAAGGCATATTCCTAAGATAATTCCATATAGAACCAATTCCATTGAGAATTATTAAATTTAATCTTAAAAAATTTACGTATCAATTTAAGTTCCTTGACTTTGATTCAATTAAGCAAATCCCTTTTTTCTGCGTGATGGTGAGTTTAGGAGCAATCGAATTACCTAAACTCAGGATCATTAAAATCATATAATCATTTAATACACTAATAAAATCATATGTGATGGTGAGTCGGTACCTAACTTTAAAGCTTTGCTTTTTGGATTTTTTTTTTAATACGCTATTACCCTTGGGCTGATGTTAATGTATTAAATGATAATATAATTTTAATTATCCTGAGTTTAGGTAATTTGATTGCTCCTATTAGTGTGCTTTGGACATGGATTAGAGGTAATCATATTTGTAATAAATTATGTTTTTTCTTTTGTTAGCATGATATTCTCTCCTTATTTGTCTAATTTCTATACTATTCTTATGATGGAAGGAAGAAAATGTAAGTTTGTTCATCAGAAACCCCTTTTTTCTATTGGAGTCCCAAAAAGAGATTCCATTACTAAAAGGCAAAAACCCCAAGCCATGCCACAAACAAAAATTTTAGGGTGCTATGAAGTATAGAATAAATATTTCGGCATTTTAACCGTTAGATTTTTTTTATATTTTTAAATAAAAATTTAACAGTTAAATTATTCAGAGCATCTCATACTTCAAAATACTGTAAAAATCCCACAACAAACAGGGGAGGTCACAGACGGACCAAACCAAGCCAACGACAAGAACATAACATGAAAAAATGAGCAAAAGATGGAGAGACAGCATCTCCCAAGGATAAAGGCAAGAGGGAGAAGCTGGGAAGACCCATAAGAGCACCATGGTCAAGCTTTAAACCTCCCACCTAGCTAAGCCCTGAAGTTGTTACACCACTTATCATAAGACTATGAATCCAGACCATGATGCAGGACAAAAGTCAAAAGTAAGTAGTGACTACTGTAGTCCCGATTAAATTTCTTGAGATATTAATAAAGTAGCCAGGTTACAGTATAAATTTCTAACCAGGTTAAATTTCTCGAGATATTAATAAAGTAGCCAGGTTACAGTATAAATTATTAGAAATGTTAATAAAAATGTTGCACGCATTGCTGTGGAAACAGAAATTGTCTAGAACATTACATTTGAAAGATATGAAAGATTATGTCATAGAAGATTAAAGATAAAATTGTAGTTTAGAGTTCTAATAATTCTTGTTATTCTTCTCCCGTTGGGAGGTAATATTTATACAACTCCAATCCTTGTGATACAAGGAATATTAAATGATTTACAATCAAAGTAGGAAACACACCTATATTCCTAATCCTCCTAGGATATTGCCTATATTCCTAATCCTCCTAAGATGTTGACTCACGCAAACAATGAATACTATTTACATTGAAAAAATTAGGAAGATTTGTACATGTGCAAAAAAATTAATCGATCAGTCCACATAAAAATTGTATATAACCTATTTATGTACAAAAGGGATTAGATCAACACATTCCACTTAAGTAGTTTCTTCAAAATGGACTTTCCTTTGAAACTAATTAATTAGAAACCAAACTGATATTGTCACATCCCGGCCCGGGTCCACCACATCCCGAGCCTACTTCACCATCGTAGCACGATATTGTCCGTTTTGGGCTTACCATTCCCTCACGGTTTTGTTTTTAGGAACTCACGAGCAACTTCCTAGTGGATCACCCATCCTGGGAGTGCTCTGGCCTCCTTC